>NC_050097.1:188738357-189046170 GCF_902167145.1 Zea mays | reverse complement strand
GCACTCAGAGAAGCCAAATCGCTTCAAAACCTTTTCAACATAGTGAGATTGCGAGAGAGTAATCCCACCATCTGCCTTAATCAGCTTGATGTTTAGAATCACATCAGCTTCTCCCAGATCTTTCATATCAAAACTCTTTGATAGAAAAGACTTGACTTCATTGATCACATCAATGTTTGTGCCAAATATCAATATATCATCAACATATAAGCACAATATAACTCCTTCGCCCCCACCACAGCGATAATATACACACCTGTCTGCCTCATTAATGGCAAAGCCTGCAGACGTTAGAGTAGTGTCAAACTTCTCATGCCACTGCTTTGGTGCTTGCTTCAGACCATACAAAGATTTCAATAACTTGCACACCTTGCTTTCTTGACCCTTTACTACAAATCCATCAGGCTGTTCCATATAGATTTCCTCGTCCAGCTCTCCATTAAGAAAAGCTGTCTTTACATCCATCTGATGAACAAGGAGACCATACGAGGCAGCCAAAGAAAGTAGTACTCGAATAGTGGTCATTCTAGCAACAGGTGAGTAAGTATCAAAGAAGTCTTCTCCTTCTTTCTGAGTATAGCCTTTAGCCACAAGCCTAGCCTTGTACTTTTCAATTGTACCATCAGGCTTGAGCTTCTTTTTAAACACCCACTTACAACCCACGGGTTTACATCCATAGGGTCGATCAGTGACTTCCCACGTACCATTTGAAAGAATGGAGTCCATCTCATTATGAACTGCTTCTTTCCAATCATCTGCATCTGGAGATGCAAATGCTTCTGCAATGGTAGTAGGAGTATCGTCCACAAGGTACACAATGAAATCATTACCAAAGGATTTTTCAACCCTTTGTCTCTTGCTCCTTTTAGGAGCATCATTGTCATCCTCCTCTAGGACAATTTCATGTGGCTGTTCAAAACTCTCAATAGGTGTATTATGTCCAGGAATTATCTCAGAAGAGTATCTAGAATTGCTATGAATGTCTTTCATTGGAAATATATGCTCAAAGAAAGTAGCATCACGTGATTCCATAATAGTATCAACATACACATCAGGAACTTCAGATTTAACTACTAAAAATCTATAAGCTATGCTACACGAAGCATATCCAAGAAAGACACAATCCACTGTCCTTGGACCAAGCTTGCGCTTTTTATTATTTGGTACATTGACTTTCGCCATGCACCCCCAAGTGCGCAAGTATGAAAGTGATGGTTTTCTCCCAACCCACTTCTCATAAGGGGTTTTCTCTTCTTTGCCCATAGGAATTCTATTCAGAACATGACATGAAGTCAGGACTGCCTCCCCCCACCATGCCTTAGATAAACCACAAGTGTCTAACATGGCATTCACCAGGTCAGTCAACGTACGGTTTTTCCTTTCAGCAATCCCGTTTGACTCGGGTGAATAGGGAGGAGTCCTCTCATGAATAATGCCATGTTCTGCACAGAAATCATCAAAGACTTTGGGAAAGAACTCGCCACCACGATCTGATCTAAGACGTTTGATCTTTCTCTCTAGTTGGTTTTCAACCTCAGCCTTATAGATTTTAAAGTAGTCTAAAGCCTCATCTTTAGTTTTTAGCAAGTATACATAGCAAAATCTAGACGCATCATCAATCAATGTCATGAAGTATCTCTTACCACCTTTTGTCAACACACCATTCATCTCACAAAGATCAGAATGTATGAGTTCTAGTGGTGCCAGGTGTCTCTCCTCAGCAGCCTTATGAGGCTTTCGAGGTTGCTTCGACTGCACACAACTATGGCACTTAGAACCTTTGACTATGGTGATATTCGGAATTAAACTCATGGTTGCAAGCCGAGACATAGAGCCAAAATTAATATGACACAAACGAGAATGCCAAATACTCGCAAGATCATCAACATTAGCACAAATATGGTTCACAGACTTATTATTGAAATCTAACAAAGAAAAGCGGAACAAGCCTTCCGCAATCATAGCCTTTACCAATAAATTGTCCAGACTTGGACACAACTAATTTATTGGACTCTAAAACTACCTTGAACCCATCTCTACATAGAAGGGTTCCGCTAACGAGATTCTTGTGTATAGAAGGGACATGATGCACGTTCTTCAGCTGCACGATCTTTCCCGAAGTAAACTTCAGATCCACCGTGCCAGTGCCATGAACAGAAGCATGTGACCCATTCCCCATTAGCACGGAAGAATCCCGGGCGCCCTGATAAGAAGAGAACAAGTTAATGTCAGAACACACATGAACATTAGCACCAGTATCAAGCCACCAACTAGGTGATTGAAATACTGAGAAGATGAAAGGTAGATTACCATACCCTTTGTCTTCCTCATTGCTAGCGATCACTGTGTTGACATTGCCCTTTTTGCCACGGCGATCCGCTCGATCAGGACAATCCTTGGCAAAATGACCCGCCTCGCCACATGCGAAACATGTCAATTCAGCCTTGTTCTTCTTCTTCTTGAAGTTGGTAGTTTTATTGGGCTTGTTAGATTTTGGCTTCCCTTTGCCCTTGTTGTGGTTCTTCTGAACCATGTTGGCGCTGGAGTGGCCCTCGCCTCCTTTAGATCCCGTGTCCTTAGCCCGAGCTTTCTCCTCAACATCCAGAGACGCTATCAGATTTTCGACTGATATCTCCTGTCTCTTATGTTTCAGAGCTGTGGCGAAGTTCCTCCATGTAGAAGGCAACTTTGCAATAATGCACCCGGCCACAAATCGGTCAGGAAGGACTATCTTAAGGTGGTCGAGCTCCTTGGCTATACACTGTATTTCATGAGCTTGCTCTACAATAGAGCGATTATCAACCATCTTATAATCATGAAAGCTCTCCATGATATACAGGTCACTGCCAGCATCTGATGCACCATACTTAGTAGTAAGTGCATCCCACAACTGTTTCCCGTCTGTATACTGCATATTCGCATCAACCAGACGGTCAACAAGGGCGCTAAGAACGGCTCCCGTGAACATAGTATTGGCATGGTCGTACTCTTTCTCCTGTTCAGGAGTCAGTGGACCCTCAGGTCTGCCTTTACTAACATGGAAGACATTCATAGCAGTAAGCCAGAGCGTGGCCTTGACTTGCCATCTCTTAAAGTGCATACCATTGAACTTTTCTGGCTTGAGCGCATCGGCAAAAGCAGCCATAGAAAAACTAGGAAATTGTCTACAATAAGGTTTTTGGATTGTTGAATAATTAGACAAATTCCAAATTAAATTCCGAATATAAATCATGACCAAATCAGAAGAACTGAAATAAAAGCCAAATCAGATGATGCGTACTGATTAGACTTACTGATTGTTGGCGCGCGCCAGGATCAGCTGGGTCGACGAGGTCAGCAGATCACGAGCAGTCGCGTGAAGACGCTTCCCAAAAACCTTATTCGCCCTCTCTCGGTGCAGGATCTAGAAGACGAAGGGTTCCGGAGACCTGCTCTCCTGATCGCAGATGCACCTCTGCGGTCGGGACGAAGGGAACTAAAAGGCGGCTCAGCTATGAAGAGAGGCGAAAGTGAACTGGGATCTGGGATGATTTGGAGGCTGGCTGCCGGGCTCCTTTTATAGGGCCAAGTCCGCGACCCCCTGTGCTTATCCGCCCACGAAAATCTCGCAATCAGTTGAGATTTTATAGCGATCGGTTAGGATAAGCGTAACAGCCAAGAAACCAAAAAATCAAACGGCAAAAGGTAGTCGCGCCCCCGCAAGGCGAGGGGCCGGATTTCGGCGGACCATTCACGCGCATGTCGTGCGCCCGCGCCCTTCGCCCCGCCCCGCCCCGCCCCGGCCCGGCCAGGCCAGGCCAGGCGAGCGAGCGCGCGCGCGTGTGGCTCTCCACACTCTCTCCTCTCATCCATGACTTGGTGAGTGAGTGTGGCTTCCATATTTAAGCTAGCTCTACTCCACAAGAGCTAGCAATATGGTGCTATTGGTTCCACCTATCCCTTTGCCATCCACTTATATGGGCTTTTGAGATTTTCCTGGAATTATTAGAAATTCTTAATTGGGCCAAGCCCATAAATCCTAACACATGTTTGGTTCAACTTTTTTCTGACCAGCTTTTATAAAAATCTGACTGTGTGGAGAATCTGGCTGTGAAGAGAATCTGGGTATCATTACGATTACGTGTGGAGGAAGATAAAGTTGTTCATACGGCTCAGGATCTAGAAAGTGACGGATTCCTACTATTACAACGACTCAACCGATTATGTGTTTATATTGATTTTGGATGTTTTTTGCTCCAACAAATTTTATAGAAGCTGACTGAAAAGCTGAGCGTTTGGCAATCCGCAGCAGCTTTTGGTAGCCAGAAGCTGCCAGAAGCCCAAACAAACAGGCCCAATGTAGGCGGGCCGGGCCTGTCTAATGGTAGCTAGCTAGCTAGCTAGTCTAAGAAAACCAACAATCGTCGTGGCATCGTCGCAAACCAAAGTTCTGGCCCTGGCTGTGTACCACAGTTCAGTGTAACTGTTCATCCACGGTCTGAAACCTTCGACCGTCTCCCTATTTGAATGAAAAAAAGAAACTTACCGAATTAGAGGTAACTTCAGTTGTCTATAGCAACTACACTGTATATATAGTAGAACCGTCGCAAGCGTATACCGCGGCGTGACGTACACGGCACAGGCAACACGCGGTACACCGCTGTCCTGAGGTGGCGCGTCCCGTCTTCTCGATGTGGCCATTGCCAGTACCACACCCGTCGCTGCCATCGTCGCGTCCTCTCATCGTCCCCGGCGCGCGCGCCCCTCCTCCCAGATCACGTGTCGCTACCACGCCTTCCCGTCGGGGCGTCCCTCTCGCTCGCCTGCCCCTCCTCCTCCTCCTCCTCCTCCTCCTCCGTCCGATCACGTCGCCACCGCGGCCCCTCGGACCCGTCGCTCTCCCACATTCCCGTTCCCCGAGGACCACCATCCTCCGTTCCGGCGGCAGCCACGTTTTTCATGCGAGGCGAAAGGCGGCCTAGTCGCAAAGGCCATTTTCTCCGTGGCCCCCCCCACACTCGCCGTTTCCTTGGCACACGCGCTATTATTAATAAAGGCGCAAAGGCCATTCGCGAGGCGAGGGGAGGAGAAGTGTACTACGCGAGAGCTTGCCGGAGGCTCTGGATCCCTGTGATAATAATAAACTGATATAAGCAGAGGAAGCGGGGAGGAAGCTGCGAGTTGGAGGGGGCCGGGAGAGGCGTCTCTGGTTATTGCTTGTCCCTGCTTCCCGGTGAGCTGCTGGGAGTGGACGGGCCGGGAAGGAGACGAGAAGATAAGGGCGCCGCGCGCGGCCATGGCTGGAAGTGCGCCGGCGACGGCGATGGACAAGACCAGCTTTGCCACCACGTGCAGCCTGCTGAGCCAGTACGTCAAGGAGAAGAAGGGCGGCCTGCTGCAGGGCCTTGGTGCCCTCGCCATGGCGCCGGCAGCTGGTAAGGGCAACAGTTCTTTCGTCGTGCGATCCGCTCCTGTCCGTTAAGTGCCACACTGCCATGCACGAATAAGCTAGCTTCCCCGTAGACACTAACACTACCGTCAATGAACAATACCGTTCTGCTTATCGCACATCGATCGCGCTCTTCCCATCGTCGCAGGAGAAGGAGCTTTCCGGCCGCCGACCACCATGAACTTGCTGTCAGCTCTCGACGACGCGCCGGCCGAGGAGCGCAGCGAGAAGGCCACCGCCGGGGAGCCAAAACACCAGGACAAATGCACCGGCGGAAATCCAAGGTATATATATTGATGACGAAGGAAGGAAGGAAGCAAGGTCGTGTGCCTTGAATTAATTAACCGGAAGAACAACACTGCACGCTCGGGTTCAAAAGAAAAAGGAAGGAATAACAGCAAGGTGTGAGTGTGACATGTCGTTCTTGTCGAATACAGTTTAAAAAGAGAGGCGTTTTGGTTCCTGTAGGGAGGAGGCAGCCGGAGAGGAGGAGGAGGAGGCGCAGCAGCTGACCATCTTCTACGGCGGCAGAGTGGTCGTCTTCGACATGTTCCCCTCCGCCAAGGTCGAGGACCTGCTGCAGATCATGAGCCCTGGCGGCGACGGCGTGGACAGGGCAGGCGGTGCCACTGTCCCTACGCGGAGCCTGCATAGGCCTTCACACGACAGCCTCTCTGGTAAAGCCTGTCTGCTCTTGCAGTTCTACCATGGCGTCGGCAACGGCAACACGAGTACTTGTCGGTTACACAAGTGCCTTTTTTTTTGTGCTGTGCGACAGATCTGCCGATTGCGAGGAGGAATTCGCTCCACAGGTTTCTTGAGAAGAGAAAGGACAGGTAACGGAGTGGTCGTTCATATGCTTTTCTTTTCTCTCGGGTTTTCAGTGATGGAGAACAGTTGCATTCAGAATCAAGTCCTGACATACTTTGTGTGTGTGTGTGTTTTCATTCGAGTTCCAGGATAACTGCAAAGGCGCCATACCAACAAGTCAACAGCTCTGTTGTTGGCGTCGAGGCGTCCAAGCAGGCGGCTGGAGCTGGGGTGGAAAAACCTTGGCTGGGGCTGGGCCAAGAAGCGACAACAGCGAAGCTGGAGATGTGATGAATGTTGCCCGACAAGAAGGTGCAGTGCACGAGATTCACGGATGGTGCAGGTCGTAGCTTCAGGTTAAGGTGAAGGATAACTTACCGTCGGGTACTCTACTCACTTTACTGCTCTACTACTACTACTGCTGGTGACGAAGTTAGCAAGAAACGTTCTTCTGCTACCGGTGGGTCGGTCGGTCAGCCGTTCGTTGGCGAGATTGTTTGCTGCTGGAGACGGACGTGCTCGCAGCAGTTTCGCTGGTCCGTGACCGCGCCATATGTTGCCACGAATGGTTGGTTGTTCGGTACGTTGAGGAACGATGTGTATGTAGTGTGCACGTTTCCGGTGCATCTTGTTCTCCTCAAGCCTGTCCTGTATGTTTACCCCCCTGCACCCCCTCCTCCCTCTTTGTAGAGAGAGGGTCTGTATGTTCAGTGGAAGATGGTTGTTCTATTTGATTTTTATTTTATGGACATGTATGCTCGGTGATGTGTTGTGGTATGCTGTATATCGGGTATATCATAATTACGAGTATCCAAGTTATATCCCTAAACATGCTTAACGTCTAGCTACCAAACAATCATAAAAACACATTTCCTAAGGCCAAGAAATGACAGATCACGATTCTCCTGAGACTCCACTCAACGGTCGCTTAAAACTTGGTCTCGCTCGAGCCTGTCCTTGAGCGTAGAGATGGCAATGGGGACCCGAACCCCGATTCCCCGCGGGGAATTCCTCTATTAGGGGATGGGAATGGGGAAGTTTCTTCCCCCACGGGGATGTAAATGGGGAAAAGTTCTCCCCCGACAGGTAAACGGGGACGGGCCCGTTCCCCGTGGGGACCCGTTAAACTTACATGTGACAATGTTTTGATGTAATAGTTAATGATAAAAGTAAAGAATTACCTTGTCAAGAGATCACCCGTTGTACAAATACATTAATTTTAATGTGCACATAATGAATTTTACATCTAACAATGTGTATAAGTGACAATATTTTACATTAATAACAAATGAAGTACGACTTAATTATAATTTAAGCGGGGATGGGGATCCCCGACGGGGATTTATCCCCGCGGGGAACGGGGATGGGGAAGAAATGTCCCCCGCAAGCGTTCGTGGGGATCCCCGCGGGAAAATTTTTTTGTCGCGAGGACGGGTTTGGGGAGCTAAAACCCGACGGAGAATTCCCCGTTGCCATCCCTACTTGAGCGAGGGTGGCACTCGAAGAAGCCCCCGTCTCGCTCGAAGTCCCCTCTCGACGGAAAGACGATTTTTGTTTGTACTTTTGAGCAATTATCAGATCTAAATATAATACAACACCAGGATACATAAAGTACAGGAAATATAGTTTTAAGAAAGAGTGTGACATATGTCGTCGGTCATGTTGAACATGGGCATGAACGGCAGTCAGCACTAGAGCCTATAGAGAGGCATCTCGTGTATGCCTCGCGTGGTGCGTACACTGTTGGGATCAATATGAGAGGGGCAACTACAATCTTGATTCTATAATAGCATGAACGAGATCTATGGTGTGCAACGTGACCAAAACCTCTGGCACAGGGAAGCAACTGGTGGCGTAATAGGGAGAGAATGGATAAATCTCTACTACTTATTAAGGTTGTAAGGGTAGCCTGCCGTTCTGCCTTCGTTGAATCTGAATCGTCCATCGCTGTTCTGCTTTCGTTCAATCTGGATCGTCCATCACTGTTCTGCCACCATTCCCTATTCTGTCTTTTCCATTCCCCCTCCACGCACAGCCCATTCCCATGTAGCTACCGTTACACACATGTGTGTTTATATCTACATCTATGACAGGAAAAACATCTACTACATCTCTTCCCAAACCTACCATACTACTCTTGCACAATGCGTAGTAGTAAATAAGTATCACCGAGATTCTTAAATTATATTTTTGGATGGAAGGAGTAGTATTTAAAGAAGAGTCTTGCATGTAATTTCTTTTGTTTGAATAATGTTTTCAACTTAAATTCCTTTTTTTACATGTGTGACATTTATTCTTCATAATGTTTTTTCTATGGATCTGACTTGTGAGTCATTTTCATAAACCAATGCTAAGGATGAATCCATGTTTCTTGCTTGAAAACACCGAACAAACACCACTAGCAGGAGACGCTCACGTTGGCGTCGCTCATCGATGACGAGAAGAAGCTTGATGACTACCAGTTCAACTTCTGAAAGCAGTACTACGTGGCTGCACGAGCCGCTATGTATGCTCCGACGCAGTCGCCGCTTGGACTCGATCCAGAGTGGCTGCATCGCGTTGTCCATCGTCAAGCAGGGGGACCTCATGGTCGTTGACAACGTCGGCGACTCTCGGTTTGTTCTGGGCCCCGCATCCAACAACGGCACCATCATGCCGTCTAGCTCATCATCCATCTGAAGCCTAACCTACCATGTAAGTCGCTACTGACCGGCCATAAATTCTTGTGCGCTCGGACGACGATCATTGCTGACGTTGTGTGAGTGTCCTCGAACATGATGTATGTAGAGGAGTAGCACATCTGGTGGTGCAACGGCCAGGTGTACTACCTTGCTGATGAGTCCGAGGTGCACTTCGTCTGGCAGCCCAGCCAAGAGTCATCGGTACTCGACATGTCGCGCGCGTTCGACGACTACTATATCATGGACTGTGGCGTCATCTCAGCGCCAGAGGTGACGCAGAGGAGGACCGGCAGCAATGATCAGTTCGTCATCCTCCCCATCGTCGGGGTAGCTTTTTGTGCTGGTCTGTCTTTAATTCTCTTCGCAAACACACACAATTGTTTTTTTGTTTGAGCAAGCGCGTATGGTGGTACGTGTAGATGACTGATGATCTACAAGGGAACTTCTTCCGACGGGCGTGGGACGTGCTCTCCAATGATGATACCATCAAAATTGTGGCATATATCGAAGTCGGTATAATACTAATGGTTGTAATGTAGTGGTGAAACAACTAGATTAAAACAACAAAATTTATGTATGACCAGGATCACAAATGGATTATGAAACATTTTCTCATAACATTATAACACATATTTTATATATAAGTTACTGTGGTATTATATGTCCCCGTTGCAACGCACGGGCACTCACCTAGTAAGAAAAGATGACGCGTCCAGTTCACCTTTAGAGGGACAAAAAGAGCATCACTAGTCTACAATTTTAATCCTACAATAGCATGGACAAGATTCTTGGATCTATGAGGTGGAGCGTGACTGGAATATCTGACAAAGAGAAACAACATGTAGCGTAAGAGGAACTGGGGAAGAGAATGAATGAATAAGAAAAAATAGCGCGAGCGGGTGAAGCGGGCAAAAGAATATTTCAAGTTTTTCTTGTTAAGCGCCGTTTCTATAAAAATTAACATAAATAACCCGTTTGATGGGCAAGCGCCTAAAAATTTAAGTGATGGTTGATATAAAAGATATTTTTTTGTGACTCGTATAAAGTTTCATCTTTTAAGGTATAGACAACCATATTAAGTGCTTGTTCGGTTCTCCCTCATTCCATATGGATTGAGAAGGATTGAGGAAGTTTAAATCTCTAGTAAGTCAAAATCCCCTCCAATCCGTATCAACCCCCTCCGATCCATATGGATTGAAAATAACCGAACAAGCCCTAATAAGGATTTCTTGAGGGTCTAGGGATAAGTTTTAAAAATTAAGAGACAAACCCTTCGCGAAAAGTCTATCTCTTCATGACTCTATCTATATATCATCTCTCTTAACTGCATTTATGATTTATGGACTTAGAATTATATCATACAATATCTTAGTTGTCTTTTATACTTAGAAAACTGATCCAGGCTTAGAGTTATGCATGCTCTTCTAATGGCTTGCAGGTACTGCATCAATATCTATACCACTATATAATTTACCAGTTTAAACTTTGCAAAACTCATCCAACCAAATCACCCACACCTATAAGACGATCTCCGTCCCCATATTTAAAGTCAACTATGTAAACAATGCAACCTATAGTGCAAAACAATATTTTTGACCATATGGGTAAGTTGCTAGGCACGGTCTAACCCTCACTAAATTCACCAAATAAATTGCACCTGGACTTAACACACTATCAAAACCAATGGTTCAAATCACTTGATAACTCCACATCTTTTACTTAAATCAATAAACGCTATTATTTGGATCATCCATCATCCCCTCTCCCTGCCCCAACCTTCCCCTCACTTGCACCGATGCTGTCGTCAATCCCTTCCCTCGTGTCATCGTGATCCCTTCTCTCTTTAAAATCGTTAGCACGAGTTACATACTAGTTTGGTGTAGGAAAACATTTTCTCCAGACAGGAAGCTCCATTTGTTTAATTAAACATCATATGACGTCAACAAAACAAAGGAAGAGCAATCCTTTATACCGTCTCCAGCAGATTACCTATATGGCTGGCAAAACACTATTTTTATCGTTCTACACTATAGACTGCAATGTTCATATAGTGAAGTTTAAGGGGTGTTTGGTTTCTACATTCTAAACTTTAGCGACTAAAGTTTAGTCACTTTTAGTTCCTAAAATATCATACAGGGTGATTAAAATAGGTCTTTAAAATAAAATTTCTAGAAACTAAAGTTTAATCTCTAAAATTTTGAAGGGTGATTAAAAAACAAAACATCCTCTAGATATAAGGATGAGTAGGTATGGCAACGGGTCTGAAACCGTGGGTAGAGGGGTTTCAAACCCGCACACGCGGATTTAATACTAAACTCGTACCTATACCTGTTACCCACGACGGGTACAATATGCTACCCGTACTCGCTATCTACGGGTGCTACAAACCCACGGAAAATATCCACGGGCACATAATTATACATACATATTTCATCTAAATATATGCATATATTTATACGCATAAATATACATTTATAAATATGTATAATATATTTGTAGCCGCATTGTATATAATTAATAATATGTATTACATACATGCATACATACATGCGAGTTTGCGGGCACGGTATAACTTTTTTATACCGATAAGAAAAACTTACCGAGTCGAGAATCAACCCCGCATTCGTGCCTAGGGTACAAACTCATGCATAAACCCACCCTGCAGGGTTTTACCTACGGCCATGCGGGTAAAATGTGTTTGTTGCCATCCTTAAGGACAGGGCCGGTCCTGAGGGGGGTAGGGTGGGCGGTCGCCCTGGGCCCTCGAAACTATGGGACCCCTAAGTATGTATCGAGTATATGATGTATGCTATAAATTTCTAGTAATTGGTCTCTGTTTATTCATCACTCGATAGTCTATTCGTTAGCTATTTGTTAACTACAACTTGTTAGAAATCTAAGAAACAAATTGATGAGGTTGTCGTAGTCTTAGAGAAAACAAATCGACGCAAACTGCTAATGCGACGTACAACACACTGAGTGTATGTTCATTAGATGCCTATAGCCATAGTCTATAGTGTACTAGTTCTTGTATTATATATGTGTGTATTTTTTCAATCTCACATATTAATGATTGACCTTGACTATTTTTGTCACACCCAGATTTAAGGAACAAAACCGGGTGCATCTGATACACCCAGCTCAGGTGGGGTTGGCCGAGGCCCAACAAGTTAGGGTTGTCCGGAGCCCAACAGTTCATTATGCACACCCAACTCAAGGAAAAGCCCAATCGCCCCAAAAGACTAGTCCAATGGGGGAAGGGTGGCTCTCCCTTTTAAAGTGGCTTCCTCCTCCAAGTTAATCGAGGTGGGATAATTCTGAGGCTCACACGGTCACCGTCCGACTACAATTGGGCCAACTGGGCCAATTGCGTCTTTGCCAACGGGTAATAGTGGAGGATGTCCTCATCAGCATCTCATACATGCGCCAAAGAAGACAACATATATAATAACAGAGTGTATAGAGAATAATGTCACAATAACATCAGAGTACTTATTACATAGCATAAGTCTTACAAAAATAAAAGATAAATATAAAACAAACTAAATCCATCTTTGGCGCCATTAAGTCAACTAGGAGATGCCACCTAGATCAGATCGAACTCCTCGTTATGTGGCTCCTCTTGAACCGCCTGCTCTTCTCCTTTGGGGGTGTGAGACAACAAGGGTGAGCTCATGCATGTTCATCGCTCAACAAGTTGTGAGGAATAATGTGACATGAACTCACCAAAGGTGGGAGATCATGTGAAGTGTAAGGCTTACCGAAGAGAATGGTTAAAGTTGAGCATTGCTTTTAAAGTTGGTCAAAAATTTATTAGCAATTACTAGATGTAAGTAAATACCAAACCATAATAACAATAATAGAACAAAATTAATAATAAACTCATGCAAATGCAAATGAAAAAATGAATTTAAGTTCCATAAATTAATCATGCGAGAGTTCTGAGCTGCTCTTGACCGTGAGCTCGGCTAGTATACCAGTTTTACACTCTGCAGAGATTGTACCCTGTATCCACAAGTCGTGTATCCCATGTCGCCAGGGTTAGCTAGACCCTTAGACACTACCGAGATGAATGGCTAGGGATCCACTACGAGGCCTTTACAAAGTTCCACTAGCTTCCGAAAACCCGCTACAGTTATGAGAAGAGCACTTGCAAGAATCCCTCGTATGACCGCCATCGCAACAAAATCAACCCGAGAACCTCCCTACATATAACTCCCCTACTGCCCTTGCCCCTTTCGGGTAAGGTAGTCTTCCACTAGCTTTCCTAATTAGTCAGCCAAGGGGTCCCATTCCTCCCTTGTAGTGGCACGTGTTTCTCAAGTTAAGCTCCATATTCTAATTAAAAATATAATAATCTTGACATGAACATAAATAAAATAATAGAATAATTGGAACATGGATATAATGTAGTATTAATCTCAAAACTATGTAGAGCAATAGCAAAACTACCCAAATGATTAAGGGACAAACAAGGTATAAAGATAATCAGACTAGGGTGACCTATTGGGTCCCATAAAAATTAACCCTATGCATGGATAAATGATATTAAAGAAACAGTATTGGGTAATACATGTGGTCAAGGGCACAATTTGCCTGACACTTGAGATTCCAGGTACCAGGATGATTCTTTAGATCCTCGTGACCTCACTGCTAGTCGTAGCAATACAAACAAACATGGTATAGACAAAATTAACATCACACCAACCATAAGAACAAACTGAATAATAATGATCTACGCAATGCTATAAGATCGTGGGATCGAGAACTACTAAGATCGGAGTCGTGGTCATCAAGTTATGAGGTGATTAAATGAGTAACACTAGGTTTCTATGTTTATTTTATAATTCCAAAGAAAAGATAACCTAAAGTAGTAATTAATTCAACTTTAGTCTAAATTGATCATATATCATCTTCTATTACATTGATAAGCAGATTAACAAGACTACCCAATATAAGTTAAATAAAGATCTAATTATAAAAGAATGAGACATGGTATAATAGCTATTGTTATTGCATAGTAATTATTCATATGAAGCTAACGCAACCAGAACAGGTCAATTGGGAGTTATAGATTTTAAGTTATGAATTTCTAAAGATTATATGTGTTTTGTATAAGATTAATTAGGATATAAATTTTTATGTGACTTTCATGTGAAAACAGTGGTACCAGATAATAAACCGTAATATTACAAAATTACAGGAACTGGAATGGACTAAAAAGGAGCTAGTATGAATTTTCTATGAATAAAATGAGTTTCTAGAATTATTTATATACTAAAAACCATTTTCTATATTTATTTATTTATTTATTTATTTTCTCTGCTCCCTTTACTTCGCGCATAAAAACAGAGAAGCACGGGGTTCATTTTGTAAAATCCAGGGCTCTTCTATAATTACTTTACCACTAGGTTGGACGGTGGGTTAATTCATAAGAAGTTAAAGGGCTCTTTAGCAAAATTGACGTGGCCGAACGGGTATCGGACAATCCTAGCCGTCCGATCGGTTGCACACGGTCAGGATTAGATTCCATCTAACTCCAACCGATAGACTACGCTGACTCATGGATCAAGGTCCCACGGCCACGGATCCCGCCCAAACCAAAACCACCTGATCCCGATCTATATCTGATCCAGCGGTCGGAATTATTTATGAGAGAACGGATGCATCCCGTTTAATCCACGCCGCCCAAACATAGATCCACGGTCATGGCACATCCTCCTCCATACCTAGCCGACCAAAGCGGCGCCACCCCTGAACCGCGATGGAGGTTCACCGACGTCCATCGACCTGGCGCCTCGCTGCCCTAATCGAACTTCTAAAAGGTGCTACGCAGTGTGGGGAGAAGGTTGAATGCCATGGAGGTAACATTACCTGTGATTATGCCGCGACGATCCCCGCCCTCGGTGTACAGAGAACCCGCGGCGGAGCAGGAGCATCGGTGAGCAATTCTGGTGGTTCTAGTGGAGAATCGCCCCCGGAGAGGCCACGTTGAATTCCTCGTGCACCGATGATGATTCCTGAGAACTTCCCAAGGCTTTAGCGATGTCGTGCAATGGATTAATGGGTGGCGGTGTTGGGCGCGACACGGCGCGGAGCATCTCGGTGAGGAGGGCGGCTTCAAATATATATGGCCAGGGGTACGGTGCACCGTGGGTTGATGCACCATGCGCGAAGTCCGTTCAACGGTGCCCAACTCGCAAGGTCAAGCAGATAGGCGCGAGAATCTCGAGCAGATTCTGGTGGTACGAGCGATCTGGCCGCGGAGCATGCGCCATATTCGGGAAAGGGGCAGACCTAGTCATCTAACCCCACCGGCAAAGACAGAACGCGGAGCTTCGCACGCGAAAGTGTCTCCCAGCCGGATCCACGACGGCCATAACAGTCCGCGCCGAAGTCTTCGGGACAAGGAAGAGGAACAGTAGCCGGGGTCCCACGCGTCGGTCTCTAAAGAGCGCTTGTCGTTTTCACGGGCGCACACAATGCGGAGCGGTCCCGCGGGCCCATACTCCAGTGAGTCATATGCGCAAGAGAGAAAGTTCGGGTGAGACTGCATCGTGGGCCCGTCAGCTAGTGAGAATGCCAAACACGGCGCGCGCATCGGGCGATTGACCAACTGGGCCCACATGACAAAGGAGAGTGGACGTGCGGCTATGGTTGCTATGGTACAGAGAGGCTGACACCAGGGCCCCACATGGCGGTGACGCAGGGTAAGGCTGGAGGCACGAGAGGAGATGAAATGGGCCGCGCGAGCAGATGGATGGTGGGCCGAGATGGTTGTTTTGGCCCAAACCAGCCATTTTATCTTTTTTCTTTTATAATTCTAGTTTATTTCCAAATTCAAAGATTCAATTTAAGTTTAAATTTCTGGTTTGAACTTTTCAAATTCCTAATAAACTTAATATGATTATATGCTCTACTGTTTTGAATATTATTATTTATTCTTGTCTCCATTATTTATTTATTTATGAAAAGGCCTTAAATGGCTTCATTAAAATTCATTTCTTCAATTTCTATTTTATGTTTTCATTCAAAGTTTTGGGGTCAAGTTTAACTTATAACTCCTTATTTCAATACAATGTGCCACCCCAAATCTATAAGTATGAGGTGCCCATTTATTTTCATAGGATCATTTTAATATCTTAAGTTGAACAAGGAATGCCAAAGGTTTTAACAATTCTTAGGAACACTAACGCTTTTATTTCTTCATTTTATGATATATATATTTTCCTCTACCAAATTTAGGTCTTACAAATCCTACCCCCTTAACAGAAATATCGCCCTCGAGATTTGTAAGGAAAGGGTGCATAACCATGCTATATCACGACATGTGCACAAACAAAATCTTAGAATGATGCTTAATTTATTAGCAACACACATGGTCAATTAGACCTTATTATTGCTCCTAAACAGTATCATACCATCTACTAACTAAAGTAACATTTAGGCCTTACAAATAGTAGTGTATATATATATATATATATATATATATATATATATATATATATATATATATATATATATATATATATATATATATATATATATATATATATATATATATATATATATATATATATATATATATATTGGTGGAGCTGGTGGTGGTGGAGGTAGTGGGCGTTGTTGTTGTTGTCTTTCCAACCGTGCTTGCCTTATTTCTTGATGTATCTCTAGCCGGTCCTGATGTATTTCCTGACATTCTTGTCTTACCTGATTTTGCATTTCAGTAACTATGTTTGCCATTTGTTGTATTACCATTATTTGGGCAGCAACCACTTAATCGATTCTAACCGGTGGAGGATCTGGAGGATTCATTTCTGTTTGCTATTGCTTGATAATCTTCCCTTCCTGGTATTGACTATGAAAGTTAGAAGCATATAGGAATATAGTTTTGCAAGGAAAAATATTTGGTAAGCAGAATGAATAGGCCAGTAGTTGGTTATGATCTGAAGAATCTTTAGTAGGACTTAATCTTTGTTTTATGTCTAGATTGGGGTAACTAAACTAGTCGTATAAGGTGAGTATCCAAAGGTAGGATAGAATTTTGTCAAGATGAGATAGTCTACATGATGTAGGTTAAAAGTTTGTTTGATGTTAGGTGGGGATAGATAATTAATCAATTCATCATGACACTATTGGTTGGGTTAGCTCATGGTTGAGTTGATCTAATGTGCTAAGTTAAGTTAACACTTGGTTAGAAGGGTTCAAATTCCACTAATCTGTTTAAGCAGACCACATTATATTAGATCACACTAGATTCCATAATCCTATTTAAGAATACCATTTAGTTGAGCATATCCAGCTGACTTTATCTTTATGATACTCTAGTGTGTATATATATATAAATATATAAGTAGAACTTCCAATTAGTATATTTTTATACCTAAAATTTTTATGTCATTACCAGGTGTGGCATAGAAAACAAGGGTACATCATGTTTTAGCTATTTGGTGAGTGTAGAGAAGATTTGGGGTAAAAGAAAGTTAGGTAAGGAAGACTTTTATTTTGGGTGGTGGATCTTGATTCATCCGAAGATCTATTCCTACTTGTATCTTTCATTGTCGAGGTTAACCTTCTTCTTGGTTCTGATTTAATAACCATCGTTTGTGGTGTTGGATGCCTTTATCTGAGTTGGGATAACCATTGCGGTTACATAGGGTAGGTAGGTTAAACAGAATTTTACTTTGCTTTTGGGATAAATGGGTTAGGCAGCCTATAACATAGGCTGGGTCGTGGTTTCACGGACAAGTTGGTCTAAGACACCAAATTAGGTTTAAAACCCATTTATAAGAATATGGTTTAGTTAATACTTATAACATAGATTAGACCATATTAGATTTGGTAGGATCTAGATTAGATTGGATATAACTAGATTAGACTAGTTTAAGTTAGATAAATCTACCAAGGTAGAATAAATATTATTATGATATGTTAGAATCTTTTGAGATAGGATAGATTACATGGGTAGGTAGATCAAAATCTATGTTAGATTAGAACAGAGGGATTATGCAGCTATCGGGTGGTTGAGGTGGTTGCATATGGCCAGGTTAGACTAAGACTCCAATTTAGATTAAAACATATTTATAAGAGTATGATCCAATCTTATTTTACCAGCATTATCTAACATGTTTGTCCATTATATTAGATCTGATCAGATTAGATGGGATCAAAATTAAATTGGTGTAATCAAATTAGACTAGATAAGATTTTGGAATAGATTATGTTTGTTACACTATCATGAAATAAGCAAAGTGGTGGGGATAAGTATGCCTATTAGGACAAGATGAGTCTCTAAGAATAAGATAGAGACCTTTTGAGATTAGTTAGATCTATTAGGCTATGGTAAAATCTTTTTGGGGTAAGATGAATCTATTAAGATAAGAGAGAATCTTGTAAGATAAGATGGATCTATTAAGATATATTCTAGTGAGGGTACTTTTAGTTGGTCTAATTTATCTTATAAACAATTCAAGAGGATAAGATAATTTTTTTTAACAAAATATGATCTTATTAGGATAAGATAGATTCCTTTAAGTTAAGAGGGATCCATTAAAGTGTATCTATTTTAAATAAATCCCTCTTTAATGGAGGATAATCTAAGTTATTTAGTTATCTTATGAATTATATTTATGTCTACGTATATGCAGATGTAATTGTGGACATTACTCCACAACCCTTCACACTCAATAAAAGGTCCAAATCAGACGAGTATCATAAGAACAAACATTCAAGCGTTTGGGTATCTATAAAAATATTTTTTGTTTTTGTTCCTAAGAGTAGGTCTCCTATTCCTAAAGGTCACTTTAGGCATATGATTTCAAAGTGTGAAATCCACATTTGTCTTTAGAAAGAAAAGGTAAGAATAATCAGAGTAAATCAGAAATAGATGAGAAAAGATTAAGATAAGTTTAGAAAAGAATCAGAGTAGTAAAGGTAAGTAGGTAAGGGTTATCCAGTTCTATCTAGGTTTCGTCCTACAGTCAACATTCCTATGATACCTGTGAGTCGCCTAGAGGGGGGGTGAATAGGCGGAACCTGAAAATTAAAACTTTATCCCCCAACTAGATCCCTTGATTAGTGGTTAGAACAAGATATACAAATATCGGAGAATAGAAACTAAGTTCTTGCTTGAAAAGGGTATTGCTAAATAATGCGGGAGTGATAAATTAATTCAACTAGTAAGTTATAGAATAACAAAGCAAGAAGCCTTAGATGAGAAGAGCACTAGGACAAGTTCTTTCTTGCAATGTGTTGCTTCACTAAATGGGAATTTAACTTGAAGCAACACCAAATGATATTAGTAAATAAAGGTGCAAGAAAACTTAGAGCAAGGGAAAACAAACAAATCACAAGCAATAAACACAATGGACACGGGTGATTTGTTTTACCGAGGTTCGGCCCTCGAAGGCCTAGTCCCCGTTGAGGAGTCCACTTAAGGACGGGTCTTTTTCAACCCTTTCCCTCTCTCCCCCGATCACACAAGGATCGGTGAGCTCTTCTTCTTCTCAAGGATCACTCTCGATCCCACAAGGACCACCACAATCTTTGGTGTCTCTTGCTTGCTTTTACAAGTCTCCAAAACTTTGGAGGAAGTTCAATGGGAGTCAAAACTCCACGCGCAAATGAACACAAGGAAGAAGCACACACACTATCTCTCGATGAATCTCACAAGGCACTAGTGCTAAACTCAAATGAGTAGCTCTCTTTTGCTTGCTCTCTCTTTTGTGGCACTTGTGTTGGTTGTAGTGGTCTAAATCTTGTGTATAGGATGGATCAATGAATATATGTGGTGGGGAGGGCTTGAGTATGTCAACTAGATGACTTGGAATGTTGCTTGGGCTCCCACACATTGAAGTGGCCGGTTGGGGTGGTATTTATAGCCACCATCCAATTTTGTAGCCGTTGGAGAAGCTGCTGGCGATGGGCGCACCGGACAGTCCGGTGCACACCGGACATGTCCGGTGCGCCAGCCACGTCATCCTATCCGTTGAGATTGGAGCTGGTCGACCGTTGCAGGCTTTGTCCTCATGTGGCACCGGACAGTCCGGTGCAGCACCGGACAGTCCGGTGCCCCTCTGACTTCTGCTCTGACACTCTGAATTCAATTGTACACTTCGCAGAGTCGACCGTTGCGCGCAGATGACCGTTGCTCCGCTGGCACACCGGACAGTCCGGTGTACACCGGACGGTCCGGTGAATTTTAGCGGAGCGACCTCCCACTTTCCCGAAGCTGGCCAGTTTAGAGCCGCATCACTCTGGAGCACCGGACACTGTCCGGTGGTGCACCGGACAGTCCGGTGAATTTTAGTGGGCTGCGCCTGAGAAACCCGAAGATGAAGAGTTTGAAGGCAATCCTCCCTGGTGCACCGGACACTGTCCGGTGGTGCACCGGACACTGTCCGGTGGCACACCGGACAGTCCGGTGTACCATACCAGGGAGCACTTCGGTTTCTCTTTGCTCCTTTCTTTTGAACCTTGTTTTGTTCTTTTTATTGGTTTTGAGTTGAATCTTGACACCTGTAGAACATGTAATCTAGAGCAAACTAATTAGTCCAATTGTTTGTGTTCGACATTCAACCACCAAAATCATTTAGGAAAAGGTTTAAAGCCTATTTCCCTTTCAATCTCCCCCTTTTTGGTGATTGATGCCAACACAAACCAAAGCAAATATATAAGAGAATAATTGAACTAGTTTGCATAGAATAGGTGCAAAGATTGCTTGGAATTAAACCAATATTCATTTCATAAAATATGCATGGATGCTTTTCTTTGTTTTTAACATTTTGGACCAGCTTGCACCACATGTTTTGTTTTTGCAAAATCTTTTGTAAATCTTTTCAAAGTTCTTTTGCAAATAGTCAAAGGTAAATGAATAAGAGTTTACAAAGCATTTTCAAGATTTGAAATTTTCTCCCCCTGTTTCAAATGCTTTTCCTTTGACTAAACAAAACTCCCCCTAAATGAGATTCTCCTCTTAGTGTTCAAGAGGGTTTTGATATATCATTTTTGAAATACTACTTTCTCCCCCTTCTTGAACATAATAGGATACCAATTGAAAATACTCTTTGAAAAACTAAGTTTTTTGAAATTGGTGGTGGTGCGGTCCTTTTGCTTTGGGCTAATACTCTCTCCCCCTTTGGCATGAATCGCCAAAAACGGAGTCATCAGAGCCCATTTATAACTTTTCTCTCTCCCTTTGGCAAAAATATATGAGTGAAGATTATACCATAATTGGAGAGCTAGTGTGGAGTGATGGCGAAGGGTAGATAATACCGATAGAGTTGAGTGGAAGTCTTGACTTCGCCGAAGACTCCAATTCCCTTTCAATGTATCTATGACTTGGTTTGAAATTCACTTGAAAACATATTAGTCATAGCATATAAAAGAGATATGATCAAGACGATATATCAAATTAAGCATGATCATAGTTCTATATAACATAGATTGCTCCCCCTAAGTATGTGCATGGAGAGGAACACATATTTTGGCCTTAAATGCCAATTGCACATAATTAGGTTAATGAGAACATATCTATATCATACAGATTGAGAAGTGCATTGTGTCATAGTATAAGTGTGATGCTCATGACAGTTTATGCACTACTGAAAGCATGTTACAAATATTTTAAGCATTTTCCCTTAAGGATTTCAAAGAGGCTTAAGGACCATCCACCTTTGAGACAAAGGCAGCTTATTCTCGTTACAAGGTCAAGCTTTAAGCTCTTTGACAATAAGATTACTTCATCCAGTTTTAACAAAGATGTATAAATGCAAGAATGAAATGTTTGAGAGGTTAAACTAGGTATGAAGCAGGGAAAAATGCAAAGGACATGCTTTCTCTTCCTTTTATACAAGATATGCAAAGAGTGTATATAAGAGGAAGATTTTAGGTACATATGTAAATGATAGGAATAAGTTTTACCCGTTTTGTACCTTTACTTGTGGACGCTCTCTTCATTGTGCTTTTGTCCTTAGTCTTGTTTGCTTAAGACCTATGCTCAATGACAATGTGTGAAAATATTTTGCACAAGAGAGAGTTCTTACAACTAGTGATCCTTTTTTTTAGTCATGGTTAACATATATTAAGTGGATCACAAATTGTATAAATGAATCATGAATTCTCCTTTTAACTTAGTGCATATCAAGAGAGGTATCGATTGGAAAGAATATGAGGCACTAAGTGTCATTTGATGTTATTCTATGATCAAACAAACAATGGATGCGATCAAGAGAGTAACATATTGGAATAAGAATTAAGCTTAAAATAGGAGAATCCAATAAGCATGCTACTTTAGTAATGAGAGCAACAATCCTTGATAAAGGCAACATTATTTTAACAAGATGGATGGATGTGAAGTAGCATACTTCATGAGAAACATTATTCTCATGCAAGAGACTATATATGAAATTACTAAGATAAAGCAATAGTCTCAACATAATCAAAATATAAGAATGGACTCCCCCTAAAGATATGCATCAAGTAATTGAAAGAAATGATTTCGATGCATTCACTTTTAAGTACATAAAGGGGAAAGCATTATACATTTTGATCAAGGCTCATAAATTTAGCGATAAACAAATTAAGCCTGGAAATCTCATAATGAAAAAGGGTCCAGAATGCTTACAACCACACTATTGATTGTTGTGAAAACCTTATTGTCCAAGTAGGTGTTGTTGTCCTTGATGTTCTTCCTTTTTCATTTGAGTGTCCTCCCTTTGTATTTGTCTCTTTTTCCTTCCAAACTTATTGAAAATACTCAAGAGACATGTTAATAGCGCAAGGGAGTATATGGGAAAGGATGATCACTTTAGATAATTAGCATACATAATTCATCATCCACAAGTCACATAGACATGAAGTAAAAATCCTTAACATTAGTGCATTTCATTTGAGAGAAATGAGTGAGCATCTTTTAAGCATTTTAATAATCATTGGAGATTTTACTTTATCATATTGAAGTTAGTTAATCATCACTTGGAAGCAAATCAATATGATAATATATATATAAATATCGCAAAGGTATTAAATAGATTCTAATGGTCATGAGCTTCTAACGGAATGAGATTGAATGCACATCTAGATGAATTGAGTCCAATAAAGAATCTATTTCTCACATGGGTAGAATATGATAATTTAGATTAAATAGTCATTGAGATGGGAACTAAATTTAACTAAGAAGATGAGTTCCCATACCTTTGCTTTTACCTCTCTTCCTTTGGGTGAAGAGCAACCCATGAGGCTTGTGGCATTAAACTTGCACTTACTTTCTTGTAGATTTTCATAAGTAAGCTCAAGAGAGATGTTAAGAACAACACAAGCACTAGTTTCCCTTTTTGTAGTCATTTTTGATAAAGAATGAAAAGGTGAATTACTAAAGCATGGAAACTTTATAATATGAACTAGATTATTCCATGAAGTATGCCTAGTTTTAACTCATAAAACAAGCATGGCTAAATTCTTGAGACTTAAGGGAATAAATCTAATTCATAACATGGAGAGCGATAAATGTAGAAGAATCATATCCAATTTAAGCAATAAAACATACAACATAAATTATTGGATTGATTTTCCTTGCCATGATGGATTACGCATTTCCATAGAGAAATTTATCTCTACAAGTGAGACTACTTAAATTACCCAGATAAAAACAATAGTCTCACTTTTCTAGCTATAGAGAGAATTTTTCCTTTTATAAGTGTCCTAAGTATTTGAATTCCTTACATGACACCTTATTTTTAAGAACATGAAATATCTCTCTATCTCTAGAACATGGCAAAAATAGAATAATTAATGTAAAAACATGCCATGAGAACTTGCAACAATTTAAAGCATGTAGATTGTCATAATATAGAATCATTAAATACATAATCTACCATATGAGAGGAATTTCTTCAAAGAATGATGACATAGTTTTAAAACAGGCTTAAGTGCTTTCTATTTCTATGTGACTACACAAGACACACGATAATTTAAGATAATTGCACTTAAGAATATAAATGTTACCATTCTTTGACTTTCCTCCATGTTGTAGGCTTTGATATTCCGCACATGATGATTCTTTATTTCCTACAACATTAATATCTTTCCGAGATGATATGAGTTTTGAATACAATAAATTGAAGTAACCTTGGGTCAATCTTGAATACGTAGATCATTTGAAGATTGATAGCTTGAGTCGATAAGAATTGAATTAACTCCCTCAAGCACCCCAAAGGTTCATACCATCTCCTTCTCCTACAAAGCTTGTCAAGCACATTTTGGTACCCATCGCTTGATGGGTCCATCATGGTTAGTCAACAAAGATTTAGGAACCCAAAAGTCCTTTGTGTTAGCACTAGGTAAACTCATTACCTTTCTAGCACAAGTTGCAATTTTGGGTTGCCTAGTTACATGAGAATCAATTGACAAGTTAGGAGTGAAATTGTTACCAATGGGACAATCCTTGCATTGATGTCCCTTCTTACGGCATGTGTAGCAAAGGCGCTTTCCAAGATTTGACGTTTTCTTCTTTCCTTGTTTGTTGCCTGCTACATGGTTAGTAAAAACTTTCTTTTCTAACCCTAAGCCTTTTTGTTTTAAATGGGGACAAGATTTAAGCAAGTGTCCCTTCTTGGAGTATTTAAAACAAAGTTTATCATCCTTGTTAATAATCAAGCCATTTTTAATGTAGGGACATGACCTAATCAAGTGCCCCTCTTCAAAGCATTCACTACACCTCTTAATGTGAAGTGTGGCTTGATCATTATCTTGGATGTTACCTTTTGTGGAGGCGTGGTTGAGGCTTTTGGAGGAGGTATTGAATTTCATCTTTTGTTTCTTCCTCTTGGCAGTCCTCAAATCCTTGACATTTTCTTCAAGGGATGTAGTGCATGCCACGGTTGTTCCCGCCTCAAGCTTCTTCACCATGTGATCACGGTTATCTTGAGAAGGTTGGGCAATGCATTTCCCTTTTAGTTGTGTCAAGCTCTTCTTTAGCCTCTCATTTTCTTCTTTGAGCTTTTGATATGAATCATCATTTGTTCCTGCAAATTCAAGCTCAAGGAAAGATTTGCTTGTCGACGGACAACAAGCGTTAGCACATGATAATATAGTATCAATTTGAATACATGTGCATGAGTGAGGTTGTTGGGATTTTAAGTTTTCTATCACAACCTCATGAGCAATATTTAACATGATATGATCATCCATAAGATTTTTATGAGAACATAGAAGCATATCATATTTATCTTGAAAAGCTAGATTTTCAACTTTTAGCTTTTCTACTTGGTCTTTAAGCAAGGTATTCATATTTACTAATTGAGCGATACAATGTAAAGTGTTATCTTGCTCAATTGAAATAGTTTCATACCTTTGGACCAAATCAACATGAGAGCACTTTAGCTCCTCATGTTCTTTAGTCAACTCGTCAAAGTGTAGCATTTTCATGGAGAGAATATCTTCTACTCTTTGATGAGCTTCGCTTTGCTCTCTTGCTCTTTCTAGAAGTTTGAGCATGACCGCCTTATCTTCTTGGCTTAGGCGAGCGTAGAGATGCACAAAGCTTCTTTCTTCCTCCTCATCCTCGTTTGTGCTTCCGCTATCATTTTCATTAGCCACACAACACATGTGGGAATCGAAATGGGAAGACAAACCTTTTGGAGAGGTGGATTCATCGTTTGGTCTCCATCGTTCATTTTCTCCTTCTTCCTTGCAAGGGTTAGTATCACAAAAACTAAAGGAAGTAGAGGCATCAAATGAACTATTATGTTTGGACTCATCAACCTTGATTTTAATTCTAGTCCAAATATCATGCGCATCGGGAATGGATTCGTCATAGTTTGATATGAAGGCACGATAATCTTCTTTGCTAAGAGAATTGTTTAAGATGTCAAAAGCTAGGTAGTTTAAGCGATAACATCTTTGATCCTCCTCGGAATTAATTTTTCCATTAAAACTAGAGGGAAAATACTCTTGTCAATAATTTGTTCTAATTGAGGATGTATGGTCCTAAAGGCATTTATCACACTAGTAGACCATGAATCATAATTAGAACAATCATCAAATAATATCTCAAGAGTTACCTCCTTTTGAGTTGCATTCGTTGGAGGAGTCTTCTTGTTCTTTTGGGATCTTCTACGAGCCATCACTTCGAGTTGTTAGACTCAAGATGAAGTGCCTAGCTTTGATACCAATTGTGAGTCGCCTAGAGGGGGGGTGAATAGGCGGAACCTGAAAATTAAAACTTTATCCCCCAACTAGATCCCTTGATTAGTGGTTAGAACAAGATATACAAATATCGGAGAATAGAAACTAAGTTCTTGCTTGAAAAGGGTATTGCTAAATAATGCGGGAGTGATAAATTAATTCAACTAGTAAGTTATAGAATAACAAAGCAAGAAGCCTTAAATGAGAAGAGCACTAGGACAAGTTCTTTCTTGCAATGTGTTGCTTCACTAAATGGGAATTTAACTTGAAGCAACACCAAATGATATTAGTAAATAAAGGTGCAAGAAAACTTAGAGCAAGGGAAAACAAACAAATCACAAGCAATAAACACAATGGACACGGGTGATTTGTTTTACCGAGGTTCGGCCCTCGAAGGCCTAGTCCCCGTTGAGGAGTCCACTTAAGGATGGGTCTTTTTCAACCCTTTCCCTCTCTCCCCCGATCACACAAGGATCGGTGAGCTCTTCTTCTTCTCAAGGATCACTCTCGATCCCACAAGGACCACCACAATCTTTGGTGTCTCTTGCTTGCTTTTACAAGTCTCCAAAACTTTGGAGGAAGTTCAATGGGAGTCAAAACTCCACGCGCAAATGAACACAAGGAAGAAGCACACACACTATCTCTCGATGAATCTCACAAGGCACTAGTGCTAAACTCAAATGAGTAGCTCTCTTTTGCTTGCTCTCTCTTTTGTGGCACTTGTGTTGGTTGTAGTGGTCTAAATCTTGTGTATAGGATGGATCAATGAATATATGTGGTGGGGAGGGCTTGAGTATGTCAACTAGATGACTTGGAATGTTGCTTGGGCTCCCACACATTGAAGTGGCCGGTTGGGGTGGTATTTATAGCCACCATCCAATTTTGTAGCCGTTGGAGAAGCTGCTGGCGATGGGCGCACCGGACAGTCCGGTGCACACCGGACATGTCCGGTGCGCCAGCCACGTCATCCTATCCGTTGAGATTGGAGCTGGTCGACCGTTGGAGGCTTTGTCCTCATGTGGCACCGGACAGTCCGGTGCAGCACCGGACAGTCCGGTGCCCCTCTGACTTCTGCTCTGACACTCTGAATTCAACTGTACACTTCGCAGAGTCGACCGTTGCGCGCAGATGACCGTTGCTCCGCTGGCACACCGGACAGTCCGGTGTACACCGGACGGTCCGGTGAATTTTAGCGGAGCGACCTCCCACTTTCCCGAAGCTGGCCAGTTTAGAGCCGCATCACTCTGGAGCACCGGACACTGTCCGGTGGTGCACCGGACAGTCCGGTGAATTTTAGTGGGCTGCGCCTGAGAAACCCGAAGATGAAGAGTTTGAAGGCAATCCTCCCTGGTGCACCGGACACTGTCCGGTGGTGCACCGGACACTGTCCGGTGGCACACCGGACAGTCCGGTGTACCATACCAGGGAGCACTTCGGTTTCTCTTTGCTCCTTTCTTTTGAACCTTGTTTTGTTCTTTTTATTGGTTTTGAGTTGAATCTTGACACCTGTAGAACATGTAATCTAGAGCAAACTAATTAGTCCAATTGTTTGTGTTCGACATTCAACCACCAAAATCATTTAGGAAAAGGTTTAAAGCCTATTTCCCTTTCAATACCACTTCTATCACACCCGGATTTAAGGGACAAAACCAGGTGCATCTCATACATGCGCCAAAGAAGACAACATATATAATAATAGAGTGTATAGAGAATAATGTCACAATAACACCAGAGTACTTATTACATAGCAGAAGTCTTACAAAAATAAAAGATAAACTAGTTGGGTGCCCGTGCGTTGCCACGGTTTTTTTTATCACATAAGTAGATATTATTCAAATGAAATAGTTGTTCAGACATGTTTCAAACTCAGATTTTCTATAAAGCTTCATGTAGGTATACTCATTTAGCCTCCTTGAAATTTTCAAACTCATCAGTGTTATAGTTGCCATCGGTATTGTTTTAAAGACACATGTCCCCATGCATCGATGGAATAACAAAACATCATGAATGCAACAAATTTGCATACTTGATAGGTGTGATGTTGACTTGTCTTATTTATGAACCAATGCAACTATATGAACACGAGGTGAAGCATGAAGCCTCGCAAGCATGCAAACATCGGCCAGTAGGTTCCTTACGATGTCTAAATTGGACACCACTGCTTGGTCTGACACCAAGATTTAGATCTCGCCAAATCTTCATGCGCTTGTCCCCCTTAGACTAACCACATTCAGCTCTTGTTAGTTCTTCATGCGATTGTCTGTAACACTATTCAACTTTTGCTAATTCTTCATGTGCTTGTCTTGGTAGTGACCACGACGGTTGAGTCTGTCACATCCCGCAGATCAAGCATTGACTGAGATCTCATGAGAGCTGAGAACAGCTGGGCTGGACGAGTTGCAGACGGAGAAGCAAAAACACCTAGTACAAGCCCTCTGGCCTTAAACAAACAAAAAACACTAATAAGCTAGTTGTAGCAACAAAGCTTGATGAAACTCCAATCCACATGCATCCTTTAGAGTACGTAATAAACCAACTACCATTTATGGCATCATTGCAAGTCAAGGAATCTATCTATACACCACCAGAAGTGTGCAAGCCGAAAAAGAAAGTAAAATGGATATAACAGTTTGCATTCTTAACACATGTGAAATAGTAATAAATATAACTAATATATCTTCTCAAACCCAACCCATCTACTCGGAATCACATCTTATATCTCACGACTCATTAGGACAGAATTACCTGGCCTAGCAATTCACTTGCATAAAAGCTCATGCACAAGTTTTTATTTTCACCATGAATGAGTCACCAAAAGTCAAAATGACGCATTTGCATAGCACAGTTGTGTTGCATATATGGCAGTTCCTGATCCATTGTGCCCATCTAAAAGCTATCAATCTATAAAGCACAATGGCAACCATCAGATGGCTATCAGGAAAAAATAATCAGTCATCACAGGTATACCATCATCAATCTACCACCAAAACAAAACATTACAGGGTATGTGGTCGATAGCCTACAGTTATCTAAGAACCTAGTTACGTGCAACAAAATTGTAAAGTTCCCTATAGGTGTCATCCCAAATGAATTAAAATACCACCATCAAATGGAAAAGCTTTATCGTTTCCTTCATCGTTGCCTCTCTTTCTGCAGTTGCCTCTCTTTTTGTAGAAGATTGTAAGCAGGATGAATGACGTCCTGCACCATGAGATAGAAAAGCTGAATAGTCAGATAACAAAGATAAGATGCCAGCTTGATGTGTCCTACATCAAGAGATAGAAAAGCAAATTTTCAGATAAACCTAGGCAATTGTCTTCTCTATACCTTTTACCACACATAATTCTGAAATAATAATGAACACATAATTCAAAGTTGTTCTTTATAGAGAAATATCTTTTATCGGTGACCACTTAATCCTCATTGGACACTATAAACATCTGATTGTATCCACTTCAATCAAATCAAGCTATGTAAATGGAGCATCAAGGGCCATTCATGGTGGGTAGTGGCCTATTGGTCCCTAAACACCACCTTTTACCTCTACAGACTAATAGACACATTGAATCCTACCAAATTCATTTGCCATAAGTAGAAGTGCACACAAAGGTAATAAATGCTTAAGATATTACATCTAAAATATCAATTTGTTCACATTTATCATAGCTGAACATTTAAGCTAGCTTCTAATGTATCGAGCAACCAAGGTGGCACTAACCGGTGGGGTGTCCAGCATATCATGTACTCGGTCAGCCCATTTTGGTATCACAAATAAACGATGGCATATGGTAACACAAATAAAGATGCATCAAAATACTAATCATGCTTAACCAGGTATTTTGTTATATAATAAAAATATAGTCCAAGTATTGAATGATCATCAAAGAGAGATAAACATATAACAACCAGTGAAGACTTCTCAGATACAAACCCAACCAGTGAACATCGAAGTATGGCTGAAGATGATGTAAATGCAGTAGTTATGCCTGAGAATTTGAAACCAGGCAATGGTTGTGTGACTGATAATTTGCATATTGTTGGTGGACATGGCGAATGAAGACTTATGGTTGTGTGACTGATAATTTTCATTAGTTAATTATTACTTGCGAGGTGCAAACCCATTTCTGCTCTCAGCCTACCAGATCACTAAGAACTGTCTATCTAAAATTCTAAATTGTAGCCTCCTTTTGTGTGTAGCCGCCTTTTGTACAGTACTGGCTTTGCCATTGCCTGAGGATGACACAATTATGGTGGTTCTATCTCACAATAGATCCATGTTGCAGTCCAGTGCATCTTCTAACATTCTAATTTAATTGTGTTACAACATTCTAATTTAATCAAGACTCTATAGCGTTTGAAATAGTTCAGGATGAGACTGATCGGCCATTACAAAAACATGAACACCATCAGACAACTCAACCTAGCTACACCTAGGCTCTTTCTTCACACACTCCCTGCTCATGCTCTCACTGGCTGTCTAGGTCTCATGCTAGTCATTCTCTGATGCATGCACACTTGACAGAGCAACCCAGCTGCAGTGGTTCCCAGGGTCAAGCTTGAGCAAACAGGACGCTGTGAACTGACTTTAGCCAGGCATTCTCGTGTACTCGAGATGAGTTGAGTAGCACACTACAGGCAGCAACGCTCGAGTCAAATCACATGTTCTCAATGAACTGAAGAGCTTCTTCTAGGTAACCTCACCTGCATAGGAGATCTGTCATGCATTCGTAGTGCTTAGGTCGCATCTTAACTGAGCTCGAACCATTAGACATTGAACTGAAGTAGTGACAGGCTTCTCTGACGAGCCTGCCATGGCTACAAGCTGACAGAACCACAAGAGATACGCTATACCATCTTGTTCTATCCCCATGTGTGTCATCCTATCGTACAAACTGACTTCCTATAAGTCGAGACCATTGTGGTTCAAAGAACAACATCGTTTGATGACACTGTTTCGAAGACGAGCTCGACCAAATAGACACAGCCACACTTGTTGTACATGTCCACTAAGGAGTTCCTGATAACGACATCTGCCTCGAACCCACTACCAGCAACTTGTGCGTGCGCCTGCATCCCCTGCTTCAGTAGTGAAAGCTCCCCCACACTCATCCACAACTAAGGAGTTCTTGACATCGATATGCATATCACAATGTTGGGTTGGCTTCATTTTGACTGTCGCCTGACATACATATATTTAGCAACACAAAAAATGTGTCCTCCTGTATGTCAGCATCGTTATCTTTAGGCGACTGCTGCTCGACGGCATCAGACATGCCGACAGCGGTGGCCACATTAGCTGGTGGTTGTCGCTCCCCACGCTCATATGTGGATATGCTATTATTTTTCTAGGTATGATTTATCCATTGTTCATGTAGTAATTGCCTTAGTAATTACTGCAAAGTAGCAATGGGAAAAGCTTATGAAGGGGTAGCTAGTGTTTTTTCATATTCTTTTAATAACCAAGTCATGCCTCCCATTGTCGGATCCTATATAGGTTGACTTCTAAAGCTTTTCCCATACTATCATGTATAGAATGTTATATTCAGTGTGTGTCTGCCAATAGAAAAATCCGTCCAGAATTCCTTGATTTGCTATGGGTTCTAGAAAACAAAGTACCTTTGTAGCAAGGAGTCCTACCAAGCGAGTCTACTCCTCGTTCTTTCTCCTGGACAGCTTCATGAAGCTGGTATTTATCAAGAACCTGCACAAGAACATAAAGTAACCACTTTAAGTGATTGCTTTAAAGTTTGAGCTGTTAAAGTGATACAATGGGGCCAGAAACAACATAAATAGTTGTGACGAGCAGCACCCGTGGCTTGATGTCGTTGAGGAAGGGCGGCGTCTCCAGGTGGCGGCGGTGCCAGGCGGCGCGTTGCTCGTCCCAGTCGAAGATCTTGGGGCCCAGCGTGTAGGGCGGGTCCCTGAGCGACCTCGGCGGTGGGTCGGGGTCGTCGTCGCGGCGGGCGGAGGAGGACGAGGACGATGTGGTGGTGGTGGACGCCATGGACCTGGCGTCGTGGTGCTCGGCCAGCGCCCGGTGCGGGTGGGACATCCCACGAATTGCGGCCAGGGAACACATCTTAGCGAACACATCCCACGAATGGTGCCTTCTCTCCCCCCCCTCTCTCTCCTGATAGGGTAGCCAGCGGATTAGAGTGTAGTGGCGCCGTCATGCTCCTCCTCTGCCTCATGCTTGCTGGTGGTCAAGTGCCCTCGGCGTCAGTCTAGATCTCGTGCGGGCGCGGGCTGCCACACGGGGAGAAGAATGGGACGCCGGCAGGCGGGGGAGGAGGGTGGGAAGGGGACGATGGGCCACCACGCGGGGTGAGAGAAGAGGTGTGTGAGTCGGTTAGGGTTTACCACGCGAGGGGGAGCGCTCATCCGCACAGCAGTGAAGGAGCTCCTCCCCGTCTCCGCTGCAGGCCACGCCCAGTCTGCCACCGCCCGGATCCTTCACCAACCGGTCGATCTGCATATCTCCTTGCTTGATCTATGAATCCGCCACGAGATTCAGAAGAGGCGGGATGGGATTTCCGGTGGGGGTGGGCAGCGGAGGCTAGCGTGAGGGGGCAGGGGCTGCAAGGGAGGGGGAGGGGACGCGCGGGCAGGGGGGCGGAGGGGCTGAGCGTGGGGAGGCGGGGGTGACGCGGCGGCGGACGCGAGCTGGGGCAGAGCATCGCGACAACGAAGGAAGGGGAGATGCGGGACGGGGCGAGGATCGCGGGAGCGGGGGCACGGCCGCACGGTGGACGCCCTCCTTAGAGACTTATGGAGTAGTAGAGATATAAAACGAACTAAATCCATCATTGGCGCCATTAAGTCAACTAGGAGACGCCACCTAGATCAGACCGAACTTCTCGTTGTGTGGCTCCTCTTGAACCACTTGTTCTTCTCCTGTGGGGGGTGTGAGACAACAAGGGTGAGCTCACACATGTTCATCGCTCAACAAGTTATGGGGAATAATGTGACATGAACTCACCAAAGGTGGGAGATCATGTGGAGTGTAAGGCTTACCGAAGAGAATGGTTAAAGCCAAGCATTACCTTTAAAGTTAGTCAAAATTTTATTAGCAATTACTAGATGTAAGTAAATACCAAACCATAATAACAATATAGAACAAAATTAATAATAAACCCATGCAAATGCAAATGACAAATTGAATTTAAGTTCCATAAATTAATCATGCGAGACTCTTGAGCTGCTCTTGACCGTGAGCTCGGCTAGTATACCAGTTTTACACTCTGCAGAGGTTGTACCCTGTACCCACAAGTTGTGTATCCTATGTCGCGAGGGTTAGGTAGACCCTTAGACAATACCGAGGTAAATGGCTAGGGATCCACTACGAGGCCTTTATAAAGTTCCACTAGCTTCCGAAAACTCGCTACAGTTTATAGGAAGAGCACATAAAAAATCCCTCGTCTGACCGCCATCGCAACAAAATCAACCCGAGAACCTCCCTGCAAGCAACTTCCCTACTGCCCTTGCTCCTTTCGGGTAAGGTAGTCTTCCACTAGCTTTCCTAATTAGTCAGCCAAGGGGTCCCATTCCTCCCTTGTGGTGGCACGTGTTTCTCAAGTTAAGCTCCATGTTCCAATTAAAAATATAATGATCTTGACATGAACATAAATAAAATAACAGAATAATTAGAACATGGACATAATATAGTATTAATCCCAAAACTAAATAGAGCAATAGCAAAACTAACCAAATGATTCAGGGGTGAACAAGGTATAAAGATAATCAGACTAGGGTGACCTATTGGGTCCCATCAAAATTAACCCTATGCATGGATAAATGATATTAAAGAAACTTCATTGGGTAATAAATATGGTCAAGGGCACAACTTGCCTGGCACTTGAGATTTCAGGTACCAGGATGATTCTTCAGATCCTCGTGACCTCACTGCTAGTTGTAGCAATACAAACAAATATGGTATAGACAAAATTAACATCACACCAACCATAAGAACAAACTGGATAATAATGATCTACGCGATGCTACGAGATCGTGGGATCGAGAACTACTAAGATCAGAGTCGTGGTCATCAAGTTATGAGGTGATTAAATGAGTAACGCTAGGTTCTATGTTTATTTTATAATTCCAGAGAAAAGATAACCTAAAGTAGTAATTAATTCAACTTCAGTCTAGATTGATCATAGATCATCTTATATTACATTGATAAGCAGACTAACAAGACTACCCAATATAAGTTAAATAAAGATCTAATTATAAAAGAATGAAACATGGTATAATAGCTATTGTTATTGCATAGTAATTATTCATATGAAGCTAACGCAACCAGAACGAGTCAATTTGGAGTTATAGATTTTAAGTTATGAATTTCTATAGATTATATGTGTTTTGTACAAGATTAATTAGGATATAAATTTTTATGTGACTTTCATGTGAAAACAGTGGTACCAGCTGATAAACCATAATATTACAAAATTATAGGAACTAGAATGGACTAAAAAGGAGTTAGTATGAATTTTCTATGAATAAAATGAGTTTCTGGAACTATTTATATATTAAAACCATTTTCTATAATTATTTATTTATTTTCTCTGCTCCCTGGACTTCGCGCACAAAAACAGAGAAGCACGGGGTTCATTTTGTAAAATCTAGGGCTCTTCTATTATTACTTTACCACTAGGTTGGACAACGGGTTAATTCATAAGAAGTCAAAGGGCTCTCTAGCAAAATTGACGTGGCCGAATGGGTATCGGACGATCCTAGCCGTCCGATCGGTTGCACACGGTCAGAATTAGATTCCATCTAATTCCATCCGATACACTACGCCGACTCATGGATCAAGATCCCACGGCCACGGACCCCGCCCAAACCAAAACCACCTGATCCCGATCTGTATCCGATCTAGCGGTCGGAATTAATTCCGAGAGAACGGATGCATCCCGTTTAATCAGTGCCGCCCAAACACAGATCCACGGTCATGGAACATCCTCCTCCATACCCACCCGACCAAAGCGGCGCCACCCCGAACCGCGACGGAGGTTCACCGACGTCCATCGACCCGGCACCTCGCTGCCCTAATCGAACTTCTAAAAGGCGCTACACGGTGTGGGGAGAAGGTTGAATGCCATGGAGGTAACATTACCTGCGATTATGTCGCGACGATCCCCGCCCTCGGTGTACAGGGAACCCATGGCGGAGTAGGAGCACCGGTGAGCAATTCTGATGGTTCTAATGGAGAATCACCCCCGAAAAGGCCACAGTCGAATTCCCTGTGCACCGGTGATGATTCCCGAGAACTTCCCAAGGCTTTAGCGACGTCGTGCAGTGGATTGATGGGTGGCGATGTTGGGCGCGACACGGCGCGGAGCATCTCGGTGAGGATGGCGGCTTCAAATATATATGGCCAGGGGTACAGTGCGCCGTGGATTGATGCGCCATGCGCCGAGTGAGAGCACCTAGAGGGGGGTGAATAGGTGATCCTGTAAAATCAAGAGCTAAATAGCCACAAAACATAGATATTAAAGTGTTAGCGTGACTAAGTAGCTTTGAAGTGAGTTCTTGTGAACACAACAATTACAGAAAATTCAACACAAGAGACACACGATTTTTATCCCGTGGTTCGGCCAAGTAACACTTGCCTACTTCCACGTTGTGGCGTCCTAATGGACGAGGGTTGCACTCAACCCCTTTCAAGTGATCCAATGATCAACTTGTATACCACGGTCTTTTCGTTTAGAGTATCTTCCCATTTGCGAGGAATCTCCATAAGTTAGAGTCTCTCGCCCTTACAATAGAGATCACAAAGAAAGCACAGAGTAAGGTTGGGAGAAGCAACACACACAATATTCAATCCACAGCACACACACGCACACAAGTCAAGACTTGAGCTCAAAGGGCAACACAGGGAGTTCACAACTCGAAATGAAGCTCAAATCACTATCACAATGAATCAAATGCATGGGAGTGGAGTCTGGATGTCTTAGTATGCTTGGAGAATGCTTGGCGTCTGCTCCATGCGCTTAGGGGTCCCTTTTATAGCCCCAAGGCAGCTAGGAGCCTTTGGAGATCAACATGGAAGGCTATCCTTGCTTTCTGTCGAGTGGTGCACCGGACAGTCCGGTGCGCCACCGGACAGCCACTGTAGCATGTCCGGTGCGTGATTTCCTTCCAAATCGGGCACAGCCGACCGTTGCTCCTCCGGGCCAGATGGCGCACCAGACACTGTCCGGTGCACACCGGACTGTCCGGTGCACCCATTCGACTGTTGGAGCGAGCCACGTGTCACACGTTGATCGCGCGGTCGACCGTTGGTGCTGGCGCCGTTGGCTCACCGGACAGTCCGGTGCACCACCGGACAATCCGGTGAATTATAGCCACGTCGCCTTGTTCCTTTTCCCGAGAGCGACAAGTTCGCCGCGGATGACTCACCGGATGGCCCGGTGCACCACCGGACAGTCTGGTGAATTATAGTCGTACAACTTCATCGATTCCCGAGAGCAGCCACTTCACCGTTGACCAGCCTGGCGCAACAGACACTGTCCGGTGCACCACCGGACAGTCCGGTGTGCCAGGCCGAGCTGGAGTTTGGCTGCACACAGCCAAGTCTTTTCCATTTCTTTTCCCTTTCTTTTGTCTCTGTTTCTAGCACTTAGACAAAACACATTAGTATTCAAAAACAATGTACTAAGTCTAGAAACATACCTTGTATCTTGATCTGCACTTTTCACACATTTACCACATGAGGATTCAATTAAGATGTGTTGGGCATCTATTCACCAAAATACTTAATTGCCCAAGGGCATATTTCTCTTTCAATCTCCCCCTTTTTGGTGATTTATGCCAACACATTAAAAAGCAACAAAAGAGAGGTGCAACATCAATGCAATTGAAGACCACATTATTTTTGCTTATGATTTGGTATATTTGGATCACTCTTTGCCATCACTTGGTTTGTTTTTGCAAACCAAATTCATTTTCCTATCTCTAAGTCAAACACGCTTGTTTGGGCACATAGAGAGATATCTTAAGAGTAAAATTGATTCAAGTGCCCGAAACTCCCCCTTTTCCCCAAAATTCCCCCCCCCCCCACAAGAGACCAAATTTTGCAATAAGAGCATTTTGGACAAATCAAAAATTCTTACTCTATTATTTTCAAAATTCACAAGTGGTTGGCTGATCCATTTGCTTTGGCCTTAATTTCTCTCCCTTTGGCATTAAGCACCAAAACGGGATCATTTTTGGCCCTCTAACCCCATTGCCTCACCAAAAATGTCAATTCAGAGCAAAAGGCAAATAGAGCATAAGAATGAACTTCGAATTAAATACACTAATACCGGAGTGCAGTGGAAGTCTTTGCATTGTCCAAGTCCATTTTCCCTTTCAATGTACCTTTGAGACTACAACAAGTGTTCTCAACCAAACAGATTAGTCTCAAAGGGTCAAGTTGTAGCACATCTCCCCCTTAATATGTGCACCATTTGCATATGGACTTGTGAGGTCCGGGGATGACGTGTACAACTTGAGTACCACAAATAAAAAATAATGGATTTAAATGCATAAAGTGACATGATCAAAGGCATAGAATACATGTATGCTATAGATCAATCCAAGTTACACGAATCTAAGACATTTAGCTCACTACGCAACCTGCAAAACCTTTTCTCATCTAAAGGCTTAGCGAAGATATCGGCTAACTGGTTCTCGGTGCTAATATGGTACACCTCGATATCTCCATTTTGCTGGTGGTCTCTCAGGAAGGGATGCCGGATGTCTATGTGCTTAGTGCGATTGTGTTCAATAGAATTATCCGCCAAGCAGATTGCACTCTCATTGTCACATAGGAGAGGGACTTTGCTCAGATTGTAGCCAAAGTCCTGGGGGTTTGCCTCATCCAAAGTAGTTGCACGCAACATTGTCCTGCAGCAACATACTCGGGCTCAGTGGTGGATAGGGCAACAGATGTTTGTTTCTTTGAACTCCATGACACTAGGGACCTTCCTAGAAATTGGCACGTCCCCGATGTGCTCTTCCTATCAACCTTGCGCCCGACATAATCGGAGTCTGAGTATCCAATCAAGTCAAAGGTAGACCCCTTTGGATACCAGATCCCAAAGCAAGGAGTAGAAACTAAATACCTAAGAATTCGCTTAACGGACACAAGGTGACATTCCTTGGGGTCGGATTGATATCTAGCACACATGCATACACTAAGCATAATGTTCGGTCTACTAGCACATAAATAAAGCAATGAACCTATCATGGACCGGTATGCCTTTTAATCAACAGACTTACCTCCTTTGTTGAGGTCAACATGCCCGTCAGTTCCCATCGGTATCTTTGCGGGCTTCGCGCCCTTCATCCCAAACCTTTTGAGAAGATCTTGAGTATACTTCGTTTGGGATATGAAGGTATCGTCCTTAAGTTGCTTCACTTGGAATCCAAGGAAGTAGGTCAACTCGCCCATCATCGACATCTCGAACTTTTGCATCACCACCCTGCTAAACTCCTCACATGACTTTTGGTTAGTAGAACCAAATATTATGTCATCGACATAAATTTGGCACACAAAGAGATCACCATCACAAGTCTTGGTAAAAAGAGTGGGATCGGCTTTCCCAACCTTAAAAGCGTTAGCAATTAAGAAATCTCTAAGGCATCCATACCATGCTCTTGGGGCTTGCTTAAGTCCATAGAGCGCCTTAGAGAGCTTATACACGTGGTTGGGATACCTGTCATCCTCAAAGCCAGGGGGTTGTTCCACGTATACCTCCTCCTTGATTGGCCCGTTGAGGAAAGCGCTCTTTGCATCCATTTGAAACAGCCTAAAAGAGTGGTGAGCGGCATAGGCTAATAATATTTGAATAGACTCTAGCCTAGCCACAGGAGCAAAAGTCTCCTCGAAATCCAAACCTGTGACTTGGGCATAACCTTTTGCCACAAGTCGAGACTTGTTTCTAGTCACCACCCTGTGCTCCTCTTGCTTGTTGCGGAACACCCACTTGGTTCCCACAATGTTTTGCTTTGGACGTGGAACCAGGCTCCAAACTTAATTTCTCTTGAAGTTGTTGAGTTCTTCCTGCATGGCCAACACCCAGTCCGGATCCTGCAAGGCCTCTTCTACCCTGAAAGGCTCAATAGAAGAGACAAACGAGTAATGCTCACAAAAACTGGCTAAGCGTGAGCGAGTAGTTACTCCCTTGTTGATATCACTAAGAATCTGATCGACGGGGTGATGTCTTTGGATCGTTGCTCGAACTTGAGTTGGAGGGACCTGTGGTGCTTCTTCCTCCATTGCTTGATCTTCTTGTGCTCCCCTTGATCATGCCCTTCTTCTTGCGGTACCTGTTCATCGTCTTGAGTTGGGGGATGCACCATCGTGGAGGAAGATGGCTGATCTTGCTCCTGTTGTTCCTGTGGTCGCACATCACCTATCGCCATCGTGTGCATTACGGCTGTCGAAACTTCATCTTCATCTATGTCATCAAGATCAACTTGCTCTCTTGGAGAGCCATTAGTCTCATCAAATACAACGTCGCTAGAGACTTCAACCAATCCTGATGATTTGTTGAAGACCCTATACGCCTTTGTATTTGAGTCATACCCTAGTAAAAAACCTTCTACTGCCTTGGGAGCAAATTTAGAATGTCTACCTTTCTTCACCCAGAATGTAGCATTTGCTCCCAAATACACGAAAGTAAGAGATATTGGGTTTGTTACCGGTAAGGAGTTCGTAGGAGGTCTTCTTTAGGAGGCGATGCAGGTAGAGCCGGTTTATGGCATGGCAGGATGTGTTCACAGCTTCCGACCAAAACCGCTCGGGCGTCTTGAACTCTCCAAGCATCGTTCTCGCCATGTCGATTAGTGTCCTGTTCTTCCTCTCTACTACACTGTTTTGTTGTGGTGTGTAGGGAGCGGAGAACTCGTGCTTGATGCCTTCCTCCTCAAGATACTCCTCAACTTGCAGATTCTTGAACTCAGACCCGTTGTCGCTCCTTATCTTTTGCACCTTTAGCTCAAATTCGTTTTGAGCCCTCCTCAGAAAGCGCTTTAGGGTACCTTGGGTTTCTGATTTGTCCTGCAAAAAGAACACCCAAGTGAAGCGGGAAAAGTCATCAATAATTACAAGACCATACTTACTTCCCCCGATGCTGAGGTAGGCAACGAGTCCAAAGAGGTCCATGTGAAGAAGCTCCAGTGGTCTTGATGTTATCATCACGTTCTTGCTGTGATGAGTGCTTCCCACCTGTTTCCCTGCCTGACATGCTGCACAAGGTCTGTCTTTCTCAAAACAGACATTGGTTAGTCCTAACACATGTTCTCCCTTTAGAAGTTTATGAAGGTTTTCATCCCAACATGTGCTAGACGGTGATGCCAAAGCCAGCCCATACTAGTCTTAGCCATTAAGCATGCATCTAGATCGGCATTCTCTTTCGAAAAATCAACTAAATAGAGCTTGCCGTCCAATACACCCTTAAAAGCTAATGAACCATCACTCCTTCTAAAGACAGATACATCTACATTTGTAAACAAACAATTGTAACCCATGTGGCACAATTGACTTAAGACAGAAGGTTGTATCCTAGCGACTCTACTAAGAATACATTTGAAATGGAGTGCTTGCTTGTAATGGCTATCTTTCCCAAAACTTTTGACCTTGCCTTGATTCCCATCTCCAAATATGATTGTATCCTGGGAATCCTTGTCCTTGATGTAGGAGGTGAACATCTTCTTCTCCCCCGTCATGTAGTTTGTGCATCCGCTGTCGATAATCCAGCTTGAGCCCCCGGATGCATAAACCTGCAAGGCAATTTAAGCTTGGGTTTTAGGTACCCAACTCTTGTTGGGTCCTACAAGGTTAGTCACAATAACTTTTGGAACCCAAATATAAGTCTTGTCTCCCTTGCATTTGGATCCCAATTTTCAAGCCACTACTTTTGTATTTTTGCATGTAAGTATAAAAGAAGTATTGCAAGCATGATAAATAGTAGAGGGTTTATTGCACATTTTTCTAGGAGCTTGAGACACAACATGATTTCTCCTAGGCCTACTTCTACCATAATTATGAGTGGAGCTAGAAGCAAACATAGCATTTGAATCATAATAAGCAGCATGATCATAACTCCTATGAGAATGACTAGCAATTTTCCTATCATAAATAAAGGCATGATTCCTTTGAGGACTACTAGCCATAGGGGCCTTCCCTTTCTCCTTATTGATAATAGGAGTCCTTTGGCTTGTTAAGTTCTTGGTTTCTTTTGAAAACCAAGTCCATCCTTAATTGAGGGGTGTCTACCAATGGTGTAGACATCCCTAGCAAATTTCAATTTATCAAAATCAACTTTGCAAGTCTTAAGTTGAGCATTAAGACTTGCCACCTCATTGTTCAATTTAGTAATAGAAGCAAGATGTTCATCACAAGTATCAACATCAAAATCCTTACATCTATTACAAATAACAACATGCTCTACACATGAACTAGTTTTGTTGACTTCCTCTAGCTTAGCATTTAATTCATCATTTAAACTCCTTAAACTAGAGACAGATTCATGGCAAGCAGATAACTCAGAGGATAGCATTTCATTTCTCTTAATTTCTAAAGCAAGAGATTTTTGCACACTAACAAATTTATCATGTTCGTCATATAAAATATCCTCTTGCTTTTCTAGTAGTCTATCTTTTTCATTGAGAGCATCGATTAATTCATTAATTTTCTCTACTTTTGCTCGATCTAACCCCTTAAATAAATCCGAGTAATCTATCTCATCGCTCGAAGAAGTGTACTTGGTATCTCGAATGTGTACCTTCTTTTCCTTGGCCATAAGACATGTATGGCGTTCGTTGGGGAAGAGTGAGGACTTGTCGAAGGCCGAGGCAGCAAGTCCTTCGTCATCAGAGTCTGATGAAGAGCAGTCAGAATCCCATTCCTTTCCTAGATGCGCCTCGCCCTTCGCCTTCCTGTAATTCTTATTCTTCTCCTTCTTCCCATGTCTTTCTTGTGCCTGGTCATTTTCATTATCGGGACATTGAGCAATAAAGTGACCAATCTTACCGCATTTGAAGCAGGAGCACTTTCCCCTTGTTTTGTTCTTGTTGGGGTACTCCTTACGTCCTTTAAGCGCGGTTTTGAAGCGCTTGATGATAAGCGTCATTTCATCCTCGTTGAGCCCGGCAGCCTCCACTTGTGCTACCTTGCTTGGTAGCGCCTCCTTGCTGCTCGTTGCCTTGAGAGCAATGGGCTACGGCTCGTAGACGGGCAGTGGACCGTTCAAGGCATCATCTACATATCTTGCCTCCTTGACCATCATGTGCCCGCTTACGAATTTTCCGAGGATCTCCTCGGGCGTCATTTTGGTGTACCTGGGGTTTTCACGAATAAGATTCACAAAACGGGGGTCAATTACAGTAAATGACCTTAGCATGAGTTGGACGACACCATGATCCATCCATCTTGTGCTTCCATAGCTTCGAATCTTGTTGACCAGGGTCTTGAGCCTGTTGTAGGTCTGAGTTGGCTCATCTCCCCTGATCATCGCGAACCTCCCCAGCTCGCCTTCCACTAGTTCCATCTTTGTGATCATAGTGGCGTCGTTTCCCTCATGAGATATCTTGAGGGTGTCCTAAATTTGCTTAGCGTTGTCCAAGCCACTCACCTTATTATATTCATCCCTGCAAAGTGAAGCTAGCAAGACAGTAGTAGCTTATGCATTTTATGTATTTGCTCATTTATAAAAACAGGATTATCAGTGCTATCAAAATGCATCCCATTTTCTACAATTTCCCATATGCTAGTATGGAGAGAGAATAAATGACTACGCATTTTATGGCTCCAAAACGAATAGTCCTCTCCATCAAAGTGTGGAGGTTTTCCAAGGGGAATTGAAAGAAGATGCGCATTTGAATTATAGGGAATGCAAGAGTAATCAAAAGAATAATTTTGATTGACCGTTTTCTTCTTTGACGAGGAGTTGTCGTCCCTTGGTGAAGAAGAAGATGCATCGCTGTCGTAGTAGATGATCTTCTTGATGCATCTCTTCTTCTTTCCGTCCCTCTTCTTGTGACTAGAGCCTGAGTCGGTAGGCTTGTCGTCTCTTGGCTCGTTGAAGACGGACTCCTTTTTCTTGTCGTTGACCACCATCCCCCTTTCCCTTAGGATCCATCTCTTCGGGCGGTTAGTCCCTTAGATGAAGAATACGGCTCTGATACCAATTGAGAGCACCTAGAGAAGGGGGTGAATAGGTGATCCTGTAAAATCAAGAGCTAAATAGCCACAAAACTTAGATATTAAAGAGTTAGCGTGACTAAGTAGCTTTGAAGCGAGTTCTTGTGAACACAACAATCACAGAAAATTTAACACAAGAGACACGCGATTTTTATCTCATGGTTCAGCCAAGTAACACTTGCCTACTTCCACGTTGTGGCGTCCCAATGGACGAGGGTTGCACTCAACCCCTTTCAAGTGATCCAATGATCAACTTGAATACCACGGTCTTTTCGTTTAGAGTATCTTCCCGTTTGCGAGGAATCTCCACAATTTAGAGTCTCTCGCCCTTACAATAGAGATCACAAAGAAAGCACAGAGTAAGGTTGGAAGAAGCAACACACATAATATTCAATCCACAGCACACACACGCACACAAGTCAAGACTTGAGCTCAAAGGGCAACACAGGGAGTTCACAACTCGAAATGAAGCTCAAATCACTATCACAATGAATCAAATGCGTGGGAGTGGAGTCTAGATGTCTTAGTATGCTTGGAGAATGCTTGGTGTCTGCTCCATGCGCCTAGGGTCTCTTTTATAGCCCAAGGCAGCTAGGAGCCGTTGGAGATCAACATGGAAGGCTATCCTTGCCTTCTGTCAAGTGGCGCACCAGATAGTCCGGTGCGCCACCAGACAGCCACTGTAGCATGTCCGGCGCGTGATTTCATTCCAAATCGGGCACATCCGACCGTTGCTCCTCCGGGCCAGATGGCGCACCGGACACTGTCCGATGCACACCGGACAGTCCGGTGCACCCAGCCGACCGTTGGAGCGAGCCATGTGTCGCGCGGTCGACCGTTGGTGCTGGCGCCGTTGGCTTACCGGACAGTCCGGTGCACCACCGAACAGTCCGATGAATTATAGCCACGCCGCCTTGTTCATTTTCCCGAGAACGACGAGTTCGCCGCGGATGACTCACCGGACAGTCCGGTGCACCACCGAACAGTCTGGTGAATTATAGTCGTACAACTCCGTCGATTCCCGAGAGCGGCCACTTCATCGTTGACCAGCCTGGCGCACCGGACACTGTCCGATGCACCACCGGACAGTCCGGTGTGCCAGGCCGAGCTGGAGATTGGCTGCACACAACCAAGTCTTTTCTATTTCTTTTCCCTTTCTTTTGTCCCTGTTTCTAGTACTTAGACAAAACACATTAGTATTAAAAAACAATGTACCTTGTATCTTGATTTGCACTTTTCACACATTTACCACATGAGGATTCAATTAAGATGTGTTGAGCATCTAATCACCAAAATACTTATAGAAATTGCCCAAGGGCATATTTCCCTTTCACGGAGTCTGTTCGATGGTGCCCAGCTCGCAAGGTCAAGCGGATAGGCGCGAGAATCTCGGGCAGATTCTGGTGGTACGAGCGATCTGGCCGCGGAGCATGCGCCGTATTCGGGAGAGGGGCGGACCTAGTCATCGGGCCCCACCGGCAAAGACAGAACACGGAGGTGCGCACGCGAAAGTGCCCCCCAGCCGGATCCGCGGCGGCCATAACAGTCCACACCGAAGTCTTCGGGACAAGGAAGAGGAACAGTAGCCGGGGTCCCACGCGTCAGTCTCTAAAGAGCGCCTGCCGTTTCCGCGGGCCCACACTCCAGTGAGTCATACGCGCGAGAGAGAGTTAGGGTGAGACTGCGTCGCGGGCCTGTCAGCTAGTGAGAATGCCAACCACGGCGTGCGCATCGAGCGATTGACTAACTGGGCGCGCAGCTGTTGTCCAGAGAGGCTGACACGAGGGCCCACACGGTGGTGATGCAGGGTAAGCCTGGAGGCGCGGGAGGAGATGAAATGGGCCGCGCGAGCAGATGGATGGTGGGCCGAGATGGCTATTTTGGCCCAAACCAACCACTTTCTCTTTTTTTTTTCTTTTATAATTCTAGTTTATTTCCAAATTCAAAGATTCAATTTAAGTTTAAATTTTTGGTTTGAACTTTTCAAATTCCTAATAAACTTAATATGATTATATGCTCTACTGTTTTTACTATTATTATTTATTCTTGTCTCTATTATTTATTTATGAAAAGGCCTTAGATGGCTTCATTAAAATTCCTTTCCTCAATTTCTATTTTATGTTTTCATTCAAAGTTTTGAGGTCAAGTTTAATTTATAACTCCTTATTTCAATATAATGTGCCACCCCAAATCTATAAGTATGAGGTGCCCATTTATTTTCATAGGATTATTTTAATATCTTAAGTTGAACAAGGAATGCAATGGTTTTAACAATTCTTAGAAATACTATCACTTTTATTTCTTCATTTTATGATATATATTTTTTCCTCTACCAAATTTAGGTCTTACAATTTTATATATGGTTCCAAAAAAAAAACTCCATTCCAAACGGGCGCTAGCACCCGAAGACCGAAGAGAAATTTTCGTGTTTACGCGCGCCCCTACTTCTGCAGTCCTTTTTCAAATTGCCTTGACCAACAAAAAATAAAAAGTTCACTGCCTCGCATTTTCCCACTCTTCCGCTTCCACGAGCAGATGCCGGCGAATGGCAAGCTCTCGGCGAAGCCCTCCCCCTCGCCGATGGTTGCTCCCGCCTCGCGCCCCAAATTTACAGCTGTTACCTTTCTCGGTGACTGCGACGACGACGATGACTTCCAACCTCCTCGCCCCCGCCCCTTGAAGCCTTGCATTGGCGCCGCCGCACTTCGGTTCCGTAAGAAGCTCAAGGCTCCATCCTCCGGGAAGGAGAATAGTTCCGCCGCCGGTGGTGCCGTTACTGTGGTGGGGGTCGCTTCGACGGCCGTGAAGGATGCCGAAACCCTAGCCGCCGGCTCTAGGGTTAGTGGCGACGTTCCCAAAACGAAGAGACGAAAGACCGGTGAAAGTTGCGGCCTGTCGAGGTACGGATCTGATAGCACTAAACTAAGCTGTAAACCGAAGATAGAATTGGATAGATACGGATATGGCAAAGGGTGCTGCAGTTTCTTGCCCAGTGCGATAGACTCGACGGTTTTGGCGCTCGGTGCGGTATGTGATTTTGGAGTTAGGCGTTGTGATGAGGCTCAAATAGCTGTCTCCAGGCATTGTACCTCAGTTCTTGAGGCGGGGCACGCCACAGAAGAGCTGACACCGACAGGCTCTGGGTGTGATCCACCCAAAACGGAGAAGAAGCCGGGCAGTTCTGAAGCTGTGGAGGGACATCACGACTCCAGGTTGATTGAACCGAGGCTTGTTGAATCAGATGCAAACCTCGAGTTTGTAACTGGGATTCTTGGCTCACTGACTGATAAACAGGACACGAAGAAAGCAAACGGGGTGGTATTTGGATGTGGTGTTGGATTTCAGAATGGGAACTATCACTTGGATTCTCTACAGCCAGAGCTTCTAACGTCGAACTCAAAGTATGATTCTAGAGTTTGTGTTAGCAATGAAATCCAAGAGCCTGGTTTGGGAGCCTGTAACTTGATTTCACAGGAGAGGAAAGTAGCAGCTGGACATTCTGCATGTGCAACCCCTGAAAATGTGACTGCAGAGAATAAATCAAGTGCACCTGAGGCTTGTAAGGGGCAATGCCACTCCGATTCATCTGCATCAAAGCTTCCAGAATCCCATATGATCCATGACTTTGAAGTTGATGGTTGCGATAATTTTGAGATTGGGACCCAGCTCAGTGAGCTCATTAACTTGTGTATGAAGGATTCCATAGAGGGACAATCAAACTTTGGTGCAGCTCCCATGGAACAGAACACTTTAGACTCTAAGAGACTCAGTTCAGACTATGAAGCGAAATGCCCTCTATGTGGATCGGATATTTCTGATTTAAGCGAGGAGCTCCGGCAGCTGCATACTAACAATTGCCTTGACGAACCAGCTAAGGTAATGGTCAATATATCCTAGTATTGCAGTTTATTTTGTGTTAATGTGTCTTAATTCTTAAATATACATGCTAAGTTGTTTTGGCTAGAAGCTCAAAAGTACTGCTCTTTTTTTGTGTTGATCCTCTGCTTGATGGTATTGTTTGTTTGCATAGTGTTTGCCATTATCATCATGATTTGTTTTTGTACATCATCACCTGCCTATTTGGGGCAATAAACAAGCATCACTGATACTGAAAATACCTTCACAGTGGATTGCAATTTGCAATAATGCCAATGATGTGAAAGCTTTCCTACCATATTTGCTTGATAATGATTATAAAAGAGCACAAGTGGTGCAATAAAATCATTTTATTCGATTTAATTAACTCAATAATGAAGGGCAAGCATGGTGTAGTGGTGAGAGCTGTCTCACTAGTTCCCTCGGTCGTGGGTTTGAAGCAGTCTCTCCGCATTTGTGGAAGGAAGGTTGGCCTTGGTTTATCCCTTCCCTAGACCTCACTCATGAGCTTCCGGCACTTGATCTGACCTATAATTAACTCAATTATCAATAAGAAATTCATGTATATCCAATTTACTGGTTGTTGAGTAACAAAACTCAGAGATGAAGTCAGTGGAGTGTGGATACAAAGAGCATGAGCTAGTTCATTTGGCATACATAACTCTTCTTCTGCAATAAGATTAACATATCTTAAAGTAGTCATATACTTGACTTATCTTTTTCAGGAATCTAGTCCCAACCATAAAAAAGAGCCCAGTGTTGGACAAAATGTTGAAACTGGACGTGTTGTCGAATGGTTAAGAAACCTTGGGTTATCCAAGTATGAGGAAGTTTTTATCAGAGAAGAAGTTGACTGGGAAACCTTGCAGTGGCTCACTGAAGAGGTACATTCTGTCTTATTCTTCGGATGCAAGTTTATTTTCAAGTGTAGAGCATAGCTCCATTACTGCTTAAATTATGTGACCCATGTTTTGTAAGTTGGAGGCTATTTTGGACACAACATTCACTTTCATGTTTGCTGATTTGATCTTGTTGAAGCATGAGTAGATGGCTCAGCTTTCCACGAAATCCTAAGATTTTGAGAGAATTGGTTGGTTGTTAGTATATTGGATGTGACTCAAATAGGCAACTGGTCCTTCTGGTTTTCAGTAAAACAACTAACATTTGCCTACTGCAGGACCTGTTGGGTATTGGGATCAGCTCTCTTGGACCAAGAAAGAAAATTATCCATGCTCTAGGAGAGTTACTGAAGAAACATGATGATCCCAGTGAAATGGAAGCTGTGTTAAATTCAGGAAATACTAAGAAGACTAAACTTCCGATGAATGGTAATAAATTAATTACCGAATACTTTCAATGTTCCTCATTTGATCAAAGACAAAGAAGGGTATGCAAAGCAAACAAGCCATCTAATCTGAACGAGAAGAAAATTTCTAGTGCTAAAGTACCCACTAGAAGAACTGCTGGTAAAGGAAAGATTAAGGATACGCCTCTTTGGTGTTGCATCCCAGGGACCCCTTTTCGAGTGGTATGCTTTTATCTCTGCAGACCTACAAGAACATTTATCCTTAATATCAATCAACATGTTCCATAAATTAAAAACGTTGCTGCAGGATGCATTTCGCTACTTGAGAGGTGATTGTTCTCACTGGTTTCTCACACACTTTCATGTGGATCGTAAGTACAATCTCTATGGTTTGTTGCCTGAGTTTATGCTGAATTGAACTCTTTCTACAATAATGTTTTCAATTCGTCTAGTCGAACCTAGTAGTATAGGGACTGACCAGTCGATTAGTCGCGATTAGTCGTCGACCAGGTCGACTAATCGACCCTAGTCGAGCTGGTCGTCCATTGTCCATATATTTCTGGACATATATACTTATATAGTATATAGTAATAGGATATAATATATATAATTTACAATACACAAATACACAATATAGCAACAGCAAGCATCAACATGACAAGATGGTGACTTGTGTGTTTGCTGTTCATAAGTCCCCATTCCTTCTCCAAAACTCCATGTTCTTGCTGATTTGCTGCTGGAATAACAAAGAAATGAAGTAATAAGTACTACCTTTGTTCTCGAATATTTGTCGCCCGCTAGTTCAATTTTGAACTAAACGGCGACAAATAAAAAAGAATGGAGGGGGTACAAAAGTAGCTGCAAAAATAGGTGTAAACAATAAATTCACTACCAGCAGTTATCAATTAGCCATTAGGAAAACACAACAGCAGCTGTTGAACAGCTGAACAACAGTCCATAGACATACATAACCAAACAATATTCAATAGTGCAGCACTGCAGCAGTCTGCTAGCAAAAGTAAAGTAGAAAATCAGCAAGAACAGTCTGCTAGCAACAGCAGCAGCAGCAGCACAGCAGTACACTTGGGCCCTGTTTGTTTCGGCTTCTGGCAGCTTCTGGCCACCAAAAGCTGCTGCGGACTGCCAAACGCTTAGCTTTTCAGCCAGCTTCTATAAAATTCGTTGGGGCAAAAATCATCCAAAATCAACATAAACACATAATCGGTTGAGTCGTTGTAATAGTAGGAATCCGTTACTTTCTAGATCCTGAGCCCTATGAACAACTTTATCGTCCTTCACACGTAATCGTAATGATACTCAGATTCTCCCCACAGCCAGATTTTCAGAAAAGCTGGTCAGAAAAAAGCTGAACCAAACAGGTTGTTATGGTCGCTAGATCGGTGAGGGATTGGAGAGGGGTATCGATTGGCAGGAACGTTGGCCGGGGGCCTCTGCCCACGACCGAGCAAGAGGAGGGTTTCTCCCCTCCAATTCTTGCCTACTTTATTTTTCATCCATTGATTACATAAATAGGTCAGCTGGCCGGCTGGTTGCCCCTGTCTAGCTAGAGATCCTTATCTCCTTAAAACTCTCAACAAACTATTAACTGATAACCTTCCTAGATAATCTCAACTATTCTCCTAGATAATCTCAACTAATCTTCTAATCTTATCTCTAACTATCCTTATCTAATCCCCTTGGAGGGCCCATGGCTGCTGCTGCCACAGCCTCTCCGTGGGGCGGTGTCGGTGATGAGGGCGTGGCAAACGTGGCAGCAGAAGTCGTCACTGCTGCAAGGGAACCAAAGCGCTGCTGGCACATGATCTTGAATTGTGGCCACGTGACCTGACACTCGTCGTGTTCCAGTCGCCAAAACCACGTATGTGCATGGCCGGTGAGGTGATACGATGCCAGCCAGGCCTTGTCGGACTCTAGGGTGCGGTGGCTCCAGAAGAACTGCTCGCAGCTATTGAACCACCCTAGAGGGTCACCGCTGCTGTAGTAGATGGGGAAGGAGGGGGTGCTGCGGTCGCCGACATGGTAGCAACAGCGAGGTTCGGTGCCAGGGGCTGGTACACCGGTCCTGGTATGGTTGCCCTTGTCGTCGTCAGCCATGCAGCTGGTGATGAAGATGACCCTCAGGGCGCAATGCAACTAGTAGGCATCGTCGCCCACGAAGATGTAGGTGCTGGAGCGGGCGACGACGGCCAGGCCGCTGGTGCTGGCGTGCTGCTGGAGAGCGCCAAGCTGATTGTGTTGAGCCTCGCAAATAGATCGTCGAAGTACGCCTGGTCGGGAACCCAAGGACCCATGAGAGGTAGAGGCGCGACCACTCGTACTGCGTGACGTTGGTGTCAGGGTTCCAGTAGTAGAGGTAGCCGGTGATGCCGTCGACGAGGCTGCGCCACGGCTTGGGCAGCGACGGGCCTTCCGGCGTGTACCATGGGGCTGCGCGCCCGGACGAGCCACTACCGCCCGACATTGGGTCGGGTCTAGGCAACCCGCAGTGGTGCCCACATCGTGGTGCGGAGGTGGTGTCCCGGCGGCGCGGGGCAGAGGTGTCCCGAAGGCGCGGAGGGTGACGCAACCTGCCGGCATGGAGGTGGAGGCGGCGGCGGCGGACCCAGAGCGGTGAGGCCTCCGACGTGGAAGTGATGGCTGTCTGAGCAATTCTTTTTTTTGTTTGCTTAACCTTTGTCCCCGAACTAGGCACACATGCTGGTTCTTGAGGCTGTTGTTCCTCTTCTTCATTTGCCTCTCCTTCACACACATTAACAAGAGTGGTCCTTGAATTCTTCTTCAGATAATCATCCAACTCTTTCCTAACTATCCGAGGTGCATCTTGACAGTTCTCTACATCACAATAACCACCGGCAATGTGTTGCTTGAGCCTCTTGATGTCTGCAGGAACTATCTTGCAAAATATGCACTGTACAAAGGTCCTTCTTTGTGGGATCTGGCCACCACCCACAATTCCATCCTGGGTCACGGTACCGAGCCTTCCTCTTGACATCAACAGCTTGTTCAGCAAGCTCTGGAGGCAGTTTTGCCATTGCCTTTTCAGCTAGGGATGTAGCAGTAACACCTGCAGCAGCCGAGGAAGCACTGGCAGCAGAACCTGAGGCAACTGAGGACTCTTTTGGATTTGGAGCATCAACTCCTCCACAGCGAGGGTCTGGCATGATAATTTCTACCACTGCACGTTTATGATCCACATCTACACACATGAGAAAAATGGCATAATCTAATCAAACAAAGGGCCTTCAGTTGTTCAGCAAAAGGAAAGCACAGGACAGGAGAAAACCCTAGTTACCATTTGATGATGTGCTCATCTTGAGGGAGAAGAATGCGGCAGCGGCCGGCTGTGCCTCTGCGTCTTGGGGGCTTGGGGCGACGGCGGACTGGCACTGTGCCTCTGTCTTGGAGGGACGGCGGCACGACGCCTCTGCCTTGGTCCTGCACCGGTGGCTCCCTAGCCCTGTGCCGGCGGCTCTCTTGTCCTGCGCCGGCGGATGTGTGCGACTGTGCGTGACTGCGTGCGCGTGGAGAACAGGAGATTGCTGAGTGCCTGAGCGGGACTGGGGTCTAGAGGGATGTGCTGTGCTGTTTCTAACCATAGAAAGCCCACAAAGGCACAAAGCAATGGCCCAGTTACAACCCAACTGAAAAAGCCCATCTAAAACTACAGGACTAAACTAGTCGTCCGATTTAACCATAGAAAGCCCACAAAGGCACAAAGCAATGGCCCAGTTACAACCCAACTGAAAAAGCCCATCTAAAACTACAGGCCTGAACTAGTCATCCTGTACCTAATCGGACGACTAGTTGTGACTAGTCGTCGACTAGTCGGACAACCAGAAATCTAGTCGGCCTAGTCGCCTTGGTGGCATTAGTCGTTGCCAGTCTACCGATTAGTCCAACTAATCGCGATTAGTAGGACGATTTGAAAACACAGCATGCAAACTGGTTCCCACACGTTTTCTTTCTCATTGTCGCTAGGCACCAAATGCTGATTAATGTCGAACACAAATTTTTATTCAACAGATTATCAAGGCTTGACTAGAAGCTTTTGTCATGGGAAGATATACTGTTCGTCAATTACAGCGAGTCTTGTGCATCATAAGATTGGTATCCCATGGGATAGATTGCATGTATTGACCCTAAATGAAAAGCTCAATATTGCTGGAGTTAATTTGATATGTTTTGATGCCAACCATTGCCCAGGATCAATCATTATTCTCTTTGAGCCTCCAAATGGTAAAGTAAGTGTTTCTTTGAGTATCTTTTTCCATCTATTTGACATATCTATTCAATATGTTATTTTTCTTTACTTGCCTTTTAGGCTGTTTTGCACACTGGAGATTTCCGTTTTTCTTCCAAGATGGCCAACAATCCTGTTTTGCAGTCTTCCTGTGTCCACACTCTAATACTTGACACAACCTATTGCAATCCACGGGTATGTCTTTTTGGTCTGTTCAGAAAAAAATGTTTTCAAGGTTTAGAGTTGAATTTTAACATGGTTAATCTGCCACGAGGAAAATTATTTTGCAGTATGATTTCCCAAGTCAAGAAATCGTAATACAGTTCGTCATTGAGGCCATCCAAGCAGAAGCTTTCAATCCAAAAACATTGTTTTTGATTGGAAGCTACACAATTGGTATTATGTTGTGTTTTATGTTTTTGGGTATTTTGGTGTTTCTCTAAGCTAGGATAATTACTTATAAGTGTTCTTGTATGCAGGAAAAGAAAGATTGTTTATGGAGGTTGCTCGTTTGCTTCAGAAGAAAGTATATGTTGGAGCTGCAAAGCTGCAAATACTGAAACATTTAGAGCTTCCTCAGGAGATTATGCACTGGTTTACAGCCAATGAAGCAGAAAGTCACATACATGTTGTCCCCATGTGGACTCTAGCAAGCTTCAAGCGGATGAAATATCTATCGAATCAATATGCTGTAAGTCTGTTTATTCCGTGTTTGCCTTCATAAGATTGTAATAGTGTCAGGGCCTAAGGAGGACCACGGAGGGGCTGCGGCAGCAGCAGCCATGGGCCCTCCAAGGGGGATTAGATAAGGATAGTTAGAGATAAGATTAGAAGATTAGTTGAGATTATCTAGGAGATTAGTTGAAATTATCTAGGAATGTTATCAGTTAGTAGTTGTTGAGAGTTTTAAGTAGATAAGGATCTCTAGCTAGATAGGGACGGCCAACTGACCTATTTATGTAATCAATGGATAAGAAATAAATTAGGCAAGAATTAGAAGAGAGAAACCCTCCTCTTGCTCGGCCGTGGGTCGAGACCCCCGGCTGACGTCCCTGTCCATCGATACCCCTCTCCAATCCCTCACCGATCTAGCGACCATAACAAAGAGAGACTTCATTTTTATTGAAGGACCTTCCTGATAGTGCTCATCATCAAAATTCCTAGGAATTTGTTGAACTTCAAACAGCACCAGAAATTCCTAGATGAAACCCCTGATTGTGAACATCACCACCAAGAAAATAGGTCCATGGATCATGGATGCTCATAGCTAGATGTTGCTAGGAACTATTCTACTTAGAGAGATACCTAAAATCCTCAGCTTTAACCATATATTCTGGTTGTATTATCAGGAGTCAGGAATTCAGAACTGAGACTAATTTCTATATTCCCTTCATGGTTCATAAAAAACTCGACCTGTGAGGGTAAGACCGCCCCCATGGCATGACATTATATTAAGAAGACCTTCTCATGTTGGTTGAGAAAAGCCCTGAACCCACGTCCCACCAATACACATTGGTACCGTAGCCCATGTAACAACGACCACGACCAGGGCCGGGCTTTACACCAGTGCTTTGGTATGAGACATAGGAGGGGATTTTTTAACTATAGCCTGAAATTCGCTCATATTGGGAGTTGAACTCAGGACCTGTAGAATGCTACTAAGATCACCTAACCAGATGCCCTTTCGCCCCTTCATAATCGGTTTTTTATGGTGGTGTCCTTAGTTTTGCTGGTGTACTCATTTTTACCCTTCATAATTCATTATGTTTAGCCTTTTATTTAGGAGAACTATCTAGAAGCTCCATATCTGTTCCAGATTTCCATCCAGCAAGAAATCACAATATCAGTCCACCTTTTCTTTTTATTTAAAATTCTGTGATAATTTTTTATTTTCTGAAAAGCTACTTTACTTTCAGGGCCGGTATGACCTTATAGTGGCGTTTTGTCCTACTGGTTGGGCATTTGGCAAAGGTAGGAAAAAGACACCAGGCAAAAGGTGGCAACAAGGATCAATCATTAGGTACCATCCTAGAATTTTACTTTTAGGGCTAGTTTGGAAACTTAAATCTGCTACATGATTCCTGGGGATTGAGAGAAAAATCAAGTTAATCCCCCCAATCCCCGAAAATCCGGGAGCCTTTGTTTGGATACTCTAGTATTTACCTCAAATCCTCAATACATGTGGATTGAAGTGAATACTAGAGTATCAAACAAGGCCGGAGGGGGTTTATGTTTCCAAACTAGCCCCTATATATATTTTTCTTAATCTGTCCTGGGACTTATTGGACAGTGTTGTAGTATGTTTGGTTACTTGTATCACCTAGCCTACCTCGTGTGAGCTGAACCAGACTATATAAGGTCTCTTTGTTTGGTTGCTTGTATTTGTTCATCCTGTCTAAGTAGGTACAATGTTGAGTTGTCCGCATGAAAATAAAATATTTAAGACAAAACTAACTATTATGTTTATTATATATAAATATATTTGGTAGTCTTGGTTTTCCTTATTAAGCCTTAATTAGATCTTAAAACACCAATATCACTTTACCCCCCTGCGTTCACGAAAGGATGCAAATATGAGATCTGTGCAAGCCAAAGTAGATTAACTTTGTCTAAGTTTTGAATAGCATTAACATCCGTGTTGCGTTAAAAAAAGTATTACTTATGCTCCACCTAGATATACTAAGGGGGTGTTTGGTTTAAGGAATCACTACATCCAAATTGAGGTGGTACATCATGGGTTCATTCCTCAAATTTGGTGGGATGACCCCATTCCTCATATTAGTACTAACTAAATAACTATAAGAAATGAGGTGTTGATAGATCAACTCATTCCATTCCACAAACCAAACAAAAATAGTGAGGAGTGAGAAGATGATGGACTAGCTTATTCCTCAAACAAACACCTTATAAGAAAACACATTTCATAATTAATTTAATGGTAGTTATTTGGTATCATAAATGTCAAACTTCAAATCGTGAAAATTGCATCCTTTGTGAATGGATGGAGTAGTAATTATGGACCAAGTAATACGTATATCATTAGCTAGGAAACATCTTGTATCCAGCGAGCCATGCCTGCAGGAAATGGAAATGAATCTTCTTTCCTGGGAGCCAGGTTGAAGGAGCTCTTTTGCATCCTGCTGGACATGCTTAGGTCTTTGTCGATGCAACCAAATAGCCAAAAACTGCGTCCAGTGAGCCTGGCCGGGCCTTGCACACAGCCAACCAAACAAGCTATTTTAGAGAGATCCACATTTTTAAAGAACCTACTATATACCGTGTCTGGACTAAAGTTTCACATGCCATTCGTCTTTGTTTCTACAGATATGAAGTGCCCTACAGTGAACACAGCAGTTTCACGGAACTGCAGCAGTTTGTCAAGTTCATATCACCAGAGCACATAATCCCTAGCGTAAACAACGACGGCCCTGAGAGTGCAAACGCTATGCTTGCCCAGCTGTTAAACGAGTAGAGGAATTCGTTCGTCGCTTCAATATCTTCGGCTTGGCTACAGTTTTCTCTTCGAAAACCATTTGATGAAAGGGATGGACGCTGGACGAGCTAACTTCCAAGGACTAATACAGTGATGGCGGAAGCATTCCTGATGGTGCCACCCAGAGTTCTGACGTGGAAATCCAGAGATACAGGGTGCATAGATGCGCACGCAGACACCCGTTGGCGCCGTGGAGGTGCTGGTTGACAAATCGTCAGCCAAGATTCTGTACTGGAATGGGTACCGGCGATAGCGTGTATTGCCGAAACCATGTGAACCGTGATTTGTGACTGTCAAGCCAAGCGAGTGAACTTGCATGTCATTATGAGCCCATTTGTACACGAACTTGTCCAGGGTTTTTCTAGTGATGGTGAAAAGTCCTGCCATGAGTGTCACCTTTCTTTAAAAAAAAACGTCGATCAAACTGGCAAAATCCGTAGGAGACCCACTTGTCAGCTAACCACCCCTTGCAGTCATCCGCACCAGGGCACCACCACCACTCCAGATGTTCTAGAACTATCAGGCGGCTTCCTCCCCCTAACCGCAACAGTTAAAACGCCGTAGCAACTAGCAACGCTACCACAGTGCGCGCTTGAAGATAGGTTAACACCGCTTCTTATCCTCAGTTCCAACCCCAGCTCCTCAGTTCTCGTCATCGTCCTCGCGCTCAGTGTCATTTGCAGTTCCCGGTAGCAGCCATGGCGTCGGTGCAGCTGTCTGGGCCGCGGGTGGTGGCGGCTGCGAAACCGGCTGCGTTGGGCGGGCTCCTCCTGACGCCGTCCCTTGCGGTGCCAAAGGGGCGGAGGGCCAGGGGCCTCGTGGTGAGGGCCGCCACGGTCGTGTCACCTAAGGTAACAAACAGAACGCTGCGCTGCCGCTTATCGTGTTGGGGTTCTGTGGTTGCAGACTTGCAGGGCGCGTCTGGTAGCCGCTGTTCGGTTCTGTGGGTGTTGGGCGGTACGCTCGTAGTAGAGATCTCAAAATTTTATGTAAACGGGATGAATGTCGCGCTGAAAAAAAATCTTATTGTCGTGGTTGCGGAGATCGCTAGGAAGACTGAAAATTCTTTGTGGAGCAAGATTTACTAGTTGTCATTCACTGAGGCAAGAAAAACCTTCTGATTGGAAGAGAAAAAGCCCTCACCTAAACTTATCTAGTTACTCTATATTAGAGCACAGATGAGGAGCAATCCTCTGAAGGAAAAGAGGAGCAATATTTCGCTCCATTTGTTGAGAGAACGGAGCCTGCTGTATATCATCGATGTGGCTTGGACTTCCACCTTTGCCTCATAGCACAACAGCTCGTGGTATGGAGAGTATGATTGGTGTTTTCTATTAGGATTAGTGCCCAGCCTTTTCCCATTAGAAGAATCAAGTAACTCAAGTGAATAACTATCCCTCCTGTTTTCCAAATAGTCATGATAATCCCTCCCTGTATGCCTGCTGACTAGCTAGTCAGTATGCAGATGCAAACCAGGGGTCGAGCCTAGTGCAGGTCAAACTTGGCTCCTGCCCCTGACTGCGAAATACTAGCAAAGGTTTATGTATATGTGCAGGTACATATAAACAGTCCATCTAGAGAGCTAGCCAGTCTAAGCTTGCTTCCCTGCAAAGTGCAAACTGTGCATCTAATGGCCCGTGCCCATCTATCTGCATCAAGTAGAGTACTAGCTGACCAGAAAACTGCAGTTAATCTGTGCTTCTACCTTAATTGAATGGCAGCGCTCCTGCCCATTTCTTTTCAAAAAAAAAAACGGTGGTTAATCAGGTAACAACACTGATTTTTACCATGTTATCAATTGACAAAGCGATGCAAACCCCAGGCATGAGTGATGAGACCTGTTTGTTCTAGTGATGAACACCCATGCTGCAAAATGTTGCACTTACAAATCTGCTGTCTCATGTCCACATGATATTACAGTTTCCATGTGTGGCAAACCTCTATTGTTCAGTTAGCAATGTGTGCAATTCTTGTCTTTTTGTGTAAGCAGTTGTGTTCATGTACATGCATGCAATTTGCAGTATACGTCCATAAAACCATTGGGAGACAGAGTACTTGTGAAGATCAAAACCTCTGAGGCTAAATCTGATGGAGGTATTTTACTTCCAGTATCAGTTCAGACAAGACCACAAGGAGGGGAGATTGTTGCGGTTGGAGAAGGGAGAAGTTTTGGAAGTAACCGCATTGAGATCAGTGTTCCGGTATTTACTTTTACACAGCTAACTGAGCTAAGTTTATTTTGTATAAGCAGACATGTCTGTAATTCTATACTTGTGTATTTAAAGTTTTAAACATTTACGTCAACGAACTAAAAGTGCTATTGCTGCTGCACTGCCACCCATGACAAAAAGGTAAGAAAGTAGCTGTATGTTTTCTATGCTGAGATTTTTTCTGTATCCAAAATCTTCTTCTAGGTTTGAACTTCTAATTTTGGAAGACAATTTTCCTCATGGCCTTGTCACCAGACACCAGTAACATGTTTTTTTCCGTTGTAACACACTTGTACTGTCCTAAGCCAATTGAGTAATTTGACATCGAATTATAATCTTGTACAGGTTGGTGCACAAGTTGTCTACTCGAAATATGCAGGCACAGAATTGAAATTCAATGACGCCGACCATCTCATTTTGAAAGAAGATGACATAATTGGTATTCTTGACAGTGATGATGTGAAGGATATGAAACCACTGAATGATCGCATTCTGATTAAGGTATGCTTATCAAGAATATTAATATCGTGACACTATCCAGATTAATTGGCTACTGTACTACTCTGTTCATGTTAGTTTAAGCAAGCCTTTCCGACACCACAATTTGTCTAGAAAATTCACACACAAGTTGCATATTCCATATACGGAAGGCTTCATCTCTAGTGACAACTTATATCAAGTTTAGAAAATTGTGTTTGCAGCAGAGTAAACCATATAATACGACATATTCATCCACTAGAACAGAACAGGCAAGCCATACATCGGACAGGAGTCAAAAAGTTTTATGATGTCTTTGGCAGATGCTCTGTTTATTCACGATATGTCTAGATGTCTTCTGTCAAGTCTGGATACTAGAGCAAAGCATGTCCAGGAAGCTCCAATTTGTGCATTCCTTAGCCGATGGGAACTCTTCGACTTGGCTCAGCTCACCACTGACCCATTCTGAGTGAAATCTTGTTTGGCACTTGTCTTATATTTGCACCAGGTCGATTACCCTAGCCTAAGGTTATCCATCTCTTATGCATGCACTGTGATAGTGGTTCTGTGACACGTTATTCCTTGTTTTGGGATAATGGAATAGTAACATACTACTATACTGGCCTCTGCAGTGACATTTTCTCCTTTAAAGATTCAAGTGTATATTATGTTCTATATACTAGTTTATTCTTCAAATAGTCAAACTGGATAATAATTTGGTACATTCCATCTGCCCAAGTGGAAATCTGTGTTTTAGTGCAGGCTAAGGAGCAGCTATGCTCTGTGCTGTTGGAGTGTGAACTGTGACATCTACATTTACAATACATTTTACTTAATTTTTTATTGTTCTTCTGTACCAGGTTGCTGAAGCTGAAGAACGAACTGCTGGTGGTTTGCTATTGACGCAGGCAACTAAGGAGAAACCTTCTGTTGGATCAGTGAGTATTTTAGGTTTAGTATATGCTGGATTTGCAGTAATTTATTCGACTATCTGCTGATTATGAAAAACTCGGCCGGGAGGGAAAGACCGCCCTCTCGGTATTATATTAAGAAGAAACTGAAACATGGTTCCGGCCAAGAAAATCTCCGAACCTGCCCCCCATCACTAGCGGACCGTTACCGCCCACTCTGCAACGGCCCAACCGGAAGGTCGTGTAGGATGTAACCCAAAAGCAGGCGGGGCATAGCGAGAGGATTTTTTTAACCAAGCCAGAAATTCGCCCCCGAGGTGAATCGAGCCTAGGATCTGGAGGTGCTACTCGGAAGCCTTGACCATTACGATAGAGGCCTTAATCATTATCTGTTGATTATGATTGTTTATGTTTTCAAATTATGAACACATGTTCAACAGCTGAATCCTTGAAAAAAATTACTTATTTTGTTTTGGGCCTTTTTTGAATCTACATGTTAAATGCATCAATGGTACATTTAACATGTTCTAGACTTCTAGTGGACTAATAACAGCTGAGTATAAGCTGTGCTCGACTTTTAAGTTTCAACAGTTTTATTATACTTACAAGTTGCAAGGATGGGACTTGTTTTGAATAAGCTGCAGATTTTGGCCAGTAATTGATGCCCTTTAGTTGTCTCCTACTTGTGTGGTTCGCGCGCTAGAAGTTTGGGGATGTTACTATGGATATAGGGGAAAACACAAGACAGTTTAGCTTGCAGCCTTTAGTGCGGAACAATGGTTGCAAGTCGCCTAGTCGGTCCCTGGGACCGACCAGGCGACTAATCACGATTAGGCGACGACCAGAGCAACTAGTCGGTCCCTGGCCGTCCTAGACCTTTAGACTAGTGTATAAATAGCACAGAAGACATGAGCACTGAGCAAGAACAAAAATGCAGCAAACAGCCTGCTTGAAGCCTACAATAATCTAAACCAAATCATCATCCAAATGGAAGCATGCATCAGCAACTTCAGCAGATCCAGATTCATCATCATTGTCCTCATCCATTTCATCTGTTGCATCACCTTCAGACTGTTGGGTTTTGTCCCTTTGTCGCTTTCTAGACCGAGAATAAGAATTATATGGCTAGTGTTGGGTTTTGTCCCTTTGTCGCTTTCTAGACCGAGAATAAGAAATAATATGGCTAGAAACTACACGAGGCAAGTTACGCCCCCTTAGACCCTCTGCTGCACCAACACTTCATCCACATTGGCCCAAGTAATATCAACAAAAACCCTAGACGTTGGCGACCAGGAACTACAAGTCGGACGACTAATCGCCGTAATCGGCCCCTAGTCGGACGATCAGGACGACTAGACAAGCTAATTGAGTCGTCCGGCTAATCGAGTATAAACAGACGACCAGCCCGACTAATCGCGATTAGTCGGACGACTTGCAATCACTGGTGCGGAAAGTGCAGCTGCCTAAGTTACAATAGAGTGGCCACCTCACTAAATAAATAACATACAATCGTACAGAATTATACTTCATCCGTCTGTACTCTCCCTACATACTATATCTCCATGTTATTAGTTCAGTCCTCACATTGAGCTCATTTCTTGAGTCTAATACACCGTGAACACAGGTGGTAGCCGTTGGCCCAGGGCCGTTGGGCGAGGACGGCAGCAGGAATCCCCTGTCGATCACTCCTGGAAGCAACGTGATGTATTCCAAGTATGCGGGGAGTGAGTTCAAGGGCGAGGACGGTGAGTACATCGTGCTCAGGGCGTCTGACGTGATGGCTGTTCTTTCCTGATCCCCAAACCATACAGCGCCAGGTGCGCGATAGGAAGTTTTGATGTTGAGGCCGAACCTTATCTTTTATTTGCTCTTGTTTGGAATTGGTGGAGGCTTTTGAACTGTAATCTGGTGCGAATTATAAGGAAAATAAGCCGAGTTGTGTAGACTTGAGACAGGACTGTGCTGTGCTGTTTGGCTGGTAGGTGAGCTAACCAGTGTTCAGCTGGTGGGTGAGCTGACCAGCACGTCGGGTTCGGCTGTTCTTCCTGATGTCAGCGTTGTACGCCAAGGTTGGCCAACGGCATCAATATTACTAATAGCATCTAGGCTACCGTTTGAGTTTTTCATGGATTAATGACAACACAAGATGTGACTATTATATACTTCCTCTGTTTTTTTATTTGTCATGTTTTAGTTCAAAAATAAACCTGTTTTAGTTCAAAAATGAACTAGCGGACGACAAATATTCAAGAATAGAAGATAGTATTTTGCAAAGATAACTAGGCTTATAGTTGGGCTTTGATGTTAAAAATTTCTGATTAATTAATGTAACATAAGTTTGTTGTGACTAATGTGTGCTTTGCAAAGCGAAATTTCGGTTAGGTCATAATGATAGAGAATATTTTAGGTGATGTATGGTTTCTATGCCATGTATTTTGTTGCGGTCTTTAAAAGGATAGATGTTAAGATATAAGGTGGATTAGTTCTAAGTGTTGATTGGAGTTAAACAAAACTTAGAGTAGTTTAAGGTGTAGGGTAAACTAGTTCTAAATGTCAATTAGAGTTGATAGATAGTTCGAGTTGTTTAGCACTTTATTTTTCTTCTTCTTTTTAATCGTATTATGAAGGGGGTATGAACTAGCTTGACTTAGATAAGGTTTTAAAATTGGACAAGTTAGAAGAGTTTTTAGGCATCAGATCTTGTATTTCGGGATTGTCGGACCTTGTCTTTCAGGATCGTCGGACCATAGTGGATCGTTTTGATGCCTTCACTTAGATGCCCCTATTGATAGTAAACAATTAGTGGTTAAAAATAGGTAGGTCTAAGTATCAAGGAGTTGTTGGACATAGATTAGTGATAGGATCATTTTTTTGATCGTACTATAAAATGGGGGCATAGATGGGTATCTTGACCTAAGTAAGTTTTATATAGAGTGGTGATGCATACTTGTAAAAACTAGTGCTAGGTAATCCCATGAGAGACCATGAAAAGTTTGAGTTTAAACTTAACTTGAAAAACTATTGCAGATATTTAGCGAGTTGCCCTCCTCTAATGCAGAGGTGTTGAGCATGTCCATACATGTGCACCATATATCATCTTGTCCTGACGACCGGGCTTTTGTATGAGCCATCCACACTGCAAGCTAGACCAAGACCGTTTCACATGCGACATGCATACATACTAGACCGGACGACCGCACCACCGGTGGTGCAACTACCGAAGTGCACGTCAATAGCGCTGGACTTCCCGATGGCGCAGGAGCCTTGGCACGATGCTGGTCGACGCGCAGGAACAAAAGTTGGATCTGTAACTACATAAAAGCACGGTTTGAGACGGTCGTCTTGTCATTGTCATGCATCCCGACCTTGTCCAGCAGGAAAGTCATTTTGTTTTAACGAGTCCGACGACCGATCAACGGCGACACGGCCTGTGTGATAGGATCTTACTATTCAGCATGACAGCCCTGACCAAATCCGTAGCTATGCCAGAACTTGGCCAGGTCGTCCGTCGGCTCGTCGCTGCCCTGCCATGTACGCCGCCGTCGTTGGAGTCAAGCTACCAGGTAACTCCAGCATCCCCGTCTGCCTGCCGCGACCAAACCAAATCAAATCAAAACGGCCCGACCCCGAGCCACTCCTATATTTCCAATTCCACCCCACCAACGCCCACACTCCAAAGCCCGCGTGCTGCCTGCGCGGCAAACCTGGAGTAACTGAGCCTGCACCGCGGCAGGCGGTACGACGCCTACATGCGCCGGCGCGACGCCAGGCGCGTGGCCGTGTCGGCCGAGCAGCGGCAGCACCAACCGGCGAATGGTAAGGTTCACCAACCTCGAGGCGTGCGCGCCACGCCGATGAGCCCGCGCGCGCTCAGGTGCGCGGGTCGGGACACGCACACGCAACAAGACGCGGCCGTGTCGACCCCGAGCACCCCGAGAAGCGACGGCGCGACGCTGCCGAGGAGCAGGACGGTGGGCGGCGGCGCGGAGGGGAGCCCGGCGAGGCCGTCGCACTCGCACCACCAGAGGCGGAACAGCCTCGGCGTCGTGCCCGCCGAGTTCGGCGAGTGCGCCACGCCGAGGCCGTTCCTGAAGCGCGGCACGGGCACGGGCGGCGCGGGCGCGGCGGCGCCGGCCAGGCTGCGGACGGCGCGGGTGCACGACCTGCTGCCGGCCATCGACGTGGCCATGACGACCCCGAGGCCGCCGCTGCCCCAGGAGCTCGGCGACTCCCACGCCCACGCCCACGCGCCGCGCCACGTGCGGTCGGTGTCGGAGCTGCCGTTCGACGCGGCGGCGCTGGCCTCGCCGTCGCCACAGGCGCGGCCGAGGAAGCGGTGGGGCAGCCCTGAGAGGCCGACGGCGACGCTCTCGGTCTCAGCGACGGCCGATTCGCACAGGGAGCTGTCCAAGGGGCTCAAGAAGCTGCTGAGCTTCGTGAGGAAGGGCGGCAGGAGCGGCGGCGGCGGCGGCGACCAGCCTTTGCCGGCGCCCAGCCCGCGCGGGAGTGGGAAGCCCGTGAGCAAGGGGTGGTCTGGTTGCTCCCAGGTCGGCGTCCCGTTCGACCGCGCAAGACTGGACGGGCACCGGTTCCCCATGCCGCGGCCAGTTGGCATCTCTGGGTGAGGCCCTGCGCGGCACGGCGCCGAACAGTGACACGCGCCATGAGAACTGCCCTGATTGCTCCGCGTTCAGGTCAGGTGGTTGTGGTTCGACGGCCCAGAGCGTCGCTCGCTGCCTCACTGCACTTCCAAGGCCCCAAACTAGTGAGAAGCTTTTGCTGTTACCTTTGCACTACAAAGGTTTAGAGACGAATTCTGTAGCTTTAATTTCCATTTCACTACAAGGTTTGAGTTCCCATCTGAATGTCTGGATTATGCTTGCGAAGTGGACGCATCCTACAAATCAATAGAAAAATCTGGCACGGTCCCGGACCGTAACCGTACGGTGTTGCTGGCGATCACGGCCGCCGCTCGAGCCTCGAGCATTCAAATTTCGGCGCTGCTCTTCGTGTTACTTCAGATTTCAGAAGGCGTTGCGTACGCTGCCATATCCAACGGGCTAGAGCCGCGGAACATCATGCTATCCCATCTAGCGAATCTAGCTGAGAATATCGTCGGGTCAACAGAATCTAAGCTTTACTATATAATATAAAGTTTTTTGAACTTTAATTATATTTTTCTAAAGAATTATAATTTTTATCGGGGTCAGCTGACACTGACAAACCCCTCTAAATTTACCATGCCCCTATGCCACTCCATTTCAAACTTCACTTTACAAATATTGTCATCTACAACAATGTAAATCTTTTATTTTTTACATGGTTCGCTGTAGACAACATAAACGCTAGTTTGGAATTAAGAGCATCGCCAAAGACACCTCCAGCAATTGTGCCTCGAGTGACTTAGCCAGGAAGGGAAGGTCAGTAGGTCACTGACCCAAGGCTACACAACTTGTTGGCATGTAGAAGGCGGCTTGCTAAGACAACAAAGGTTCAGCCCTATTCTAAAGCCTCTTGTGAACACAAATGTGGGCCCAACTACTAGGGGGCGGAACAATGCAATCCCCACGTTTGACGTGGCGTGGGACCCGTTGTTAGCATCGTGTCCCAAAGGCGCTTGACGAGTATAGGATCAATGAACCAAGTAGACAATTTTAACTAAAATTAAAGACAACAGAAAATTTTAATTAGAACTTCAAGATAATTAAATCTTCTAGTTTATGTTAAGCTAAAACAGGTTTGGAACCTAGGATGAAAAATCAATCAATGTAATACTAGAAAAGAAAGATCACTCAAAGTAAATGCAAGAAATAAACTTTGAGACAAGAAATCAACAAATTGGAGACCGATTTTTTTACCGTGGTCTCGATGACTTGCTGGTCACCCCTAATTCACGTTGAGGTGGATTCGAAGCACTCAACTGATCCTCTATCAAGTCTCCGTGACATGGTTAATCAACCTCTAAAACCTCGATTCCACTAGAGTTGCTTTGACCGCTTTGGTGAGGCAAGCACAAAGCCTCTCATAATCACCACTGTGACTCCTTCACAATTTTCATTGAAGTGCTCGACGGGGAACCTCCACCAAACCGTCTAGGAGGCAACAATCTCCAAAAGTAATAAGTCAATGATGCTTGCTTGATGAACTCCTAGTGCCTCAAAGCTCAAATCAATTTGATGCAATGCACTAGGTGGCTTCCAATATCACTATAATGCAATCCCAAGAAATATGAGTGAGTGAGAGACAAAGAAAGGCTTAAGTATGCTCAACACGTGGTACCAATGGCCAAGAGAGGTGCCCAAGCCTCGGACACATCATATACCCCCATTTCATATTTACTAGTCGTCATGAGAGAATACTGGGAAGTCAGAGGATTCACGGGTGGTCCATAGTACATACCCTGGACAGTCCACACTTAAAAATCGACGACTAGTTTTGCATTTAATGTTCTATCAGAGCTACTATAAAAAGACATGTGGGCGGTCCGCCCGAATTTTTTGTTTTTGAGTCCTTTTTGTGTCAAAAATTTCCAATTAGACCCCCAGAAAACTTAAATGCAATTTTGGACCCATTTCTCGGCGCCATGAGCTATGGCGCCGAGTTTACACATCTCGGCGCCATAGATCTTGGCGCCGAGCTACCTGCCGTGCTGTCGTCCACGAGCTGACGCGGCGTCGACGTGGCACCGAGCTCGGCGCCAAGATCTATGGCGCCGAGCTCGAATATATAACCACAAAGCCTGTCTAGCTTAGTTGGCAGAGCGCAAGGCTCTTAACCTTAAGGTCGTGGGTTCGAGCCCCACCGTGAACATATTTTTTTGTCTTTGTCACTGATTTGTTTTTTATTGTCCAGATTTTTTTGTTTATGCCGCTGATTTGTCCGTGCGTTCAATATTTTTTGTGACGGTGCGTGGGAGAAATACATACATATTACACACTTTCTTTCCGGCCAAAGTGGCATGCATGGCTGAAAGGCCATATGGGTTTGTGGCTCATCACAAACCAAAATAAATAAATAAAAAATAAAAAGTGAATGAACTTAGTGATATGGAATACTGAATTCTCATGCAACAAGATGACCTGATGGAGTATCTCCTTGATTAACTTTGATGGTTGTGTGGTAGTAGTGGCTTCTAGAATTAAATAAAGTTGCGTTATTAATAGATGATGCGTTATGTTGGTGTAATGGTACAATCATTTATGTTGTTGAGTGTGTTTATATATGTGCGCGAGAATGGATTCCACCCGGCTTTATTAATAGGTGAGACCGGCCAGGCTGCTTCTTTTCGCTTTTATTTGGTGGAATGCACCTTCTGGAACAAGTAAACCGTAAGAGACAGAGCATCTCTGGGGGAGTTCAGGCGCAAGTTCGTGGCATGCATCTTGACCAGAACGCTAGCTACTTTAATTTCCGATGGTATCATCGGATGAGGGCCGTTCACGGTTTACAAAACCGTTTTAGGTTACCGGAGGTAAATCGATGGAAAATCGATAAAAACAAAAAAATCTGGATAATAAAAAATAAATCAGTGACAAAAACAAAAAATATTGAACGCACGGACAAATCAGCGGCATAAACAAAAAAATCTGGACAATAAAAAACAAATCAGTGACAAACACAAAAAAAATATGTTCACGATGGGGCTCGAACCCACGACCTTAAGGTTAAGAGCCTTGCGCTCTGCCAACTGAGCTAGACAATCTTTGTGGTTATATATTCGAGCTCGGCGCCATAGATCTTGGCGCCGAGCTTGGTGCCACGTCGACGCCGCGTCAGCTCGTGGACGACAGCGCGGCAGGTAGCTCGGCGCCAAGATCTATGGCGCCGAGATGTGTAAACTCGGCGCCATAGCCCATGGCGCCGAGAAATGGGTCCAAAATTGCATTTAAGTTTTCTGGGGGTCTAATTGGAAATTTTTGACACAAAAAGGACTCAAAAACAAAAAATATAGACGGTCTGCAGTACACAATATGAGGCACACAGTAGCTCTGCAAAATATGGCTTTGCTTACGTAGTTAGTACCGCGAACGGTTCGCCCTAGGGGCCGAGTGGTCCATAGTTCACGAATAATATCCAGAACATAACTTATCACATTCTGTCCAACCATAGGTTATCCAACTGCGGACGGCTTGGCACCCACACACGGACGGTCTACCGTCTGGACACAGTATGTCTATGACCTGGTCACGCACTGTCCGCATACTTAAACACCAGAATCATACAATCAATGTCCAAACTTAAAGAGAATTATTGCGGGAGGTCCAACACCTAGGTACGGATGGTCCGCAGTAGACATAGAAATCTATCAGGGACTCGAAAGTCGTTGAAGGAAATTTTGGCCATTATTGCGGACGATCGCCTCCGAAGACCCAAACGGTCTGTAGTACAAAAGCTTTGCACAGCACATAAACTTCAAGTTTCCGCCCACCACACTAGTTAGACCTACAAACCATCGATTCTATAAAAGGCGAAAATAATGAAACTTTCGGTGCAATACTCTTATTCTCATCCATAAGTGGATCATAAGCAAAACCAAACTTGGTTTAAGCTAAATCGGAGCATTCATATTGCGTCATTCCTAGCCTCATTCCGAACAGAATGAATCAGCCTAGTTTAGAATCCGGTCCAGCCTACTAGAGCAGAGCTGTTCGGTTTGACCTGGGTTGGAAACAAACCCGTATGATTTCGACTTCCTTCCCTCAATCCTCGGCCTGAAACAGGTGACCTACCATCCAGGTTTGTTTCTGACCTAGAAACGGGCTGGTGACTAGAAATGAGTGATAATCCGTGATCCACTCGATCATGGCCTGACTTGATTATTGGCTTGTCTTGGATTCTGGCCTGCCGAACGGGCCTGGGCGCGCGACCCAACCCAACTGATGAGATCTACGAAAAAATAAGACGGGTTTTCATCGGACGCCGACAACAGTTGATTCTGATCCTTATGCGTTATATGTGTACGGACCTTCAAAGGACTACCCAGTCATTAAAAACTATATACTCGGAAGTGCAGAACAGATTGCACAGGGCAGAATTAATCGAAGAACAAATTCAACAGGGCACAACCCATCAGGATTGTGTTTATTATTATAAATATAAGTACATAATTTGCCACTGGTGACTTCCCTGTTAGGCTTTGTTTGGGTAATTTAGTATTGACCCCAATCCACATGTGTTGAGTTGGATTAGTGTGTAAATTAGTTTAAGTTACACCCGAATCCATCTCATACACATGAATTGAGCTCGATACTAGAGTATCCAAACTAGTCCTTAGACAATGATGAACCTAACATCAGATACAACAATGAGGGGCTGCTACAACCGCTATAATAGAGTTTCTGGGTAGCAGTCGATGATCACAACGCGTACCCGCTCCGAGCATGCGTACACCAGTATAAACTCGTGAACAGATTCTCAGGCTCTAGCCATTTTTTAGCTCGGAGAGAAAGCTTTGTGCCAAGGAGAAGCAGGACTCCCTTTGTTTCTTGTACTCACCATACCGCAAGAAGAAGTATCCAAGATAGTCAAAGTCAATTGGGGATACCTTTGCCTGCATTCAAGTGCTAATCATAATGTTTTACCATTCACAGTATCGTTTACAGTACATGGGAATCAACCTAGGTGATCCAAGAAAAACACGTGTGCAGAATCGATAACCTTGCTCACCTGAATAAGGGCCCATAATGCCCAGTAAATGTGCGATGCTAGTCTGAAAGTGTTTGTTTCCACATAAAGTACTTCCATATCTTGTGCATCCACCTTTCAGTTGCAAGAAAAGGGGAAAAAACAAAGAATCATGAATTACATCAGAACAGAAAAATCCAAATGTTATGCCGTTGGTAAAAAAAAGAGAACTCTTGTATGTCTTTCGGCCTTCTATGAATGCCAAACATCTGAGATATCCATGTAGCTAATACATACAAATGCTAACTAATACATGTTCAGCTTAAGAATACTCTAAATGTTCAAACACATGTAGCACAAATGGAGGTATTACTAACTTCATCAAAAACAAGCAAAGACGATACTACTAGTAGCGTCAAATATATGTTACAAGAGTAAGTACTAGCAGAAAGCTTCATTTACTCTAGAAAGAATTCGAATTCCAAGAATAGATTTCAATTGGTTTTGTTTCACATACCTCACTAGGTCTATCAGTGTGTAGATAATTCCTGAAGAAGTGATACTGGGCATCTTTATCTGGGTACCTAAATACACAATCAAATGAATACTGCTGACTAAAAACATGACAACAGTAATTGCTTTTGAGTATTTCATTGACATGGAGAGAACTTACAAATTATAGTCACAATCAAATCCTGCATACTCATTGAAATGATTTGCAATGTCATAGCCACGGTAGCTGTATGACCCATACTCAAAATCAATAAAATATAGCTTCCCTGACAGAGGAAACAACAAGTACATAGCTACTACGGTAAGTTTTGCAAATGAGTAATAATGAAAAAGGGGGAAACTGGTACAAAGAAAAATATTTTACCTTCCAAATCATTGAGCATCAGATTTCCTGAAAGCAAGTCATTGTGTGCATAAACCACAGGCGCGCGCAGAATGTCCAAGAGATCCTAAAAGACGCATGGACACTGATGAAAAAAATACTAAGTACAGATAGTAGGAATTGGCAGGAATAACTGCTATCTTCGGTTTTAGTTCCCTAGTATGGGCCTAAACCCATCACCACCACAACCAGTATTTTGCTACATAACCATGTTACATAGATGTTCCCACTATACAAGGATCAACTACTATTTGTGCCCAAGGGGAAAAAAATAGGAAAACATCACTCTAAGAAGGGCAAAATGGCCCTGAAATACCAGAAGGCACATTGTCAACTTCAAGGTACCTTAAGTTCTTGAACTTCATCTTGTATTTCTCTAAATGAGATCTTTTCATATCTCTTCTGCTTCATGTTATCCTCAAACTTCAATGCTGCAGCTGCAAGGTGCATTTGATAGCACACATAAATATTATTTATGTTACTAACTTGAGCCAAGAAAAGTGTCATGTTTGAGATGCCATCAACATAAAAGCAAGTCTCGAATGAGCAACAAAAGTTACCTACCTTTCTTCAAAAACTTGAATATATCATTCCACAATTGTGGTTCTTTAGACCCTGGTATGTCTACTTGATGGAATTTGCGTAGCTCCTTGGCAATTTCAGCTGCTATTTTAGGTTCTTTCATGTCTACAAAACAAAATAACGAGGATCAGTAGATTTGTTTACAGAAGCATTTCATAAAACCTCCAAACATCCAAGGCTTCAAATTGGCATACCAAATCGTGGATAATGCTGACTACAGGGAAAGGAAAAAACATAAATCCTTTCAACTTGCATTTGAAATTGCAACTGAAACTACAAAGGAGAACAAAGAAACTATTGCACTAGGTTGATTAGGACCCCACACCCATATGTTATTCAGACAGGATCTATGCCTACCTGCTGGTGACAGTGTTCGAGCATAGATGAATGACTGAACTACTCCATTCTCAAATATTCCAAGTAGCCGAGCCCCGAACCCTGCAGCTGAGAGATATGGTATCGCCTAACCATGACGGTAATAGATGTATGCATTAGGAAATATTTTAGAACCGAGATAAATTATACTATGTGTACAGTCTAGGAACCCTTAAAAACTATCATTCTAGGTTAGCAATTTTCAGAGAATGAAATGAAATCCATTTGTCAGGGAAAAGGTACAGATATGAAACAAAAGGTAATGCACTTGGTAGGACAGATGCTACTACAAGACCATGACTATGCTATGTCTAGAAGAATTGAAAATATGCCACTATAAAAATATGACACCAAATACAAGGGGTCATACTAGACCCAATGTAGAATACTATAGGATGCAGGTTACTAGGTTAGTATAATATGACTATAACACACAATCTCGTACCACTCAGATTCTCACCTGCAATTCCCTTTTCCTATCAATCACCAAGTCCGTATTTGGTCCATACAACCGAACAGTAACAGAAGACTCATTGCCGTTGTCTTCTTTGACAGAAACCTTCAGCACTGTAGGTAATAACAAATAAACATCATGGACTATAAATTGAAAAAAAAAATTGCTGCACACAGGAAACCTTGCTCATGTGAATCATCCCTATGGGTGGCGGATACAGACAGCAGGCTGTTCTTACTTTCTAATGCTGCAAGCATAGTGCGGCAGATCCGCAGATGTGGCAATGACAGCAGAAATGATACAGGCCAAAGGAAATATTATGCAGCACCCCGGAGACTATCTAATCTAATCGCACACAGTTTGCAAAAAGCATTAGGTTCTGCTGCTTTATCAGTAAACGGGAACAATGAGGAGCAGGAAGCCGAAGCGGACAAATGGTCGTTACAGTAGGAGATAAAAAAGTTATGTACTCATGTCAACGATGTGGAACATTTCAATGTAACTATTATGCACTATTCATTTCATTTACTACAATCATCATGCTGCTCAGGCGAAAAAGGCGAGGAATTCTGAATGGCGCTACAAGCCATGCCACAACAACTCACATAGATTCGTGATGCCCCCGGACACGGTCTCGATGGAGAAGAGCGAGCTGTCAATCGACGACCACCCTTCGACCAATTCCTTGCAGAGAGCTCTGAAAAAGCACCAGGAATCCCCAGATCAGAGAGCCTTTCCGTGCATCAGCACACTCCTGTCTCCCACACGCTCGGAGGCATTTTCTCAAACACTACCGGCTCGTTCCCGAGCACGGGTACGACGCCTCGCGATCGCGAGTACCCGAACATGACACGACCTCACAGCGTGACCAGGCCGGGCGCAAGCGCGAGCGCGAGCGCGAGCCGAAGCAAGAGGATCGAAGATAGATGTGGGGACGGGGTACTTGCATGATGCGAGGCGACATCTTCAGGAGCGGCAGCGAGATGTCGACGGAGGCCGCCGACGTGGGAACCTCCGCGGGGGCCGCGGCCGACACAGCCGTGGTGGTCGCTTTCGCCTCTACCCCGCCGCCATAGCCGCTGCCGGCGGCCATGCCCGCGCCGTTCCAGGCCCGTCCCTCCGATCCCATTCCCCTCGCGGTCGAGGACACGCCCTGTCACCCTCCCTCGGCCTCTCCGGGGTCCGCGCGCGCGAGGGATCTCGTTGCGCTATTCCTAGCTGGGAGACAAGACAACAAGACCGGGCCCGAGCCCACCCGACTCGATTCGATTTCGATCGGAGGCGACTAGGCGTCTTGTCTCTTGTCTAGGCGAGGCGACGCAGGCGAGGGGAGCGTGAGCCAGTGACCGTCCGTGAGCGCAGGCAAAGCCGCAGAGGCAACAGGCAAGACAGTGAGCGCGAATCCGAACAGCGCGCGTATATAACGCCCACTCGAGTACTGAGGCCGCATGGCGGGCCCGAGCCACGGTCGGTCGCGTGCTCGCGCCTCGTCCCGACCTAACGCGTGGCGTGCGCGTCTGTCCCACTGCGCGCGGGCGTGCCACCGGAGAGCGATGGGCCACAGGGCCATGGACATGGACGCCGGATATTTTGGCCCGTGGGATCTGAATCGTTGTCGGCTCTCCTCTGGAGAGATGACAATTTGCTATAAATTTTACACTATAAAATTTAAATATCATATTAGAATCTAGAATCGAATTTAGTGCTTTAAGTAGGAATAAAAATGGTAATTTGAACTGTTAGGACAAATTTAATATTTTAAAATAGATATATATATATATATAATTTGATATTGATCTTTTTTATATTATCAAGCACATTAGTACAAATATGAATAAAATATTACATAAATTGTTTTATGTATTATTTGCTCCCTACAACACAAAAAGTTGAAAAAATTACCGAATTTATTTCCGAATCCATACCGAAGTTTATATCTATTATTTAAAAAAATATATGATAAATTTGAGGTTTAACTTTTATGAATCTTTAGAAGCTGAATGTTAAAAACAAGAATACAAATTTGTATTATAGATTCTATATCCTATTTATTCACAATCAAAGAAAAACGACTAAAAAACTGATTACCGAATAAATAATGTTTCCGACCGTTTTCATCCCTAGCTCTAAGTAATTATGAAAAATTATTTGGACCATGATTTATTACCACCCCTACTTCTTGGGTCTCCGTTGTCCTATGTCGTCATGGGTTTGTTTGTCGATCTTTTCGGGTCACGAAGTTGCGATTACGAGACTGGACAAGATATTTTGTCGTGTACTATGCTCTTGTTGTCGTGTACTATGCTCTTGCTGTTGCTGAGGTCATGTTTGGAATCGTTAGACCGTGTCCAATAGATAATAAGGATGCGTCAGGTATGACTTGCACCAAAACAGCTTTAAGCTCTAGCTTTTCCTCTAAAACAGCTTTATAGTAGAACTAAAGGCATTTTATAAATCGTTTGACATAAACAACTTATCATAGAGTCAGAGTCATTTTCTTATATTAAAGTGTCAGCGCCAAAGCCGGTGAAGGTATTGTTTGTGGCTTCTTCTTCGTAGTACAAAAATAACTATGACCTTTAGATGCTTTTAGTAGTAAATTGTTTTTAAAAAAAGAGTGATTGACACTGCTCAGGCTTTTTGCTAGAGAAAAGTTAGAGCTAAAGCCCTGCCAAACGGGCTCTAAGATAGGAGGTGGAATAGAAGAGTCGTTGTACATGTCCTTACATATCTAACAATTGTTAGTTGAGTTGAACATGTTAATAAACTAATTGTTACAAGGTATTAGCTAAAGGTGTCTGACCACTAATTTTAGCTCTAAAGATTTTAACATAGCTTAATGCGAGTGAGTGGCTCAAGCACCGCGTCTCTGTTTTTTTTACTGGTAAGTGTGATCAAATTGAGATTATGATTATTACTCGCAAAACCATAGACGAACAAAAACATGAAACACAGCCTTTAGGTCATCTATTTTGAAACCAAAAAGGATTAGCTATATGTAAGTCGGCTACGCTCCTTATAGCGCAACAGTTTTGTCACTGTATTTTTGAGAGGAAAACTCGTTGATTTTCAAGACCACAAGAGCAATACTACTAGGTAACATTTTCAGGAACCGTCGAATCAAGGGTGATGACAAGACGTCTATATAACGACCTTGTCGATCTTGAGGCTGATTGTGATTGGTTTGTTAGTCTTCTGAAGCTGCTTATAGAGTCGCCGTGTATGTTTACGCGGGTTCATAATAATGAATACACGTGTATAATATGATTTTTTTTTGAAGAAAAAGAGTGAGCGGTTTGCCGTATATTTGGGCTCCGGGATAAGGCTAAGGAAGTATCTTGACATGTTGCGTGGTCAAGTAATCAGGGTAACGGGAACAACAGAAATAAGGTGTTCAGTACTTAATCGTCATTGTTTGTGTCCTACTCGCCGAAGCAATGTTAGCATCATCTTCATGGAAGTTGACCGTACTGCGCATTAATAAGGCACCACAACAGCCCTGTACACCATTTTCGGCGGCCGCTGTTATTTTCGGCGGCCAGGGGTTGGCCGTCGAAAATAAGCAGTTATTTTCGGCGGCTTGACACAGCCGCCGAAAATTACGCTATTTCCGGCGGCTACTGACACAGCCGCCGAAAATAGTGTTATTTCCGGCGGCTTCTGACACAGCCGCCGAAAATAACTGCTTATTTTCGGCGGCTAGCCCTAGCCGCCGAAAACTAAAAGTTTAAAAAGGTCGGGCCCGACCTTCTTCTCTGTTTCTTTCTGTCTGCCTCGCCCGCCCGCGCCGCCTTCCTCCAGCCGCCGTGCCGCCGCTCCTGGCCGTCCCCGCGCTGCCGCTCGCCGGCCACGCGCCGCCGCTCCCCGGCCGGCCCTGCGCCGCCGCTCCCGGGCCACCCCCGCGCCGCGCAGCGCCCCTGCGCGGGACTTCGGCCGAGGCCGCCGTCGCCCGAGCCACCACCGTCGACCGCCGCCGTTCCTACTCCACCGCCGCCGTTCAAAGCCCCGAGCCGCCACCGTCGTGGAACCACTCCGCCGTCGTCGCCAAGCTCTTCCCCGTCGTAAGGTATTTTTTGCGTTTTTTATTCCATATTTTCGGCGGCCGTTATTGAATTACCGCCGAAATTAGTATATATTTATAATTGTGTTTGTTTGATTAGTTGTATGATTAGTATTATTGTTTAGTTCGATTTCATTAATGTATTAGTGGTATATGTGGTTTAGTGATTAGAGGTATATTGTATTTAGACATTAATTTCATATTAATATGTGGTACTAATTATATTATTAGCTTTAATAGTATATTATATTGGTACGTATAATAGTTGCATAATTAGTGTATGTGGTACTTAGTTTGATTTGATTAGTATTATATCATTGTTTGTTTTGTATATAAGTAATATTATTTAGTAGCAGCGAATTTATGCTGCCAAATTTTTTTGGGTCCTACTAGGTTCATGTGGGTTTAGAACCTATCCCTGTGTATACATGTAGGACCGATACACTTGACGAAGTTGAATAATTTTTTCACGATATGGTTCGGTTTAACAGTCTCAGGCATGGCTGAAGATTGTGCATGGATGTACAATGGCTGGAGTAGAAATGGACGTCATTCTGATGACTGGGTAGCCAAGACCAAAGATTTTGTGGACCACGTATTCGCCTTGTCCTTAACCGGCACTGTCAGATGCCCTTGTAGGCGTCACGAAAACAATATATTTCTTAATAAGGAAAGAGTTAGCCTAGATCTTTGTCAGTTTGGATTTATGCCCAGATATGAGGTGTGGGAACATCATGGTGAGGTAGTACCCAACCGGAATGTAGAAGAGGAGGAGAACAATGATTGGGCTGGCGATGATGCGATGCATGAGATGCTAGATTCGCTACGTCCAGAATTCAACCTAAGCTCCGAGGATCCTGCCACACCAGAGGTTTCCAGATTTTTTAAACTACTAAAAGACTCTGAAGAGCCGTTGCATGAACACACATATGTGAGTATACTCGCTTTTGTGACTCGGCTCATGGCCATTAAGTCCAAGTACTTTTTCTCGAACAATTGTTACAATGAGATTTTAAAGTTATTAGGAGATGTGCTCCCAAAGCCCAATAAGTTGCCTAAAGACATGTACCAATCAAAGACAATTATCAAAGGTCTCGGTATGGATTATGAGAAGATTGATGTGTGCAAAAATAATTGTATGCTTTTCATGAAGGAGCATGCGGAAGAGAAAAAATGTCTGAAATGTGGACAATCTAGATTTGTGGAAGTTGTTAATGATGAGGGTGAGAAGGTGATGACAGATGTTGCACATAAGCAGCTCCGCTACTTGCCACTAACTCCTCGAGTGAAACGGATGTTTCTATCTAAAAAACCGCTATGCACATGCGATGGTGATAGTCGCCTAGAGGGGGGGTGAATAGGGCGAAACTGAAATTCTCAAAAATAATCACAATTACAAGCCGGGTTAGCGTTAGAAATATAGTCGAGTCCGCGAGAGGGCGTAAAAACAAATCGCAAGCGAGTGAAGTGGTGAGACACAAGGATTTGTTTTACCGAGGTTCGGTTCTTGCAAACCTACTCCCCGTTGAGGAGGCCACAAAGGTCGGGTCTCTTTCAACCCTTTCCCTCTCTCAAACGGTCCCTCGGACCGAGTGAGCTTTCTCTTCTCAATCACTTGGAACACAAAGTTCCTACAAGGAGCACCACAAGATTGGTGTCTCTTGCTTCAATTACAAGTGAGTTGGTCGCAAGAAAGAATCAAGAAAGAAAGCAAGCGATCCAAGCACAAGAGCTCAAAAGAACACGACAAATCTCTCTCACTAGTCACTAATGCTTTTGTGGAGTTGGGAGAGGATTTGATCACTTGGGTGTGTCTAGAATTGAATGCCTAGCTCTTGTAAGTGGTTGGAAGTGTGAAAACTTGGATGCAATGAATGTGGGGTGGTTGGGGGTATTTATAGCCCCAACCACCAAACTAGCCGTTTGGTGGGGCTGTCTGTCGCATGGTGCACCAGCCGTTGGGTTCCGACCGTTGGTGCTCTGTCTTCTGGGCCCGCCTGGATGTCCGGTGGCGCACCAGACATGTACTGTAGAGTGTCTGGTGCGCCAGTATGGGTGTGCCTGACTTCTGCGCGCGCTGGCGCGCATTCAATGCGTTGCAGGTAGCCGTTGGCGCCGAAGTATCCGTTGCTTCGATGGCACACCGGACAGTCCGGTGTACACCGGACATGTCCGGTGAATTATAGCGGACTAGCCGTTGCGAATTTCCGAAGCTGGCGAGGTCCTGAGGCGCCGTTCCTTGGAGCACCGGACATTGTCCGGTGTACACCGGACAGTCCGGTGAATTATAGCGGAGCGCCTCTGGATTTTCCCGAAGGTGACGAGTTTGAGTTGGAGTCCTCTGGTGCACCGGACAGTCCGGTGCGCCAGACCAGAGGTGCCTTCGGTTGTCCCTTTGCTCTTTTGTTGAACCCAATACTTGGTCTTTTTATTGGCTAAGTGTGAACCTTTGGCACCTGTATAGCTTGTACACTACAGCAAACTAGTTAGTCCAATTATTTGTGTTGGGCAATTCAACCACCAAAATTATTTAGGAACTAGGTGTAAGCCTAATTCCCTTTCAATCTCCCCCTTTTTGGTGATTGATGCCAACACAAACCAAAGCAAATATGGAAGTACATAATTGAACTAGCTTGTATAATGTAAGTGCAAAGGTTGCTTGGAATTGAGCCAATATAACTACTCATAAGGTATGCATGGATTGTTTCTTTGTTTTTAACATTTTGGACCACGCTTGCACCACATGTTTTGTTTTTGCAAATTCTTTTTGTAAATCCTTTTCAAAGTTCTTTTGCAAATAGTCAAGGGTAAATGAATAAGATTTTGCGTAGCATTTTCAAGATTTGAAATTTTCTCCCCCTGTCTCAAATGCTTTTCCTTTGACTAAACAAAACTCCCCTTTGAAGAGGTTATACCAATTTGAAATTATATTACAAGTAAGATACCAATTTGAGAATACTTTTTGAAAAACTAAAATTTTAAAATTGGTGGTGGTGCGGTCCTTTTGCTTTGGGCTCATACTCTCTCCCCCTTTGGCATGAATCGCCAAAAACGGAATCATTAGAGCCCTTAGAATTACTCTCTCCCCCTTTGGTCATAAATAAATGAGTGAAGACTATACCAAAGGCGAAGTCTTTTTGCTTTGGACTCTCCCCCAAAAGATGGAGAGATGCGTGGAGCGGCGGCGAACGATGAGTTACGGAGTGGAAGCCTTTGTCTTCGCCGAAGACTCCAATTCCCTTTCAATATACCTATGACTTGGTTTGGAATAGACTTGAAAACACATTAGTCATAGCACATGAAAGAGACATGATCAAAGGTATATAAATTAGCTATGTGTGCAATTAACAAAAGAAGTTCCTAGAATCAAGAATATTTAGCTCATGCCTAAGTTTGTTAAAAGTTTGTTCATCAAGAGGCTTGGTAAAGATATCGGCTAATTGATCTTTAGTATTAATGTATGAAATTTCGATATCTCCCTTTTGTTGGTGATCCCTTAAAAAGTGATACCGAATGGCTATGTGTTTAGTGCGGCTATGCTCAACGGGATTATCCACCATGCAGATTGCACTCTCATTATCACATAGAAGAGGAACTTTGGTTAGTTTGTAACCATAGTCCCTAAGGGTTTGCCTCATCCAAAGTAGTTGCGTGCAACAATGTCCTGCGGCAATATACTCGGCTTCAGCGGTAGAAAGAGCAACCGAATTTTGCTTCTTTGAAGCCCAAGACACCAAGGATCTTCCCAAGAACTGGCAAGTCCCCGATGTGCTCTTTCTATTAATCTTACACCCCGCCCAATCGGCATCCGAATATCCAATCAAATCAAATGTGGATCCCCTAGGATACCAAAGCCCAAACTTAGGAGTATAAACTAAATATCTCAAGATTCGTTTTACGGCCGTAAGGTGAGCTTCCTTAGGGTCGGCTTGGAATCTTGCACACATGCATACGAAAAGCATAATATCCGGTCGAGATGCACATAAATAGAGTAATGAACCTATCATTGACCGGTATACCTTTTGATCGACGGATTTACCTCCCTCGTCGAGGTCGAGATGCCCATTGGTTCCCATGGGTGTCTTGATGGGTTTGGCATCCTTCATTCCAAACTTGCTTAGAATATCTTGAGTATACTTCGTTTGGCTTAGGAAGGTGCCCTCTTGGAGTTGCTTTACTTGAAATCCTAAGAAATACTTCAACTCCCCCATCATAGACATCTCGAATTTTTGTGTCATGATCCTACTAAATTCTTCACATGTAGACTCGTTAGTAGACCCAAATATAATATCATCAACATAAATTTGGCATACGAACAAGTCATTTTCAAGAGTTTTAGTAAATAAAGTAGGATCGGCCTTTCCGACTTTGAAGCCATTAGTGATAAGGAAATCTCTAAGGCATTCATACCATGCTCTTGGGGCTTGCTTGAGCCCATAAAGCGCCTTAGAGAGTTTATAAACATAGTTAGGGTACTCACTATCTTCAAAGCCGGGAGGTTGCTCAACATAGACCTCTTCCTTGATTGGTCCATTGAGGAAGGCACTTTTCACGTCCATTTGATAAAGCTTAAAGCCATGGTAAGTAGCATAGGCCAATAATATGCGAATTGACTCAAGCCTAGCTACGGGTGCATAGGTTTCACCGAAATCCAAACCTTCGACTTGGGAGTATCCCTTGGCCACAAGTCGAGCTTTGTTCCTTGTCACCACACCATGCTCGTCTTGCTTGTTGCGGAAGACCCATTTGGTTCCTACAACATTTTGATTAGGACGTGGAACTAAATACCATACCTCATTTCTTGTGAAGTTGTTGAGCTCCTCTTGCATCGCCATCACCCAATCTGAATCTTGCAGTGCTTCCTCTACCCTGTGTGGCTCAATAGAGGAAACAAAAGAGTAATGCTCACAAAAATGTGCAACACGAGATCTAGTGGTTACCCCCTTATGGATGTCGCCGAGGATGGTGTCGACGGGGTGATCTCGTTGGATTGCTTGGTGGACTCTTGGGTGTGGCGGCCTTTGTTCTTCATCCTCCTTGTCTTGATCATTTGCATCTCCCCCTTGATCATTGCCGTCATCTTGAGGTGGCTCATTTGCTTGATCTTCTACTTCATCAACTTGAGCTTCATCCTCATTTTGAGTCGGTGGAGATGCTTGCATGGAGGAGGATGGTTGATCTTGTGTATTTGGGGGCTCTTCGGATTCCTTAGGACACACATCCCCAATGGACATGTTCCTTAGCGCGATGCACGGAGCCTCTTCATCTCCTATCTCATCAAGATCAACTTGCTCTACTTGAGAGCCGTTAGTTTCATCAAACACAACGTCACAAGAAACTTCAACTAGTCCCGAGGACTTGTTAAAGACTCTATATGCCCTTGTGTTTGAATCATATCCTAGTAAAAAGCCTTCTACAGTCTTAGGAGCAAATTTAGATTTTCTACCTCTTTTGACAAGTATAAAGCATTTGCTACCAAAGACTCTAAAATATGAAATATTGGGCTTTTTACCGGTTAGGAGTTCATACGATGTCTTCTTGAGGATTCGGTGAAGGTATAACCGGTTGATGGCGTAGCAAGCGATGTTGACCGCCTCGGCCCAAAACCGATCCGAAGTCTTGTACTCATCAAGCATGGTTCTAGCCATGTCCAATAGAGTTCTATTCTTCCTTTCCACTACACCATTTTGTTGTGGCGTGTAGGGAGAGGAGAACTCATGCTTGATGCCCTCCTCCTCAAGGAAGCCTTCGATTTGAGAGTTCTTGAACTCCGTCCCGTTGTCGCTTCTAATTTTCTTGATCCTTAAGCCGAACTCATTTTGAGCCCGTCTCAAGAATCCCTTTAAGGTCTCTTGGGTATGAGATTTTTCCTGCAAAAAGAACACCCAAGTGAAGCGAGAATAATCATCCACTATTACAAGACAATACTTACTCCCGCCGATGCTTATGTAAGCAATCGGGTCGAATAGATCCATGTGGAGTAGATCAAGCGGCATGTCGGTCGTCATGATGTTCTTGTGTGGATGATGGGCACCAACTTGCTTTCCTGCTTGGCATGCGCTACAAACCCTGTTTTTCTCAAAATGAACATTGGTTAGTCCTAAAATGTGCTCTCCCTTTAGAAGCTTATGAAGATTCTTCATCCCAACATGGGCTAGTCGGCGGTGCCAGAGCCAACCCATGTTAGTCTTAGCAATTAAGCAAGTGTCGAGTTCAGCTCTATCAAAATCTACCAAGTATAGCTGACCCTCCAACACTCCCTTAAATGCTATTGAATCATCACTTCTTCTAAAGACAGTGACACCAATATCAGTGAATAGACAGTTGTAGCCCATTTTGCATAATTGAGATACAAAAAGCAAATTGTAATCTAATGAATCTACAAGAAAAACATTGGAAATAGAATGGTCAGGAGATATAGCAATTTTACCCAATCCTTTGACCAAACCTTGGTTTCCATCCCCGAATGTGATCGCTCGTTGGGGATCTTGGTTTTTCTCGTAGGAGGAGAACATTTCCTTCTCCCCAGTCATGTGGTTTGTGCACCCGCTATCGATGATCCAACTTGAGCCCCCGGATGCATAAACCTACAAAACAAGTTTAGTTCTTGACTTTAGGTACCCAAACGGTTTTGGGTCCTTTGGCATTAGAAACAAGAACTTTGGGTACCCAAACACAAGTCTTGGAGCCCTTGTGTTTGCCCCCAACTAACTTGGCAACTATCTTGCCAGATTTGTTAGTTAAAACATATGATGCATCAAAAGTTTTGAATGAAATGTCATGATCATTTGATGCATTAGGAGTTCTCTTCTTAGGCAACTTAGCACGGGTTGGTTGCCTAGAACTAGATGTCTCACCCTTATACATAAAAGCATGATTTGGGCCAGAGTGAGACTTCCTAGAGTGAATTCTCCTAATCTTGCTCTCGGGATAACCGGCAGGGTACAAAATGTAACCCTCGTTATCCTGAGGCATGGGAGCCTTGCCCTTTACAAAATTAGACAATCTTTTAGGAGGGACACTAAGTTTGACATTGTCTCCTCTTTGGAAGCCAATGTGTAATACTCAAAAGTGTAATAAAAGTGGATAGAGATAAACCCATTAGTTTGTGGCCTCTACTATTCATTGCATGTGATCAACACTAGTTAAAAGTGGGTAATTAGAACCAAGAACACCTAAATAATCTGTGCATCATGCTGGATCTTACTTTGTGTGCATTTTGTGATGATATAAAAATATGGTAAACAAAAAAAATAATATAATAATTATGTTAATACCCCAATGGGAAATTAAATCCTAAAAGAAATTCTAGAGTTTGGAAAAGAAATTCTAGAAGTGAAACCAAAAAGAGAAAAGATATAAAAAATAATATAAATAATAATATATCTTCAAAGTAGTACTGTTTATGGCGCAATATCATCTGAGAATATTTGGTCACAAGAGTTTGAATTAAATTTGAACACAACTTGAATTTGAAAAGAGAAAGAAAAAGAAAAAGAAAAGAAAAGAGGAAGAAATCCTGTTTGGGCCGGCCAAACCCTATTCGGCCCAATAGCACTTTTCCCCCTTGCGCAGCCCACTTAACACACGCACGCCTCCCCCTCTCTGCGGCTGCCAAGCGGGGCCCGCAACCCAGCCTCAACGCTCCTGATCCCCAGCACGCAGTGACTTCGCGGTGGGACCCTTGTGCCAGTAGTGTTCACATCTGGCCGCGTAGGCACTGACGGTGGACCCCATTGCCTGGTCGTCCGCTTCCCCGAGCTCGTAACAGACTTCGCCGAACTCTTGGGAGATCCAGCCGATTGTCCCGGGCACGCATGGAGACCCCCCCTTTCTCGGACCGTTGCGGTGCCCTCGCGGGAATAAGGTCGGGCGTCGCTATCCTCTCGAGCATCTACCCCATCTAGCCGTGCCCTGGTGAGCCCCGTCGCCGAGCACCCCCATGGCTGGTAGCGAGAAATTGCCGCCGTCATAGGGCCAGCGTACGCATCGACCTCATGACCACGACATGGGTCCAGGGAGTTTCGCCATTCAGCGCTGGACTCGACTGTGGCCTGTATTGGGCGATGCCGGGCTCCGGGCTACTGGGATTGCTCGCTGGAGTCTCTGCGCTGCCGTAGATCCGCTCTCCTCCGTGGGCGAGCTCGCAACCTCCTCCACAACCGGTGAGACCCCTCTCCGCAGTTTCGCCATTTTCCCCTCTCAGTGTAGTAGCGATCAATTTCTAGATGGGGCCGGTTTGGCACCGAATTTCGTGCTCGCCAGCGAACCGGCCACCGCGTTGGGCTCAGTCCCGTCCGCAAGCACTCGTGGGCCAGGCTCCATGCGGCATAATCGAAGGTGAGACCCCCCTCCATGTAGTTCGCGTTGCCTTCCTGCACGTTTGGCACTAGTTCGTATTAGGATTCGTGCTCCGGTTGCCGCTCAAGGCTGTAGCCGTCCATGGCGCCGCCGTGGGCAGTGCCCTCCGCCGTGCTGGGCGCGTCGAGTGAATGGAAGATTGGGGAGAAGACGCTCGTGGGCCGTCGATCGGCCGTTGGGCGGCCACGATTAGAACAACTGACCCCTTTTTGCCAGATTAAATCCTGGGCGTGGGGATCGAATCTGGCGGTCGAAATCGGGTGCTGGCTTGGGTGGCGTTGGTCCGTTGATCCATGATCGAAGGACGGCCATCGCGTACCTGTTCGCATAGAGAGCAGATCTAATCCTGTGCGCATACTCTAAATCGGACGGCCCAAGTCTGTTCATACCCTTTCACGCTAACAGATTTTCATAAGAGTCCCTAGGGTTTTGTATTATCAACCCACCGTCCTTGTGGATGTGGTTCTGTGTCTTTGGGAAAACTATGGTTTAGCCCCTGCACTATTCGGTATTATTGCGCCCAGTCCAGTCAACTCGAAAATCAGAGAAAATAAAATAGAAATAGATTTTTAATGTATAAATAATTGCTAGAAACTTGTTTATTCCATAGAAAATTCATATGAACCCCAAATTAATTCATTCCACTTTATAAAATTTTGTCATATTATTTTCTATCATTTAGTGTCTCTTTTTGGACATAAAAACAGTAATAAAATTAATTTATCATTTAATCCTATTTTAAGCACATTAAATCTTAGGAAATTCATAACTTGAAATCTATAACTCCAAATTTAATGGTTTCAGTTCCAATGATCTCATTTTAATGTGTAGATTTTTACTGTATATTTTATTTGCACGTTTGATGTGATGTTAATTTATGCTATACTATGTATGTATTGTGTTGATGCGAGTAGACGAGCAAGCCACTGTGGATACTGAGGTTCAACAAGTAGAGATAGCTGAGCAGGAGCTCATTGAAGGCAAGTTGTGTCCTTGATCACTTACTTTTTCCCAGCCATGTTCTTATTAATTATAATGATCTGCATAGGATAATTTTGATGGGACCCAATAGGTTACCCTAGTTTTGGCTATCTTTATACCTTGTTTACCACTGAAATATTTTTGGGTAGTCCCTGCTATTGCTTTATGTGGATTTGGGTATGAAGATACTTTATTCATAATTACTCTTTTATTCTATTTTATTATTACTGTTCATGTTAAGATCATTATGTTAATGGGAACATGGAGCGACCACCCGGGAAAACAGTGCTACCACAAGGGTATAATGGGACGCCCTTGGCTGATTAACTAGGAAAGCTAGTGGAGGTCTTCCTTACCCGAAAGGGGCAAGGGCAGTAGGGGAGTGGTCAGTGTAGGGAGGTCCTTGGGTTGATTTTGCTGCGATGGCGGTCAGGCAAGAACCCTGCATTGGAGCTTCCTATAAACTGTAGCGGGATTTCTGAAGCTAGTGGAACTTTGTAAAGGCCTCGTAGTGTTACCCTGCCTCGCCTCCTCGGTAGAGGTGTATGGGATTGGCCATCTCTTGGCAGATGGGTAACATGACTTGTGGGTAAAGATGCGCAACCTCTGCAGAGTGTAAAACTGGTATACTAGCCGTGCTCACGGTCATGAGCGGCTCGGACCCTCACATGATTAATTATGGAACTTAAATTTAATTTGACATTTGCATCGCATTTGGGATTATTTTACTATTACTTTTCTTTATTATTATTAAGGTTTGGTATTTACTTACACCTAGTAATTGCTAATAAAATTTTGACCAACTTATAAAAGCAATGCTCAGCCTCAGCCTTTACTTCATTGATTAGCCTTACACCTCATGAACTCCCACCTTTGGTGAGTTCATGCCACATTATTCCCCACGACTTGTTGAGCGATGAACGTATGTGAGCTCACTCTTGCTGTCTCACACCCCCCACAGGAGAAGAGCAGGTGGTTCAGGAGGAGCTACAAGGCGAGGAGTTTGATCTGATCTAGGTGGCGTTTCTCAGTTGACATTGGCGCCGACGATCCTTAGTTCGTTTTATATTTATCTTTATTTTGTAATAAGACTTCCGCTATGTAATAAATACTCTGATGTATTATGACATTTATCTCTATACACTCTGTCATTATATATGTTGTCTTCTTGGCGCATGTATGAGATGCACCCGGCTTTGTCCTTTAAAACCGGGTGTTACACAATGCCATCCTTGATCCCAGGGCGTCTCCCATTATAAAGCATACTACGAGCAAATTTAAATTTTTCATTCTCTAAGTTATGCTCGGCAATTTTAGCATCTAATTTTGCTATGTGATCATTTTGTTGTTTAATTAAAGACATGTGATCATGAATAGCATTAATATCAACTTCTCTACATCTAGTACAAATAGATACATGCTCAACGATAGATGTAGAGGGTTTGCAAGATTTTAATTCTACAACCTTAGCATGTAATATATCGTTTTCACTTCTAAGGTTAGAAATAGTAGCATTGCAAACATCAAAATCTTTAGCCTTAGCAAGCAATTTCTCATTTTCAACTTTAAGGCTAGCAAGAGAAATGTTCAATTCATCAATCCTAGCAAGCAAATCAACATTATCATCTCTAGGATTGGAAGTTGAAACATTACAAACATGAGAATCAACCTTAGCAATTAATTTGGTATTTTCATTTCTAAGGTTGCCTATAGTATCATGACATGTGCTTAGCTCACTAGATAATTTCTCATATTTTTCTACCTCTAGAGCATAAGCATTCTTAACCTTAACATGTTTTTTATTTTCCTTGATTAGGAAGTCCTCTTGGGAGTCCAAGAGATCATCCTTTTCATGGATGGCACTAATTAGCTCATTTAGTTTTTCCTTTTGTTCCATGTTAAGGTTGGCAAAAAGGGTACGCAAATTATCTTCCTCATCACTAGCATTATCATCACTAGAAGATTCATATTTAGTGGAGGATTTTGATTTAACCTTCTTCCTTTTGCCGTCCTTTGCCATGAGACACTTGTGGCCGACGTTGGGGAAAAGAAGTCTCTTGGTGACGGCGATGTTGGCGGCGTCCTCGTCGTCGGAGGAGTCGCTAGAGCTTTCGTCGGAGTCCCACTCCCGACAAACATGGGCATCGCCGCCCCTCTTCTTGTAGTATTTCTTCTTCTCCTTTCTTCTCCCCTTCTTGTCGTCGCCCCTGTCACTGTCACTAGATATAGGACATTTTGCAATAAAATGACCGGGCTTACCACATTTGTAACACACTTTCTTGGAGCGAGGTTTGTAGTCCTTCCCCCTCCTTTGTTTGAGGATTTGGCGGAAGCTCTTGATGACGAGCGCCATTTCCTCATTGTCGAGCTTGGAGGCGTCGATTGGTTGTCTACTTGATGTAGACTCCTTCTTCTTCTCCTCCGTCGCCTTAAATGCGACCGGTTGTGCTTCAGGTGTGGAGGAGGTGCCTTGCTCGATGATTTTCTTTGAGCCTTTAATCATTAGCTCAAAGCTCACAAATTTTCCTATGACTTCCTCGGGAGACATTAGCTTATATCTAGGATCACCTCGAATTAATTGAACTTGTGTAGGGTTAAGGAATATGAGGGATCTAAGAATAACCTTGACCATCTCATGGTCATCCCATTTTTCGCTCCCGAGGTTGCGCACTTGGTTCACCAAGGTCTTCAAGCGGTTGTACATGGCTTGTGGATCCTCCCCTTGGTGAAGCATGAAGCGACCGAGCTCCCCCTCGATCGTTTCCCGCTTGGTGATCTTTGTCACCTCGTCTCCTTCGTGCGCGGTCTTGAGTACGTCCCAAATTTCCTTCGCACTTTTTAACCCTTGCACCTTATTATACTCCTCTCGACTTAGAGAGGCGAGGAGTATAGTAGTGGCTTGGGAGTTAAAGTGGTGAATTTGGGCCACCTCGTCCGAGTCGTAGTCTTCATCCCCTACGGATGGTACCTGTACACCAAACTCAACAACATTCCATATGCTTGTGTGGAGTGAGGTTAGATGATGCCTCATTTTGTCACTCCACATATTATAATCTTCACCGTCAAAAACCGGTGGTTTGCCTAATGGAACGGAGAGCAAAGGAGTACGTTTTGAAATATGGGGATAGCGTAGAGGAATATTACTATACTTCTTACGCTCTTGACGCTTGGAAGTAACGGACGGTGCGTCGGAGTCGGAGGTCGATGGTGATGAAGAGTCGGTCTCGTAGTAGACCACTTTCCTCATCCTCTTGTGTTTGTCGCCTCTCCGATCCGACTTGTGGGAAGAGGGTTTCTTCTCCTTCCCCTTCCCTTTGTTGGAGGAGTTTTTCTTCTCCTTCCTCTTGTTGCGGGACTCTTCCGATGAAGTCGACCCGTGGCTTGTAGCGGGCTTGTCGCCGGTCTCCATCTCCCTCTTGGCGAGTTCTCCCGACATCACTTCGAGCGGTTAGGCTCTAATGAAGCACCGGGCTCTGATACCAATTGATAGTCGCCTAGAGGGGGGGTGAATAGGGCGAAACTGAAATTCTCAAAAATAATCACAACTACAAGCCGGGTTAGCGTTAGAAATATAGTCGAGTCCACGAGAGGGCGTAAAAACAAATCGCAAGCGAGTGAAGTGGTGAGACACAAGGATTTGTTTTACCGAGGTTCGGTTCTTGCAAACCTACTCCCTGTTGAGGAGGCCACAAAGGCCGGGTCTCTGAGAGCACCTAGAGGGGGGGGGTGAATAGGTGATCCTGTGAAACTTAAACTTATAGCCACAAAAACTTGTTAAGTGTTAGCACAATAATCGCCAAGTGGCTAGAGAGGAGTCTCAACAAAACACAATACCACAAGAGATCAAACACAGAGATGACAGAGTGGTTATCCCGTGGTTCGGCCAAGACCAACGCTTGCCTACTCCACGTTGTGGCGTCCCAACGGACGAGGGTTGCAATCAACCCCTCTCAAGCGGTCCAAAGACTGTAACGCCCCGAATTTTGCAGTTGAATTTTTTTTCTTTTCTTTACTCGCCAAAATTCGGGCGTTACCTTTTCTTTTTCTTTTTGCCCTCGCTACACCTTGACCTTTTCCAAAGTTCTAGCGGGATTCGGTTTGGATTTCCCGTGTAAGAAAAACCCTAAATACTTTATGTTGTTTGATGCACCATGCCGAACCTTGCATTTCTTTTTGATTGCTTTGAAAGTGCAAATGCATTCATGTAAAAAGATCGGATTTCGAAAATGAGGAGAAGATCTTTTCTTTCTTTTTTTTCTCTCTCTTTCTCTCTCCTCTTTTTCTCTCTCTCCCGCGCCGTGGGCCGACCCCGGCCGGCCCAGCCGCCCCTGGCGCCCCCCCCTTGGGCCCAAAAGGCCCAACCGCCCCCCACCTCCCCTTTTTTCCCCAAATTCTTTCTCCCTCCCTCTCATTTTCTCTCATTTTCTCTCCCTCACCCTAAGCCGCCGCCGCCCCTACCCCCTGCCCTAGCGCCGCCCCTCCCCGTCGCCGATCGGCCGCCCCGCTCGGCCGCCCCGCCCCGCCCCGTCCCCGTCGCCGGTGAGCCCCCTCCCCCTCTCCTCCCTTCCCCATTTCCCCCCCTCCCCTTTCCCCTTGCCGCTCGGCGCCTTGGCCGCCGCCATGGCCGGCTCGGCCCGCCCCGCCCGGCCGCGCCCTGGCCGGCTCGGCCAGCCCCCGGCCGTGCCCCCCGCCGGCGCGCCCCCTGGCCGCCTTGGCTGCGCGCTCGCCTGGCCGTTTGGCCGGCTCGGCCGCCTGGCCAGCCCGACCCCCCCCCCCCCGCGCGCTCGCCTGGCCGCCGGTTCAACCGGGCCGGCTCAGCCGCCCCGCCGCCCAGCTCGCCGCCCAGCCGGCCGGTTCAACCGCCCCTAGGGCCGGTTCAACCGCCCCCCCTGTTTTTTATTTTTTATTATTTTTTTATTTTATTTACTTTCTGTGATCATAGCTATTTTATTTTAAGTAGGCTAATCGTTGTTCATATGCCATTGAAATAGGAAGTTTAATTTAAAATTCCGTTATGCTAATTGATTCATGTAGTTAATTGTTTATCTCGTGCGATGTTGATCAACTTAAAACGATTAGGTTCCCACTAGTGCATATAACAGAATTCTTTTGTTAAGAACCAATTGTAATTGATCGTTAGCGCATAAGATTTAACCCCCTGCGAGACCCTTTCCCGTTTCTTTCTAACCATAACAAATGCGATATCGAATGTCATACTTGATGCATATTCGCTTTACTTGTTCCCTTGTATGGTGTACTGTTCTTTTGTATTAAATATGTGGATGTATGTATGTTTGCAATCGCATAGAGAACGATTCGGTCGAAGAGCCCGAGGAACCCGCAGGAGAAGCCCCTGAGCAGCAGTCGTTTGGTGGAGGCAAGTGTCCTTTGACCTATCTCTGTCCTATTCATTCTTTAATTCACCCCCCGCATTACATATTTATACCTAAGGATTGACTAGCTTTTGTTATCCATGTCCTTGTTTACCTATCTGGGTTGGATTATTACTGTTTAGCTTTATGCTATTGCTCAACTCTAATCAATGAACATGATGAGATTATCTATGATACACTGTTTTCCCTTCTCTTATTATGATGTTGTACTTGTGACCTTCAAGGGGGCTCGAGCGGTTTCTCGAGTGCCTCTCCGTAAGGACCTGTTCTATGGATGACCGCCCGGGAAAACAGTGCAACCATGAGGGTGGAATGGGGTGCCCTTAGCTGAATAATTAGAGGATCCGGGGTGTAGTTCACTTAGCCGTCGTGCCGTCAATGGGGCTCGGTGTATGCGGCTCGCTCTGCCAAGTTTGGGTTCGCCCCTTGGGGAGGAGTGCGGTGCATTTAGGAAACCTAACGGGTGGCTACAGCCCCGGGGAATCTTTGTAAAGGCTACGTAGTGAAACCCTGCCTATTCACCTTGGTAGTGTTTAAGGGTTTGATCGGCCCGAGGCAAGAGGGAATCACGGCTTGTGGGTAAAGTGCACAACCTCTGCAGAGTGTTATGAAACTGATATATCAGCCGTGCTCACGGTTATGAGCGGCCAAGGGAGCTCCAGTGATTAGTGGTACTTGATCAGAGACATTGTGGTACAGGTGGTTATGAGATTGATGGTTTTGGTTATGACTATGGTGCTGGTAAGTGGTATTCTTTCCGTTTGGAAAGGGTACATCGGGTTAATAACTTGGGTAAATGCTAAAACTTGGCTTTCTACTAGTAAATAATAATCTGACCAACTAAAAGCAACTGCTTGACTTATCCCCACATAAAGCTAGTCCACTACAGCCAAACAGGATACTTGCTGAGTATGTTGATGTGTACTCACCCTTGCTCTACACACCAAACCCCCCCCCCCCCCAGGTTGTCAGCATTGCAACCACTGCTCAGGCGAAGATGAAGCTGTGGAAGGAGACTTCCAGGAGTTCCAAGACTACGACAAGTTCTAGGTGTGGGTTAGCGGCAACCCCCAGTCGGCTGCCTGTGAAGGCCGCGTTATCTACGTTTCTTTTCCGCACTTTGATTTATTGTAAGAACTATATGGACGTCTCAGACGTATGATGTAATCGACTATTTCCCTTATTAATACTATTTTGAGCACTGTGTGATGATGTCCATATTATGTAACTGCTGTGTACGTGAAATAACTGATCTTGGCACGTACATGGTTCGCATTCGGTTTGCCTTCTAAAACCGGGTGTGACAAAGACCAACTTGAATACCACGGTGTTTTGCTTTGCCTTTCAATATCCCGTTTGCGAGGAATCTCCACAACTTGGAGTCTCTCGCCCTTACACTTGAGATTCACAAAGAAATACGAAGTAAGGGAGGGAAGCAACACACACAAATCCACAGCAAAATGCGCACACACACGGCCAAGAATCGAGCTCAAAAGACTATCTCAAAGTTCTCACTAGAACGGAGCTCGAATCACTAAGAATGACAAACGAATGCGCAAAGACTGAGTGTGGATGATCAAGAATGCTCTAAGGTTGCTTTTTGTGTTCTCCTCCATGCGCCTAGGGGTCCCTTTTATAGCCCCAATGCAGCCAGGAGCCGTTGAGAGCAGATCTGGAAGGCCTTTCTTGCCTTCTGTCGTCGGGTGCACCGGACAGTCCGGTGCACACCAGACACTGTCCGGTGCCCGATTTCCTTCCTTAAATAGCGAAGCCGACCGTTGGCAGACTTGGAGCCGTTGGCGCACCGGACATGTCCGGTGCACACCGGACAGTCCGGTGCCCCCTTCTAGCCGTTGGCTCGGCCACGTGTCCCGCGCAGATCGCGCGACCGACCGTTGGCCCGGCCGACCGTTGGCTCACCGGACAGTCCGGTGCACACCGGACAGTTCGGTGAATTATAGCCGTACGCCGTCGGCGAATTCCCGAGAGCGGCCACTTCGCTCGAGGCAGCCTGGCGCACCGAACACTGTCCGGTGCACCACCGGACAGTCCGGTGCCCCAGACCGAAACAGCCTTTTGGCTGTACACAGCCAACTCTTCTCTTTTCTTCTTTTTTCTGTTTCTAATACTTAGACAAGTATATTAGTACACAAAACCAATGTACTAAGGCTTAGAAACATACCTTTACTCTTGATTTGTACTTTGTCCATCCATGGGTATAGATTCACATTTAAGCACTTGTGTTGGCACTCAATCACCAAAATACTTAGAAATGGCCCAAAGGCACATTTCCCTTTCAATCTCCCCCTTTTTGGTGATTTATGCCAACACAACATAAAGCAACTAGAACAAGTGCAATATCACTTCAAATAAATACTCAAATTTATTTTGATTCAATTTGGCATATATGGATCATCCTTTGCCACCACTTGGTTTGTTTTTGCAAATCAAACTCAAAATCCTATCTCTAAGTCAAATCCACTTGTAGAGACATAAAGAGAGGTTTTCCAAAGAAAATTGATTCAAGATTCCAAAAACTCCCCCTTTTTTTCCATAATCAACACTTCTCCCCACAAGAAGCCAACTTTTGACAAGAGAGACAATAAAAGAGTTTTGTCAAAACAAAAAGCTCTATTCTACTATTTTCAAAATCTCTCAAGTGGTAGCTGATCCATTTATCGCTTTGGCCTTTATTTTCTCCCCCTTTGGCATAAAGCACCAAAACGGGATCAATCTTGGCCCTTTAACCCCATTGCCTCACCAAAATCTTCAAATAAGAACACAAAGGCAATAAGAGTATAAAGAAGAACTTGGAAAAGTTACTCTTTTCATCGGAGTGCAGTGGAAGTCTTGCATGGTCCAAGTCCACCTTTTCCCTTTCAACTCTCCTTGGAGACTAAAACAACCAAACTCAAGTACATGGTTAGTCTCAAAGGGTCAAGTTGTAGCACAGCTCCCCCTAAATATGTGCATCACTTGCAAACAGGACTTGTGAGGTCCAGGGAGTGTTTGTACAACTTGAGCACCACATTAAGCAACAAAATGCAAAAAGGAACATGATCAAAGGCATAAACACATGTATGCTACAATTCAATCCAAGTTCCGCGAATCTAAGACATTTAGCTCACTACGCAACCTGCAAAAGGTCTTCTCATCTAGAGGCTTGGTAAAGATATCGGCTAGCTGGTTCTCGGTGCTAACATGAAACACTTCGATATCTCCCTTTTGCTGGTGGTCTCTCAAAAAGTGATGCCGGATGTCTATGTGCTTTGTGCGGCTGTGTTCAACAAGATTTTCCGCCATGCGGATAGCACTCTCATTATCACATAGGAGTGGGACTTTGCTCAGATTGTAGCCAAAGTCCCGGAGGGTTTGCCTCATCCAAAGTAGTTGCGCGCAACACTGTCCTGCGGCAACATACTCGGCCTCAGCGGTGGATAGGGCAACGGAGGTTTGTTTCTTAGAGTTCCATGACACCAGGGACCTTCCTAAGAATTGGCACGTCCCCGATGTACTCTTCCTATCGACCTTGCATCCAGCATAGTCGGAGTCTGAGTATCCAACCAAGTCAAAGGTAGACCCCTTTGGATACCAGAGCCCGAAGCAAGGCGTAGCAACCAAATATCTAAGAATTCGCTTCACCGCCACTAAGTGACATTCCTTAGGATCGGATTGAAATTTAGCACACATGCATACGCTAAGCATAATATCCGGTCTACTAGCACATAAATAAAGTAAAGACCCTATCATTGACCGGTATGCTTTTTGATCAACGGACTTACCTCCTTTGTTGAGGTCGGTGTGTCCGTCGGTCCCCATCGGAGTCTTTGCGGGCTTGGCGTCCTTCATCCCAAACCGCTTCAGCAAGTCTTGCGTGTACTTTGTTTGGGAGATGAAGGTGCCATCTTTGAGTTGCTTCACTTGGAACCCAAGGAAGTAGTTCAACTCGCCCATCATCGACATCTCGAATTTCTGCGTCATCACCCTGCTAAACTCTTCACAAGACTTTTGGTTAGTAGAACCAAATATTATGTCATCGACATAAATTTGGCACACAAACAAATCACCATCACATGTCTTAGTAAAAAGAGTTGGATCGGCTTTCCCAACCTTGAAAGCATTAACAATTAGAAAGTCTCTAAGGCATTCATACCATGCTCTTGGGGCTTGCTTAAGTCCATAGAGCGCCTTAGAGAGCTTACACACGTGGTCGGGGTACCGTTCATCCTCGAAGCCAGGGGGTTGCTCCACGTACACCTCCTCCTTGATTGGCCCGTTGAGGAAAGCGCTCTTCACATCCATTTGGAACAACCTGAAAGAATGGTGAGCGGCATATGCTAGCAAGATACGAATTGATTCTAGCCTAGCCACAGGAGCAAACGTCTCCTCAAAGTCCAAACCTGAGACTTGGGCATAACCTTTTGCCACAAGTCGAGCCTTGTTCCTCGTCACCACCCCGTGCTCGTCCTGTTTGTTGCAGAATACCCACTTGGTTCCCACAACGTTTTGCTTGGGACGAGGCACCAGTGTCCAAACTTCATTGCGCTTGAAGTTGTTGAGTTCCTCCTGCATGGCTAACACCCAGTCCGGATCTAGCAAGGCCTCTTCTACCCTGAAAGGCTCAATAGAAGAGACAAAAGAGTAATGCTCACAAAAATTAACTAATCGAGATCGAGTAGTTACTCCCTTGCTAATATCACCCAGAATTTGGTCGACGGGATGATCCCTTTGAATCATCGCTCGAACTTGGGTTGGAGGTGCCGGTTGTGCTTCTTCCTCCATCACATGATCATCTTGTGCTCCCCCTTGATCACACGCCTCCTGTTGATGAACCTGTTCATCGTCTTTAGTTGGGGGATGCACCGTTGTTGAGGAAGAAGGTTGATCTCGTTCATCTTGTTCCTGTGGCCGCACTTCTCCAATCGCCATGGTTCGTATAGCGGCCGTCGGAACATCTTCTTCATCTACATCATCACAATCAACAACTTGCTCTCTTGGAGAGCCATTAGTCTCATCAAATACAACGTCGCTAGAGACTTCAACCAAACCCGATGATTTGTTGAAGACTCTATACGCCTTTGTATTTGAGTCATAACCTAACAAAAACCCTTCTACAGCTTTGGGAGCAAACTTAGAATTTCTACCCTTCTTTACTAGAATGTAGCACTTGCTCCCAAATACACGAAAGTAAGATACATTGGGTTTGTTACCGGTTAGTAGCTCATACGAAGTCTTCTTGAGGAGGCGATGAAGGTAGACCCTGTTGATGGCGTGGCAAGCCGTGTTCACGGCTTCCGACCAGAAACACTCGGGGGGTCTTGAATTCTCCAAGCATCGTCCTCGCCATATCGATTAGCGTCCTGTTCTTCCTCTCTACCACACCATTTTGCTGTGGTGTGTAGGGAGCGGAGAACTCGTGCTTGATCCCTTCCTCCTCAAGGAACTCCTCCACTTGAAGGTTCTTGAACTCGGACCCGTTGTCGCTCCTTATCTTCTTCACCTTGAGCTCAAACTCATTTTGAGCTCTCCTGAGGAAGCGCTTGAGGGTCCCTTGGGTTTCAGACTTATCCTGCAAAAAGAACACCCAAGTGAAGCGGGAAAAGTCATCAACGATAACTAGACCATACTTACTTCCTCCTATGCTCAGATAGGCGACGGGTCCGAAGAGGTCCATATGTAGCAGCTCCAGGGGTCTTGATGTTGTCATCACATTTTTGGTGTGATGAGAGCCTCCCACCTATTTCCCTGCTTGACAAGCTGCACAAGGTCTATCTTTTTCGAAATGAACATTGGTTAGACCTATCACGTGTTCTCCCTTTAGAAGCTTGTGGAGGTTCTTCATCCCCACATGTGCTAAGCGGCGATGCCACAGCCAGCCCATGCAAGTCTTAGCCATTAAGCATGCACCTAGACCGGCCTCTTCTTTTGCAAAATCAACTAAGTAAAGCTTGCCGTCTAGAATACCCTTAAAAGCTAGTGAACCATCACATCTTCTAAAGACAGACACATCTACATTTGTAAACAAACAGTTATATCCCATATTGCATAATTGACTAACAGATAGCAAATTATATCCAAGAGACTCTACTAAAAACACATTAGAGATAGAGTGCTCATTTGAGATTGCAATTTTACCTAACCCTTTTACCTTGCCTTGATTCCCATCACCGAATATTATTGAATCTTGGGAATCCTTATTCTTGACGTAGGAGGTGAACATCTTCTTCTCCCCCGTCATATGGTTTGTGCATCCGCTGTCGATAATCCAGCTTGAACCCCCGGATGCATAAACCTGCAAGGCAAATTTAGCCTTGGGACTTAGGTACCCAACTCTTGTTGGGTCCTACAAGGTTAGTTACAATTTCCTTAGGGATCCAAATGCAAGTTTTATCACCCTTGCATTTTGCCCCTAACTTTCTAGCAATCACCTTTCTATCCTTTCTACAAATTGCAAAGGAAGTATTCAAAGCATGATATATTGTAGAAGGTTCATTGACTTTCCTAGGAACATTAACAACATTTCTCCTAGGCATATTATGAACAACATTTCTCCTACCAACATTCCTATCATGCACATAGAAAGAACTAGAAGCAACCATGTCATGAGAATCATAAACATATGAATCAAAAATATTATAACTTCTATTTGCATTTCTAGTATGTCTCCTATCATGATACATAAAAGCATGGTTCTTTTTAGCACTACTAGCCATAGGAGCCTTTCCTTTCTCCTTGGCGGAGATAGGAGCCTTATGGCTTGTCAAGTCCTTGGCTTCCTTCTTGTAGCCAAGTCCATCCTTAATTGAGGGGTGTCTACCAATTGTGTAGGCATCCCTTGCAAATTTTAGCTTATCAAAATTACTCTTGCTAGTCTTAAGTTGAGCATTAAGACTAGCCAATTCATCATTAAGTTTGGAAATTGAAACTAGGTGTTCACTACAAGCATCAATGTCAAAATCTTTACACCTATTACAAGTTTCAACAATTTCTACACAAGAATTAGATTTACTAGCTACTTCTAGTCTAGCATTTAAATCATCATTAAAACTCTTTAACTTAGCAATAGTTTCATGACAAGAAGATAGTTCACTAGAGAGCATTTCATTCCTCTTAATTTCTAGAGCAAGAGATTTCTGAGCTTCTACAAATTTATCATGTTCTTCATACAACAAATCCTCTTGCTTTTCTAAAGGTATATTCCTATCATTCAAGGCATCAATCAATTCATTAATTTTGTCTACCTTGGTTCTATCTAATCCCTTGAATAAGCATGAGTAATCTACCTCATCATCATCACTAGACTCATCCTCACTTGAAGAAGCATAAGTACTAGTATTATGAGTGCTTACTTTCTTCTCCCTTGCCATGAGGCAAGTGTGACGCTCGTTGGGGAAGAGGGATGACTTGTTGAAGGCGGTGGCGGCGAGTCCCTCATTGTCGGAGTCGGACGAGGAGCAGTCCGAATCCCACTCCTTGCCAAGATGAGCCTCGCCCTTTGCCTTCTTATAGTTCTTCTTTTTCTCCCTCTTGTTCCCTTGATCCTGATCACTATCATTTTCGGGACAATTAGCAATAAAATGACCAAGCTTACCGCATTTGAAGCATGAGCGCTTCCCCTTGGCTTTGGTCTTGCTTGGCTGTCCCTTGCGACCTTTAAGCACCGTCTTGAATCTTTTGATGATGAGAGCCATCTCTTCATCATTAAGTCCGGCCGCCTCAATCTGTGCCACCTTGCTAGGTAGCGCCTCCTTGCTTTGTGTTGCCTTGAGAGCAAGGGGTTGCGGCTCGTTGATCGGACCATTCAAGGCGTCGTCCACGTACCTCGCCTCCTTGATCATCATTCGCCCGCTAACGAATTTCCCAAGAACTTCTTCGGGCGACATCTTGGTGTACCTGGGATTTTCACGAATGTTGTTCACCAAATGAGGATCAAGAACGGTAAATGACCTTAGCATTAGGCGGACGACGTCGTGGTCCGTCCACCGCGTGCTCCCGTAGCTCCTTATTTTGTTGATAAGGGTCTTGAGCCGGTTGTATGTTTGTGTCGGCTCCTCGCCCCTTATCATCACGAACCGTCCAAGTTCGCCTTCCACCAACTCCATTTTGGTGAGCAAGGTGACGTCGTTTCCCTCATGAGAGATCTTGAGGGTGTCCCAGATTTGCTTGGCATTGTCCAAGCCGCTCACCTTGTGATACTCGTCCCTGCACAAAGAGGCTAGCAACACAGTAGTAGCTTGTGCATTTTTATGAATTTGTTCATTAATAAACACAGGGCTATCCGAGCTATCAAATTTCATTCCACTTTCCACAATCTCCCAAATGCTTGGATGGAGAGAAAACAGGTGAGTACGCATTTTGTGACTCCAAAATCCGTAATCCTCTCCATCAAAGTGAGGGGGCTTGCCAAGTGGAATGGGGAGCAATTGAGTATTTGAACTATGTGGGATGCGCGAATAATCGAAAGAAAAGTTTGAGTTAACCGTCTTTCGTCTATCGTAGTCGTCGTCGTCCTTTTGGGAGGAGGAAGATTCGTCGCTGTCGTAGTAGACAATTTCCTTGATGCGCCTTGTCTTCTTCCTCCCGTCTTTTCTTTTGTGGCCCGCGCCTGAGTCGGTGGGCCTGTCATCATTGGGCTCGTTGACGAAGGTCTCCTTTTCCTTGTCGTTGATCACCATCCCCTTGCCCTTAGGATCCATCTCTTCGGGCGGTTAGTCCCTTTCTTGAAGAGAACAGCTCTGATACCAATTGAGAGCACCTAGAGGGGGGGTGAATAGGTGATCCTGTGAAACTTAAACTTATAGCCACAAAAACTTGTCAAGTGTTAGCACAATAATCGCCAAGTGGCTAGAGAGGAGTCTCAACAAAACACAATACCACAAGAGATCAAACACAGAGATGACACAGTGGTTATCCCGTGGTTCGGCCAAGACCAACGCTTGCCTACTCCACGTTGTGGCGTCCCAACGGACGAGGGTTGCAATCAACCCCTCTCAAGCGGTCCAAAGACCAACTTGAATACCACGGTGTTTTGCTTTGCCTTTCAATATCCCGTTTGCGAGGAATCTCCACAACTTGGAGTCTCTCGCCCTTACACTTGAGATTCACAAAGAAATACGAAGTAAGGGAGGGAAGCAACACACACAAATCCACAGCAAAATGCGCACACACACGGCCAAGAATCGAGCTCAAAAGACTATCTCAAAGTTCTCACTAGAACGGAGCTCGAATCACTAAGAATGACAAATGAATGCGCAAAGACTGAGTGTGGATGATCAAGAATGCTCTAAGGTTGCTTTTTGTGTTCTCCTCCATGCGCCTAGGGGTCCCTTTTATAGCCCCAATGCAGCCAGGAGCCGTTGAGAGCAGATCTGGAAGGCCTTTCTTGCCTTCTGTCGTCGGGTGCACCGGACAGTCCGGTGCACACCGGACACTGTCCGGTGCCCGATTTCCTTCCTTAAATAGCGAAGCCGACCGTTGGCAGACTTGGAGCCGTTGGCGCACCGGACATGTCCGGTGCACACCGGACAGTCCAGTGCCCCCTTCTAGTCGTTGGCTCGGCCACGTGTCCCGCGCAGATCGCGCGGCCGACCGTTGGCCCGGCCGACCGTTGGCTCACCGGACAGTCCGGTGCACACCGGACAGTCCGGTGAATTATAGCCGTACGCCGTCGGCGAATTCCCGAGAGCGGCCACTTCGCTCGAGGCAGCCTGGCGCACCTGACACTGTCCGGTGCACCACCGGACAGTCCGGTGCCCCAGACCGAAACAGCCTTTTGGCTGTACACAGCCAACTCTTCTCTTTTCTTTTTTTTCTGTTTCTAATACTTAGACAAGTATATTAGTACACAAAACCAATGTACTAAGGCTTAGAAACATACCTTTACTCTTGATTTGTACTTTGTCCATCCATGGGTATAGATTCACATTTAAGCACTTGTGTTGGCACTCAATCACCAAAATACTTAGAAATGGCCCAAAGGCACATTTCCCTTTCAGTCTCTTTCAACCCTTTCCCTCTCTCAAACGGTCCCTCGGACCGAGTGAGCTTTCTCTTCTCAATCACTTGGAACACAAAGTTCCTACAAGGAGCACCACAAGATTGGTGTCTCTTGCTTCAATTACAAGTTAGTTGGTCGCAAGAAAGAATCAAGAAAGAAAGCAAGCGATCCAAGCACAAGAGCTCAAAAGAACACGACAAATCTCTCTCACTAGTCACTAATGCTTTTGTGGAGTTGGGAGAGGATTTGATCACTTGGGTGTGTCTAGAATTGAATGCCTAGCTCTTGTAAGTGGTTGGAAGTGTGAAAACTTGGATGCAATGAATGTGGGGTGGTTGGGGGTATTTATAGCCCCAACCACCAAACTAGCCGTTTGGTGGGGCTGTCTGTCGCATGGTGCACCGGACAGTCCGGTGCACACCGGACAGTCCGGTGCACACCGGACATGTCCAGTGCGCCAGCCACGTCACCAAAGCCGTTGGGTTCCGACCGTTGGTGCTCTGTCTTCTGGGCCCGCCTGGATGTCCAGTGGCGCACCAGACATGTACTGTAGAGTGTCCGGTGCGCCAGTATGGGCGTGCCTGACTTCTGCGCGCGCTGGCGCGCATTCAATGCGCTGCAGGTAGCCGTTGGCGCCGAAGTATCCGTTGCTTCGATGGCACACCGGACAGTCCGGTGTACACCGGACATGTCCGGTGAATTATAGCGGACTAGCCGTTGCGAATTCCCGAAGCTGGCGAGGTCCTGAGGCGCCGTTCCTTGGAGCACCGGACACTGTCCGGTGTACACCAGACAGTCCGGTGAATTATAGCGGAACGCCTCTGGATTTTCCCGAAGGTGACGAGTTTGAGTTGGAGTCCTCTGGTGCACCGGACACTGTCCGGTGGCACACCGGACAGTCCGGTGCGCCAGACCAGAGGTGCCTTCGATTGTCCCTTTGCTCTTTTGTTGAACCCAATACTTGGTCTTTTTATTGGCTAAGTGTGAACCTTTGGCACCTGTATAACTTGTACACTAGAGCAAACTAGTTAGTCCAATTATTTGTGTTGGGCAATTCAACCACCAAAATTATTTAGGAACTAGGTGTAAGCCTAATTCCCTTTTAGATGGCACAAAGAAGGTGTCTGTGATAACGATGACCTAATCGTGCACCCTTCAGATGGGGATGCATGGAAGGCTCTCGACACGTTTGATCCCGAGTTTGCAGCTGATCCGAGGAATGTTCGAATCGGCCTCGCGACCGATGGCTTCTGAGAGCACCTAGAGGGGGGGGGGTGAATAGGTGATCCTGTAAAACTTAAGCTTATAGCCACAAAAAAACTTGTTAAGTGTTAGCACAATAAATGCCAAGTGGCTAGAAAGGAGTCTCAACAAAACACAATACCACAAGAGATCAATCACAGAGATGACACAGTGGTTTATCCCGTGGTTCGGCCAAGACCAACGCTTGCCTACTCCACGTTGTGGCGTCCCAACGGACGAGGGTTGCAATCAACCCCTCTCAAGCGGTCCAAAGACCCACTTGAATACCACGGTGTTTTGCTTGCTTTTTCTCAATCCCGTTTGCGAGGAATCTCCACAACTTGGAGCCTCTCGCCCTTACAATTGAAGTTCACAAAGAACACAGAGCAAAGGGGGAATGAGCAACGCACACAAGACTTCAAAAGATCAGAGCAACAACACGCACACAAGTCGCAACAAGAGCTCGCAACACAACTCAATGAGTCCACAACTCAACAAGAGCTCTAGATGCTATCACAATGAACCAAATGCGTGGAATCGATGTCTTGGTGCTTAGGAATGTTGTAGGAATACTTGGTGTACTCCTCCATGCGCTTAGGGGTCCCTTTTATAGCCCCAAGGCAGCTAGGAGCCGTTGAGAGCAATTCTGGAAGGCTGATCTTGCCTTCTGTCTTCGGGCGCACCGGACAGTCCGGTGCACACCGGACACTGTCCGGTGCCCGATTTCTTTCCTTAAATGGCGCAGCCGACCGTTGCAGATCTGGGAGCCGTTGGCGCACCGGACAGTCCGGTGCACACCGGACAGTCCGGTGCCCCCTTCCGACCGTTGGCTCGGCCACGTGTCGCGCGCAGATCGCGCGGCCGACCGTTGGCCCGGCCGACCGTTGGCTCACCGGACAGTCCGGTGCACACCGGACAGTCCGGTGAATTTTAGCCGTACGCCGTCGGTGAATTCCCGAGAGCGACCACTTCGCTCGAGGCAGCCTGGCGCACCGGACACTGTCCGGTGCACCACCGGACAGTCCGGTGCTCCAGACCGAAACCGTTTCTTAGCTGTACACAGCCAACTCCCCTCTTTTCTTCTTCTTCATGTTTCTGATACTTAGACAAGTATATTAGTACACAAAACCAATGTACTAAGACATGGAAACATACCTTTGCTCTTGATTTGCACTTTGTCCATTCATGGGCATAGAATCACATTTAAGCACTTGTGTTGGTACTCAATCACCAAAATACTTAGAAATGGCCCATGGGCACATTTCCCTTTCAATCTCCCCCTTTTTGGTGATTTATGCCAACACAACATAAAGCAACTAGAACAAGTGCAATATCACTTCAAATAAAAATTCAAATTCATTTTGATTCAATTTGGCATATATGGATCATCCTTTGCCACCACTTGGTTTGTTTTTGCAAATCAAACTCAAAATCTTATCTCTAAGTCAAATCCACTGATAGAGACATAAAGAGAGGTTTTCCAAAGAAAATTGATTCAAGATTCCAAAAACTCCCCCTTTTTCCCATAATCAACATTTCTCCCCACAAGAGGCCAACTTTTGACAAAAGAGACAATGCAAGAGTTTTGACAAAACAAAAAGCTCTATTCACTATATTCTACTATTTTCAAAATCTCTCAAGTGGTAGCTGATCCATTTATCGCTTTGGCCTTTATTTTCTCCCCCTTTGGCATCAAGCACCAAAACGGGATCAACCTTGGCCCATTAACCCCATTGCCTCACCAAAATCTACAATTAAGAGCAAATAGGCAATAAGAGTTAAAAGATGAACTTGGAGAAATTACTCTTTTCATCGGAGTGCAGTGGAAGTCTTTCATGGTCCAAGTCCACCTTTTCCCTTTTAATTCTCCTTTGAGACTAAAACAAGCAAACTCAAGCATACGGTTAGTCTCAAAGGGTCAAGTTGTAACACATCTCCCCCTAAAACTGTGCATCACTTTGCAACGGACTTGTGAGGTCCAGGGAGTGTTTGTACAACTTGAGCACCACAATAAGCAACAAAATGCAGAATGAACATGATCAAAGGCATAAACACATGTATGCTACAATTCAATCCAAGTTCCGCGAATCTAAGACATTAAGCTCACTACGCAACCTGCAAAAGGTCTTCTCATCTAGAGGCTTGGTAAAGATATCGGCTAGCTGGTTCTCGGTGCTAACATGAAACACTTCGATATCTCCCTTTTGCTGGTGGTCTCTCAAAAAGTGATGCCGGATGTCTATGTGCTTTGTGCGGCTGTGTTCAACAGGATTTTCCGCCATGCGGATAGCACTCTCATTGTCACATAGGAGTGGGACTTTGCTCAGATTGTAGCCAAAGTCCCGGAGGGTTTGCCTCATCCAAAGTAGTTGCGCGCAACACTGTCCTGCGGCAACATACTCGGCCTCAGCGGTGGATAGGGCAACGGAGGTTTGTTTCTTAGAGTTCCACGACACTAGGGACCTTCCTAAGAATTGGCACGTCCCTGATGTACTCTTCCTATCGACCTTACATCCAGCATAGTCGGAGTCTGAGTATCCAACCAAGTCAAAGGTAGACCCCTTTGGATACCAGAGCCCGAAGCAAGGCGTAGCAACCAAATATCTAAGAATTCGCTTCACCGCCACTAAGTGACACTCCTTAGGATCGGATTGAAATCTAGCACACATGCATACGCTAAGCATAATGTCCGGTCTACTAGCACATAAATAAAGTAAAGACCCTATCATTGACCGGTATGCTTTTTGATCAACGGACTTACCTCCTTTGTTGAGGTCGGTGTGTCCGTCGGTTCCCATCGGAGTCTTTGCGGGCTTGGCATCCTTCATCCCAAACCGCTTTAGCAGATCTTGCGTGTACTTCGTTTGGGAGATGAAGGTGCCGTCCTTGAGTTGCTTCACTTGGAACCCAAGGAAGTAGTTCAACTCGCCCATCATCGACATCTCGAATTTCTGCGTCATCACCCTGCTAAACTCTTCACAAGACTTTTGGTTAGTAGAACCAAATATTATGTCATCGACATAAATTTGGCACACAAACAAATCACCATCACATGTCTTAGTAAAAAGAGTTGGATCGGCTTTCCCAACCTTGAAAGAATTAACAATTAGAAATTCTCTAAGGCATTCATACCATGCTCTTGGGGCTTGCTTAAGTCCATAGAGCGCCTTAGAGAGCTTACACACGTGGTCGGGGTACCGTTCATCCTCGAATCCAGGGGGTTGCTCCACGTACACCTCCTCCTTGATCGGCCCGTTGAGGAACGCGCTCTTCACATCCATTTGGTACAACCTGAAAGAATGGTGAGCGGCATATGCTAGCAAGATACGAATTGATTCTAGCCTAGCCACAGGAGCAAAAGTCTCCTCAAAGTCCAAACCTGCGACTTGGGCATAACCTTTTGCCACAAGTCGAGCCTTGTTCCTCGTCACCACCCCGTGCTCGTCCTGTTTGTTGCGGAACACCCACTTGGTTCCCACAACATTTTGCTTAGGATGAGGCACCAATGTCCAAACTTCATTGCACTTGAAGTTGTTGAGTTCCTCCTGCATGGCTAAAACCCAGTCCGGATCTAGCAAGGCCTCTTCTACCCTGAAAGGCTCAATAGAAGAGACAAAGGAGTAATGCTCACAAAAATTAACTAATCGAGATCGAGTAGTTACTCCCTTGCTAATATCACCCAGAATTTGGTCGACGGGATGATCCCTTTGAATCATCGCTCGAACTTGGGTTGGAGGTGCCGGTTGCGCATCTTCCTCCATCACATGATCATCTTGTGCTCCCCCTTGATCACACGCCTCCTGTTGATGAACCTGTTCATCGTCTTGAGTTGGGGGTTGCACCATAGTTGAGGAAGAAGGTTGATCTTGCTCCAATTGTTCCTGTGGTCGCACATCACCAATCGCCATGGTGCACATCACCAATCACCAATCACCAATTGCAATTTTACCTAACCCTTTTACCTTGCCTTGATTCCCATCACCGAATATTATTGAATCTTGGGAATCCTTATTCTTGACGTAGGAGGTGAACATCTTCTTCTCCCCCGTCATATGGTTTGTGCATCCGCTGTCAATAATCCAGCTTGACCCCCGGATGCATAAACCTGCAAGGCAAATTTAGGCTTGGGTCTTAGGTACCCAACTCATGTTGGGTCCTACAAGGTTAGCATAAATATCCTTAGGGACCCAAATGCAAGTTTTGTCTCCCTTGCATCTTGCCCCTAATTTTCTAGCAACTATTTTCCTGTCCTTTCTACAAATAGCAAAAGAAGCATTTAAGGCACGATAAATTGTAGAGGGACCATTCATAACTTTTCTAGGAACATTGACAACATTTTTCCTAGACATATTATGAACAACATTTCTCTTACCCATATTTCTATCATGCACATAGGAAGAACTAGAAGCAAACATAGCATGAGAATCAAAATCATCAAAAGCATTATAACTCCTATAAGCATTTCTAATTTGTCTCCTATCATGGTACATAAAAGCATGGTTCTTTTTAGCACTACTAACCATAGGAGCCTTCCCTTTCTCCTTGGCGGAGATAGGGGCCTTATGGCTTGTCAAGTTCTTGGCTTCCCTCTTGTAGCCAAGTCCATCCTTAATTGAGGGGTGTCTACCAATCGTGTAGGCATCCCTTGCAAATTTCAGCTTATCAAATTCATTCTTGCTAGTCTTAAGTTGGGCATTAAGACTAGCCAATTCCTCATTAAGCTTGGAAATTGAAACTAGGTGTTCACTACAAGCATCAATGTCAAAATCTTTACACCTAGTACAAATTACAACATGTTCTACACAAGAATTAGATTTATTTGCTACTTCTAATTTTGCATTTAAATCATTGTTGACACCTTTTAAAGTAGAAATGGTTTCATGACAAGTAGATAGTTCAAAAGAAAGCATTTCATTTCTCTTAATCTCTAATGCAAGTGATTTTTGTGCTTCTACAAATTTGTCATGTTCTTCATACAACAAATCCTCTTGCTTTTCTAAAAGCCTATTCTTATCATTCAAGGCATCAATCAATTCATTAATTTTATCTACCTTAGATCTATCTAAGCCTTTGAATAGGTATGAATAATCTATGTCATCATCATCACTAGACTCATTATCACTAGAGGAAGCATAAGTGGAGTCTTGAGTACTCACCTTCTTCTCCCTTGCCATAAGGCATGTGTGATGCTCGTTGGGGAAGAGGGATGACTTGTTGAAGGCGGTGGCGGCGAGTCCTTCATTGTCGGAGTCGGAAGAGGAGCAGTCTGAGTCCCACTCCTTGCCTAGATGTGCCTCGCCCTTTGCCTTCTTGTATGCCTTCTTCTTCTCCCTCTTGCTCCCTTGTTCCTGGTCACTTTCATTATCGGGACAGTTAGCAATAAAATGACCAAGCTTACCGCATTTGAAGCATGAGCGCTTCCCCTTGGCTTTGGTCTTGCTTTGCTGTCCCTTGCGACCTTTAAGCACCGTCTTGAATCTTTTGATGATGAGAGCCATCTCTTCATCATTAAGTCCGGCTGCCTCAAACTGTGCCACCTTGCTAGGTAGCGCCTCCTTGCTTCATGTTGCCTTGAGAGCAAGGGGTTGCGGCTCGTTGATCGGACCATTCAAGGCGTCGTCCACGTACCTTGCCTCCTTGATCATCATTCGCCCGCTAACGAATTTCCCAAGAACCTCTTCGGGCGACATCTTGGTGTACCTGGGATTTTCACGAATATTGTTCACTAAATGAGGATCAAGAACGGTAAATGACCTTAGCATTAGGCGGACGACGTCGTGGTCCATCCATCGCGTGCTCCCGTAGCTCCTAATTTTGTTGATAAGGGTCTTGAGCCGGTTGTATGTTTGTGTCGGCTCCTCGCCCCTTATCATCGCGAACCGTCCAAGCTCGCCCTCCACCAACTCCATTTTGGTGAGCAAGGTGACGTCGTTTCCCTCATGAGAGATCTTGAGGGTGTCCCAGATTTGCTTGGCATTGTCCAAGCCGCTCACCTTGTGATACTCGTCCCTGCACAAAGAAGCTAGCAACACAGTAGTAGCTTGTGCATTTTTATGAATCTGTTCATTAATAAACACAGGGCTATCTGAGCTATCAAATTTCATTCCACTTTCCACAATCTCCCAAATGCTTGGATGGAGAGAAAACAGGTGAGTACGCATTTTGTGGCTCCAAAATCCGTAATCCTCTCCATCAAAGTGAGGGGGCTTGCCAAGTGGAATGGGGAGCAATTGAGCATTTGAACTATGCGGGATGCGCGAATAATCGAAAGAAAAGTTTGAGTTAACCGTCTTTCGTCTATCGTAGTCGTCGTCGTCCTTTTGGGAGGAGGAAGATTCGTCGCTGTCGTAGTAGACAATTTCCTTGATGCGCCTTGTCTTCTTCTTCCTCCCGTCTTTTCTTTTGTGGCCCGAGCCTGAGTCAGTGGGCTTGTCATCATTGGACTCGTTGACGAAGGACTCCTTCTCCTTGTCGTTGATCACCATCCCCTTGCCTTTAGGATCCATCTCTTCGGGCTGTTAGTCCCTTTCTTGAAGAGAATGGCTCTGATACCAATTGAGAGCACCTAGAGGGGGGGGTGAATAGGTGATCCTGCGAAACTTGAAAACTTAAGCCACAAAACTTGGTTAATCGTTAGCACAATAATTGCCAAGTGGCTAGATAGGAATCCTCAACAAAATACAATAACCAACAAAGATCAATCACAGAGATGACACGGTGGTTATCCCGTGGTTCGGCCAAGACCAACGCTTGCCTACTCCACGTTGTGGCGTCCCAACGGACGAGGGTTGCAATCAACCCCTCTCAAGCGGTCCAAAGACCCACTTGAATACCACGGTGTTTTGCTTTGCTTATCTTTATCCCACTTGCGAGGAATCTCCACAAATTGGAGTCTCTCGCCCTTACACTTAAAGTTCACAAAGAAGCACGGAGTAAGGGAGGGAAGCAACACACACAAATCCACAGCAAAATGCGCACACACACGGCCAAGAATCGAGCTCAAAAGACTATCTCAAAGTTCTCACTAGAACGGAGCTCGAATCACTGAGAATGACAAACGAATGCGCAAAGACTGAGTGTGGATGATCAAGAATGCTCTAAGGTTGCTTGTTGTACTCCTCCATGCGCCTAGGGGTCCCTTTTATAGCCCCAAGGCAGCTAGGAGCCGTTGAGAGCAATTCTGGAAGGCTGATCTTGCCTTCTGTCATCGGGCGCACCGGACAGTCCGGTGCACACCGGACACTGTCCGGTGCCCGATCTCCTTCCTTAAATGGCGCAGCCGACCGTTGCAGATCTGGGAGCCGTTGGCGCACCGGACAGTCCGGTGCACACCGGACAGTCCGGTGCCCCCTTCCGACCGTTGGCCCGGCCACGTGTCGCGCGCAGATTCTGCGGCCGACCGTTGGCTCACCGGACAGTCCGGTGCACACCGGACAGTCCGGTGAATTTTAGCCGTACGCCGTCGGTGAATTCCCGAGAGCGGCCACTTCGCTCGAGGCAGCCTGGCGCACCGGACACTGTCCGGTGCACCACCGGACAGTCCGGTGCTCCAGATCGAACAGCCTTTTGGCTGTACACAGCCAACTTTTCTTTGACTCGGTTTCTCCTGTTTCAAGCACTTAGACACAATACATTAGTCTTCAAAACAATGTACTAAGGCTTAGAAACATACCTTTTCTCTTGATTTTCACTTTGTCCATCCATGGGTATAGATTCACATTTAAGCACTTGTGTTGGCACTCAATCACCAAAATACTTAGAAATGGCCCAAGGGCACATTTCCCTTTCAGCTCGACCCATCTGGGCTGGGGCACGCGGCACACTCACTCGTCGGCTTAGGGACCCCCCGGTCTCGAAACGCCGACAGTTGGCACGCCAGGTAGGGGCACGCTGCGTGTTGACGAGCAGCTTCCCGTCAAGCTCCAGATGGGCAGTCTTCAACAACCTCTCCAACCCGGGACGGTGCTCCGTTTCGGGAGTCTTGAGTTCATGTCCCTCGGCGGCAGCTACGACATGATACTCCTTCCACCGCCATGCGACAACGACAATGGCGGCCGACAACCCGCCCTCCGGCGGCGGAATCGACGACATCTTCCCCGCGCGGTGGAAGAACGACATTCGAGCTCGCCCGTCCTCTCCCCCGCCAACGGAGGAGGAGGCGGGGCAACCAAGGCCGGGCGGGAGGCCGCGCATCGTCGGCTGTCGAGCGAATTGACGTCCCCAGCGCCCCAACGGAGGACGCGTCGGGCGTCGACCTCGCGTTCGAGACGAAGGCGAGCGCCGTCCCCCCGCGACACGCCAATCCCGAGCAAGTGGACGACGCCAGCGAGCTCGCGGAGGGCCTGCAGGACGTCGCCCTCGTACCTAGGACGACGGTGCGATCAGCCCCCGACGTGACTACATCGCCCCTCGTCGACCAAAAGGTACTGACTGATTCCCATCCTACATCATTTCGACTCGGCCTCAACCCGCCTAGCGACCTCGCTTTGGCGGGCGCTCTCGTTGAGGCAAGTGCAACCCCTCTGGGGTTTCGTATGCGGTCGCCTTGGGACCAGTTGACGGACGTCTCGACCTACGGGCCCTCTGGGTCTGAGGAAGATGACGATCCCAGCATCTGTTGGGATTTCTCTGGATTTGGCAACCCCAGTGCCATGCGGGACTTTATGACCGCATGTGACTACTGCCTCTCCGACTGTTCCGACGGTAGCCGCAGCCTTGACGACAAGGACTGCGGCCCAAGCCACGAATGTTACCACGTCGAGCTAGGGGATCCCTCCGAAGGCAACCACCTTGGCATGCCGGAGGACGGTGATCTCCCTAGGCCGGCACCTCGCGCTGACATCCCGCGGGAGCTAGCTGTGGTCCCCGTTCCGGCGGGGGGTCACGACCCACAGCTCGAGCAAGTCCGCGGGGCGCAGGCCAGGTTCGACGAGGGAGCAGGAGCACTTGAGTCGATCCGCCGGGACGTCGGGCAGGTATGGGCGGGCCAACCCCCAGCCGGAGAAATACGTCACCTGCCCCAGGGTTTCCAGCACCGCGTCGCCAACGACGTCAGGGTCAGGCCGCCTCCCGCATCCAGCGGGGTCGGTCAGAACCTGGCAGCCGCAGCGATGCTCATCCACGCGATGCCCGGGCCATCAACCACCGAGGGTCGGCGAATCCAGGGAGAGCTCAAGAATCTCCTGGAAGGCGCTGCGGCCCGACGGGCCGAGAGCTCTGCCTCCCAGAGGCAGGGATACCCCTCGGAACCTCATGCCGCGACTTCCCGATTCATGCGGGAAGCCTCGGTCTACACCGGGCGCACGCGCAACACCGCGCCTGCGGCCCCGGGCCACCTCGACAACGAGCACCATCGTCGTGACCGTCGAGCCCACCTCGACGAAAGGGTGCGCCGAGGCTATCACCCCAGGCGTGGGGGACGCTACGACAGCGGGGAAGATCGGAGTCCCTCGCCCGAACCACCAGGTCCGCAGGCCTTCAGCCGGGCCATCCGGCGGGCACCGTTCCCGACCCGTTTCCGACCCCCGGCTACTATCACAAAGTACTCGGGGGAAACGAGGCCGGAACTGTGGCTTGCGGACTACCGCCTGGCCTGCCAACTGGGTGGAACGGACGACGACAACCTCATCATCCGCAACCTCCCCCTGTTCCTCTCCGACACTGCTCGCGCCTGGTTGGAGCACCTGCCTCCGGGGCAGATCTCCAACTGGGACGATTTGGTCCAAGCCTTCGCCGGCAATTTCCAGGGCACGTACGTGCGCCCCGGGAATTCCTGGGACCTCCGAAGCTGCCGGCAATAGCGGGGAGAGTCTCTTCGGGACTACATCCGGCGATTCTCGAAGCAGCGCACCGAGCTGCCCAACATCACCGACTCAGATGTCATCGGCGCGTTCCTTGCCGGCACCACCTGCCGCGACCTGGTGAGCAAGTTGGGTCGCAAGACTCCCACCAGGGCGAGCGAGCTGATGGACATCGCCACCAAGTTCGCCTCTGGCCAGGAGGCGGTCGAGGTCATCTTCCGAAAGGACAAGCAGCCCCAGGGCCGCCCGTCGGAAGAGGCTCCCGAGGCGTCTACTCCGCACGGCGCCAAGAAGAAAGGCAATAAGAAGTCGCAAGCGAAATGCGACGCCGCCGACGCGGACCTTGTCGCCGCCGCCGAGTACAAGAACCCTCGGAAGCCCCCCGGAGGTGCCAACCTCTTCGACAAGATGCTCAAGGAGCCATGCCCCTATCATCAGGGGCCCGTCAAGCACACCCTCGAGGAGTGCGTCATGCTTCGGCGCCACTTCCACAAGGCCGGGCCACCCGCGGAAGGTGGCAGGGCCCGCGACGACGACAAAAAGGAAGATCACCGAGCAGGAGAGTTCCCCGAGGTTCGTGACTGCTTCATGATCTACGGTGGGCATGCGGCGAATGCCTCGGCTCGGCATCGCAAGCAAGAGCGCCGGGAGGTCTGCTCGGCGAAGGTGGCGGCGCCAGTCTACCTAGACTGGTCCGACAAGCCCATCACCTTCGACCAAGCTGACCACCTCGACCACGTGCCGAGCCCGGGGAAATACCCGCTCGTCGTCGACCCCATCATCGGCGACGTCAGGCTCACCAAGGTCCTAATGGATGGGGGCAGCTGCCTCAACATCATCTACGCCGAGACCCTCAGGCTCCTGCGCGACGATCTATCCTCCGTCCGAGCAGGCGCTGCGCCTTTCCACGGGATCATTCCTGGGAAGCGCGTCCAGCCCCTCGGACGGCTCGACCTTCCCGTCTGCTTCGGAACGCCCTCCAATTTCCGAAGAGAGACTCTGACGTTCGAGGTGGTCGGGTTCCGAGGAACCTACCACGCGATATTGGGGAGGCCATGCTACGCGAAGTTCATGGCCGTCCCCAACTACACCTACCTGAAGCTCAAGATGCCGGGCCCCAACGGGGTCATCACCGTTGGCCCCACGTACAAACACGCGTTCGAATGCGACGTGGAGTGCGTGGAGTACGCCGAGGCCCTCGCCGAGTCCGAGGCCCTCATCGCCGACATGGAGAACCTCTCCAAAGAGGTGCCAGACGTGAAGCGACATGCTGGCAACTTCGAGCCAGCGGAGATGGTTAAGGCCGTCCCTCTCGACCCCAGTGGCGACACCTCCAAGCAGATCCGGATCGGTTCCGGGCTCGACCCCAAATAGGAAGCAGTGCTCGTCGACTTTCTCCGCGCAAACGCCGGCGTTTTTGCGTGGAGTCCCTCGGACATGCTCGGCATACCGAGGGAAGTCGCCGAGCACTCGCTGGATATTCGGGCCGGGGCCCGACTCGTCAGGCAGCCTCTGTGCCGGTTCGATGAGGAGAAGCGCAGAGTGATAGGCGAGGAGATTCACAAGCTAATGGCAGCAAGGTTTATCAAAGAGGTATTCCATCCCGAATGGCTTGCCAACCCTGTGCTTGTGAGAAAGAAAGGGGGGAAATGGCGGATGTGTGTAGACTACACTGGTCTCAACAAAGCATGTCCGAAGGTTCCCTACCCTCTGCCTCGCATCGATCAAATCGTGGATTCCACTGCTGGGTGCGAAACCCTGTCCTTCCTCGATGCCTACTCAGGGTATCACCAAATCCGGATGAAAGAGTCCGACCAGCTCGCGACTTCTTTCATCACACCCTTCGGCATGTACTGCTATGTCACCATGCCGTTCGGTTTGAGGAATGCGGGCGCGACGTACCAGCGGTGCATGAACCATGTGTTCGCAGAACACATCGGTCGCATAGTTGAGGCCTACGTCGATGACATCGTAGTCAAGACGAGGAAGGCTTCCAACCTCCTCTCCGACCTTGAAGTGACATTCCGGTGTCTCAAGGCAAAAGGCGTCAAGCTCAATCCCGAGAAGTGTGTCTTCGGGGTGCCCCGAGGCATGCTCTTGGGGTTCATCGTCTCCGAGTGGGGCATCGAAGCCAACCCGGAGAAGATCGCAGCCATCACTAACATGGGGCCCATCAAGGACTTAAAAGGCGTACAGAGGGTCATGGGATGTCTCGCGGCCCTGAGCCGGTTCATCTCACGCCTCGGCGAAAGAGGCCTGCCTCTGTACCGCCTCTTAAGGAAGGCCGAGTGCTTCACTTGGACACCCGAGGCCGAGGAAGCTCTCGGGAACCTGAAGGCGCTTCTTACAAAGGCGCCTATCTTGGTACCGCCAGCTGATGGAGAAGCCCTCTTGGTCTACGTCGCCGCGACCACTCAGGTGGTTAGCGCCGCGATTGTGGTCGAGAGGCAAGAAGAGGGGCATGCATTGCCCGTTCAGAGGCCAGTTTACTTCGTCAGCGAGGTACTGTTCGAAACCAAGATCCGCTACCCACAAGTTCAGAAGCTACTGTATGCAGTGATCCTGACGAGGCGGAAGTTGCGACACTACTTCGAGTCTCACCCGGTAACTGTGGTGTCATCCTTCCCCCTGGGGGAGATCATCCAGTGCCGAGAGGCCTCGGGCAGGATTGCAAAGTGGGCGGTGGAATTCATGGGTGAGACCATCTCGTTCGCGCCTCGGAAGGCCATCAAGTCCCAGGTCTTGGCGGACTTCGTAGCCGAATGGGTTGACACCCAGCTACCGACGGCTCCGATCCAACCGGAGCTCTGGACCATGTTTTTCGACGGGTCGCTGATGAAGACGGGAGCCGGCGCGGGCCTGCTCTTCATCTCACCCCTCGGGAAACACCTACGCTACGTGCTACGCCTCCATTTCCCGGCGTCCAACAATGTGGCTGAGTACGAAGCTCTGATCAACGGATTGCGAATCGCCATCGAGCTAGGGGTCCGACGCCTCGACGCTCGCGGCGACTCGCAGCTTGTCATCGACCAAGTCATGAAGAACTCCCACTGCCGCGACCCGAAGATGGAGGCCTACTGCGATGAGGTTCGGCGCCTGGAAGACAAGTTCTACGGGCTCGAACTTAACCACATCGCTCGGCGCTACAACGAGACTGCGGACGAGCTGGCAAAAATAGCCTCGGGGCGAACGACGGTTCCCCCGGACGTCTTCTCCCGGGATCTGCACCAACCCTCCGTCAAGATCAACGACGTGCCCAAGCCCGAGGTACCCTCGGCCCATCCTGAGGTACCCTCGGCCCATCCCGAGGCGTCCTCGGTTCAGCCCGAGGTACCCTCGGCCCCCGAGGGCAAGGCGGTGCGCATCGAGGAAGAGCAGAGCGGGGCCACGCCTGACAGAGACTGGCAAACCCCGTACCTGCAATATCTCCGCCAAGGAGAGCTACCCCTCGACCAAGCCGAGGCTCGGCGGGTAGCGCGACGCGCCAAGTCGTTCGTCTTGCTGGGCGATGAGAAGGAGCTCTACCACCGCAGCCCCTCGGGCATCCTCCAGCGATGCATCTCCATCGCCGAAGGTCAGGAACTTCTGCAAGAGATACACTCGGGGGCTTGCGGCCATCACGCAGCGCCTCGAGCCCTCGTCGGGAATGCTTTCCGGCAAGGCTTCTACTGGCCAACGGTGGTGGCCGACGCCACTAGAATTGTCCGCACCTGCGAAGGGTGTCAATTCTATGCGAAGCGGACCCACCTGCCCGCTCAGGCTCTGCAAACAATACCCATCACCTGGCCCTTTGCTGTATGGGGTCTGGACCTCGTCGGTCCCTTGCAGAAGGCGCCCGGGGGCTACACGCACCTGCTGGTCGCCGTCGACAAATTCTCCAAGTGGATCGAGGTCCGACCCCTGAACAGCATCAGGTCCGAGCAGGCGGTGGCGTTCTTCACCAACATCATCCATCGCTTCGGGGTCCCGAACTCCATCATCACCGACAACGGCATCCAGTTCACCGGCAAAAAATTCTTGGATTTTTGCGAGGATCACCACATCCGGGTGGACTGGGCCGCCGTAGCTCATCCCATGTCGAATGGGCAAGTAGAGCGTGCCAACGGCATGATTCTACAGGGGCTCAAGCCTCGGATTTACAACGACCTCAACAAGTTCGGCAAGCGATGGATGAAGAAACTCCCCTCGGTGGTCTGGAGCCTGAGGACAACGCCGAGCCGAGCCACGGGTTTCACGCCGTTCTTCCTGGTCTACGGGGCCGAGGCCATCTTGCCCACTGACCTGGAATACGGCTCCCCGAGGACGAGGGCCTACGACGATCAAAGCAACCAAGCTAGGCGAGAAGACTCGCTGGACCAGCTGGAAGAGGCTCGGGACAGGGCCTTACTACACTCGGCGCGGTATCAGCAGTCCCTGCGACGATATCACGCCCGAGGGGTCCGACCCCGAGACCTCCAGGTGGGCGACCTGGTGCTTCGGCTGCGGCAAGACGCCCGAGGGAGGCACAAGCTCACGCCCCCCTGGGAGGGGCCATTCGTCATCGCCAAAGTTCTGAAGCCCGGAACGTACAAGCTAGCCAATAGCCAAGGCGAGGTCTACGACAACGCTTGGAACATCCAACAGCTACGTCGCTTTTACCCTTAAGATGTTTTCAAGTTGTGCATATACCTCGCACCCACGCAAAGTTTAGTCAACAAGGAAGGGTCGGCCTCGCCTCGGCAAAGCCCGACCCTCCCTCGGGGGCTAAAAAGGGGGGAAACCCCCTCTGCGTCGAAATTTTCCTCGAAAAAAGATCTCTTTCACCAGAATATCTTCCATGCTTTTTGACTACTTCGAAAAGTGGGTCCTGGAAACGACGGAGTACACGTAAGCAGCCAAGGCTGACCGAGCCGAGGGACTCCTACGCCTCCGGGATACGGATACCTCACTCATCACCTTCTGCGATAAGTAACTCGCGTTCGGATAAAGTGGCCCCGCGGATCGAACAAGTCTTTACGTTCGGAAGCCCTTCTGCCGAAGCGATCCTTCGAGCCTTCTCGACCGAGTCGGTGACAGGGCCTCATGGACGGGTGAAAGTACGCGTAAGCGGCAAGGCCGACCGAGCCGAGGGACTCCCACGCCTCTAGGATACGGATACCTCACTCATCACCTTCCGTGAGAAGCAACTCCCGCTCGCACAAACATCTCTGTTACCGACAAAAAGTCCAGATACTTGAAACAAGAGGAAAGGAGACGCAGCTTTACAATGCAGCGAGGGTGCGTGTCCTGGCCTCGGCGGCCACACAAGGCACACGCTACAAGACACTTTGACCCTGCAGGCTCGGGTCTTGACGCTGGAAGGAGGCAGCAACACCCTCGGCATCGACGACACCTCCGGCGAGGCCCGACCTAGCCTCGGACAGCGACGCGGTCCGAGGTTCTCCGCTCCGAAGGACGACGTCATCACCACGCTCGGGCAATCGCTGCCTGGGACTCCTTCGGGAATCCAACCCGAGCAGGCGGCTCGGCCGGTCGCCCCTGGGGCCTCGGCCGACCATCTCCCGAGGGCGCCAGCCCAACCTTAGGCCTCGGCCGATCAACTCCGACATCGGTCCCGCTAACGGACAACCCGACTAGGCTCCGGCCAACCAGGTTTCATTCTTGAGCCGACTCCGCCTCTGTTCATACTGATATCGCTACCCCTGGCCTCGGCTCATCGAAGAGCGGCCGAGGGGTCCCTTTAACTGAGCTAGAGGAGCCTCGGACAGCAAGGCCGACCGAGCCGAGGGACTCCTACGCCTCCGGGATACGGATACCTCACTCGTCACCTTGACACGGGGCGACTCACGCTTGGTGAAGCGATTCAGATAATCAACAGACGAGTCTTAGCGCTCAAAGATGAAGAAAAAACACGGCTCCGTGCCGACGTTACATACATGTTCAGGCTCCGAAAGCCGTAATGAACAAAAACCCTGGCATTCGAAGTGCCATTACAAAACGGAACTCCGGTTCCCCCCTCCGCAGGTACGAACAACCCCACCCGATGGGGGTTGGCTTGCGGAGCAACAGAAGACCGACGAATGGCGCGCCGACACCTACTCCAGCAGCGGCGACGACGACGACTTCTGCCCGCCCGTGCCAAAAACTCGTGAGGCAAGGACGGGCAGAAGGCCACAGAGTTGGAGGTCGGTCCGTGGCCGGCCCTGGCTATCTCGCCGGCGGAAGAACCTCTTCCAGCTGCCGTGGCAGACGCCAGCGCCGCGAGCGGCTCCGAAGCCACTCGCGTCCGAGAGCCAGGCACGCTGCAGCTGCCAGCGCCACGGACGACAACCGCCCTTCCCTCCGATCACTGAGTGAAGGAGCGGGCCGCCGCCCACGCAGGGGCCGACCCCAACTCGGCACACTCCCCTCCCCAACCTCGGTGATGAAAATCCTTGAGGCTGAGGGAGGGGCAGAGGCCGCAGCCCGGCTCGCTTTCCCCCACCGTCAAGCTGGGGGTCACCATCCTGGGTGACCGCCGGCGGGGGGGGGGGGGGTGCAGCCGGGCTGGCTGATGAAAATCCTTGAAGCTGAACGATGGCTGAAAGGTACCAACTCCCACGGAGTTGCGTTCCTCCAACGATGAGGCGAAAAGACGGCGGTTTCCCCCATCCGGGGGCATGGAAGGTGGAAAGATGCGGCGCATGAGGGAGGAAGAAGACATGGTCGCCTTACGAAAGGGGTCGCCCTCCTTTTAAAGGCAACTCTCCCTGCTTGCGCTCCCAACCGTCACGAGCTGAGGCTTCTCCAACACGCTTCAAAGCCCTCCCCTGCGGCGCGGGGGCTGGGTCCCGCATGTCATGCAGACCGGCTCCGAGCAGAAGAAGCCAAACCGCCGCGCGTGGTGCACGCAACCGACTAGCGGTTACAAGTGATCCTCCACCTTTGCCCAGACCAACGGGCGAGAGAGGCGGGCAGCCATGCAGGCGGCATGCAACCGCGCCAAGTGGACGCACTTCTCCGACTCCCGACACGCCCGCATGGAAGCCCAGGCCCACGCGTCGCGCAACCGGCGCGCCGGATGCTGCATGCAAGCAACTACATCGCCTGCGCCACCACCGTGCCTCCTCGATTGCGGAACCAATACCGCGACTCGAGGCAACCCAGCGCGCGACCCAGCGGCGCCGGCCTGACACGGCGGCCAACGCGGCCGAAGGAGGGCCAGCAGTAATGACGGTGGCAGACGTGCGGGAGCAGCGGGCACGTCGACAGCCAAGCTCACGTCCCATCCGGGGGCAGCGAGAGAGCCCCCTCTCACGGTGTGAAGACAACGCGCCCGTGATCCGTTCCTCGAACGGCTCGCGCACGCCCAACGGCCGCCCCGCCAACTACTCGCCCCGTCGCGTTAACTCCGCGGCTGGACAGGTGACGCTCCTGGCAGGAGCAACGGGCGACGCTTCGCCTTCGCCGAAACAACCGCACCAAAAAAGGTACGCCACGTCGTTCAGTTTCGTATCCTTTTTCCCTTTTTTCCTCTTTCTCTATCTCTTGCAACAGGGACCGGGAAAGGGGGATACCCCGAAAGGGATCCTTCCCCGTGAAGGAACCAGGCTCCGAGCCTCCTTACTGATCAGGGGTTCGAAGGCTGGCCCCCCGAAGGGTTCAACAGCCGCCTCAGATCGCGTGGGCCCTATACCCACTACTGGTCAGAGGTTCGAAGGCCGGCCCCCCGAAGGGTTCCACGGCCGCCTCAGGCTACTCGGGCTCCGTGCCCATTACTGATCAGGGGTTCGAAGGCTGGCCCCCGAAGGGTTCACAGTCGCCTCAGACACCGAGCGAGGGATGATCAGGGGTACGTTCGATACATAACCGAGGCTCGGGCTGCGCTCCCGAGGTACCCTAGGACATTTCCGAGACCAGCGGGAGCGATCTTGTAACGGAATCCCATCAGAGGGAGGCATCGAGCCCTCGGACCCCGTCGCCAGGGGACTGGGTCCGGCAGATCACCCGCAGGTACTTTTGGGCGTGCCTCTGGGCCCCTAGCCGACCCCTAACGAACGGGGCACGGACGTCCACTCGGATTACCCGCTTGCAGCTCACCGGAGACACCATGTTCGGTGCCCATCAAGGGTAACATGGCGCTCTCCCCCCTCCTCCTTGCGGAAAGGCGACGTAGGGGCGTATGTAAAAAAAGCCGAGTCTGTCCCTGATCGCCCTCTCGCCCTGTGCAGAGGCTCGGGGGCTGCTCTCGCAAACCCGGCTCCGGCCGAACCGTTGACAGCGTCAACATACCAGCCCGAGAACTTGGGCCCCGACCGTACACCCGGGCTACGGCCAGCTCGCATGAGGGAACAACCAGACCAGCCGAAGCATTACGCAAGGCATTAAGACCTCGAAGGAGTGAAACCACTCCTCCGAGGCCTCGGGGGCTACACCCGGCGGGTGCGCTCGCGCGCACCCACCGGAACCAAATGCAACCGAGAAAGGCTGGTCCCCTTGCAAAAAAGTGCGACGAAAGCCTCCAAGCGAGTGCTAACACTCCCTTCGAGGCTCGGGGGCTACTGTCGGGGACCATAATTAGGGGTACCCTCAAGACGCCTAATTCTCAGCTGGTAACCCCCATCAGCTTAAAGCTGCAGAGGCCTGATGGGTGGGATTAAGTCAGGGATCAGTCCATACGAGCGACTCGATCACGCCTCGCCCGAGCCTAGCCTCGGGCAAGGGCAGCCGACCCCGAAGGGGTTTCCGTCTCGCCCGAGGCCCCCATTCAACGGCGGACACATCTCCGGCTTGCCCGAGGCCTTGCCTTCGTTAAGAAGCAACCCTGACTGAATCGCCGCACCGACCGGCCAAGTCGCAGGAGCATTTAACGCAAAGGAAGCCAGGCCCTGCCAAAGGCACCATAGGAAGCTCCGCCCGACCCAGGGCTCGGACTCGGGCTAAGCCCCGGAAGACGGCGAACTCGGGCTAAGCCCCGGAAGACGGCGAACTCGGGCTAAGCCCCGGAAGACGGCGAACTCGGGCTAAGCCCCGGAAGACGGCGAACTCCGCTCCGCCCGACCTAGGGCTCGGACTCGGGCTAAGCCCCGGAAGACGACGAACTCCGCTTCGCCCGACCCAGGGCTCGGACTCGGGCTAAGGCCCCGGAAGACGACGAACTCCGCTTCGCCCGACCCCAGGGGCTCGGACTCGGCCTCTGTGGACGACCTCCGCCTCGCCCGACCCAGGGGCTCGGACTCGGCCTCTGCTGACGACCTCCGCTTCGCCCGACCCCCGGGGCTCGGACTCGGCCTCTGTGGACGACCTCCGCCTCGCCCGACCTAGGGGCTCGGACTCGGCCTCTGCGAACGACCTCCGCCTCGCCCGACCCAAGGGCTCGGACTCGGCCTCTGCTGACGACCTCCGCCTCGCCCGACCCAGGGGCTCGGACTCGGCCTCGGCCATGGAAGACAGACTCGACCCCGGCTTCGGAGGAGCCTCCACGTCGCCCAACCTAGGGCACAGGCCAGCCACATCGACAGGAAGCGTCATCATCACCCTACCCTGAGCCGACTCGGGCCGCAGAGAACAAGACCGGTGTCCCATCTGGCTGGCTCCGCCAGATAGGCAATGATGGCGCCCCGCTAGCCCCGTGACGACGGCGGCTCTCAGCTCTCTTACGGAAGCAGGGCGACGTCAACAAGGACACAACCGTTCCAACAGCTGTCCCTCCGCCAGGCTCCGTTGCTCCTCCGACAGCCACGACATCACGCCAGCAGGGTGCCAAGATCTCTCCGGCTGCCACATTGGCATGTACTTAGGGCACTAGCTCTCCCCCCGCTAGACACGTAGCACTCTGCTACACCCCCATTGTACACCTGGACCCTCTCCTTACGCCTATAAAAGGAAGGACCAGGGCCTTCTTAGAGAAGGTTGGCCGCGCGGGGACGAGGACGGGGACAGGCACTCTCTTGGGGCCGCTCGCTTCCCTCACCCGCGTGGACGCTTGTAACCCCCTACTGCAAGCGCACCCGACCTGGGCGCGGGACGAACACGAAGGCCGCGGGATTCCCACCTCTCTCTCGCCGGACTCCGGCCTCCTCGCTCCTTTCCCCCCTTCGCGCTCGCCCACGCGCTCGACCCATCTGGGCTGGGGCACGCGGCACACTCACTCGTCGGCTTAGGGACCCCCGGTCTCGAAACGCCGACAATATGATAGCAAGAGTTATAGAAAGATTAAAATATAGAGTAATCACTATAACATACACATATCACTTCATGCATTATAGGTCCATTACGTCTTATCATCCAATCATTAACTTCTCCATTATCATTCATAAGCGGCAAGACGTACTAGTCCACCCACACAACACGTTCACAGTAAATGTCGTGGTATGCCAAATCTACCATGCACATCATGATGGCCCTGACAGCTCTAGATGGCCACCGAGGACCATCTAGAAGAGTATAATTGTATAATACTCATGATATACCTCAGATCAGTGCTGAGAATAAACCCCTAATGTCAAAATTCATAGAGGATGAGGTCAGGGGAAATTTTCCAAAGGGAACACAATAAAGCTCCAAGCTCGGATAGCTTCCGAGCAGAATTTTACCAAGTGTTTTGGAAAACCATAAGCTACCATTTTATAGACTAAATTCTAGGATAATTGTGTCGATGCCCAAAATTAAAGAGGCTGGACAGATCTAACATTATAGACCGATTTGTTTTCTTAATGTCGGCTTTAATTTTTTTTTACCAAAATTGGCACGGAAAGAATGAAAATAAAGTGGCAAAGAAAATTGTTAGGGCAAAGCAAACTACCTCCATGCCTAGATGTAATATAAAGGAGTCGTAATACTCGACGAGACCCTCCTTGAATTACACATGAAATATTGGATTGTAATAAAAACGATTTCAAAAAGATATACGATAAGGTCAAATGGTCTTTTGTACAATAGACTTTGCAAATGAAAGGTTTCGCTTTTTAAATGGTGGCGATGGATGAATAACTTTATCTCTGAAGGTAGTGTCGGGCACTAATTTCAAACACATAAAGGGTTGTGCCAAGATGACCTCATGTGTCTAATTCTATTTAACATAGTTGCAAACATGTTTGTACTATGGATAAAAAAGAGCAAAAGATGATGGACAAATACAGGAAATTATTTCTGATCTTTGTAAGATGGCTTATCGATTCTACAGTATGGGAATGGCGCCATCATCTTATTGGATCATGATCTAAAACAAGCCAATAAAAACATGAAATTATTGCTATATGTTTTTGAGCAACTTTCACTTTTAAAAATAAATTATAAGTGGTATTTGATTTTCTGCTATGGCATAGCCAAGGAATGTGAGGATCAAGTATATAGATCTCTTTCGCTAGAAAGTGGGTATTTACTCATTTAGATATCTAGGTATACATATACACCATAGAAAACTCGGAAATAACGATTGGAGAATTATAGATGAGAGGTTTGAGAAAAAAAATTATCTTGCCAAGAGCAAAACATCTTTCTTATGGAGGTAGGTTGGTTCTTTTAAACTTTGTTCTTAGTAGCCTTCGCATGTTATGATGTATTTCTTTGAAAATTTCCAAGGAAATTGTTGAGAAACTAGACCAATATAGATCTAGTCTAGATTCTATTGGCAGGGGAACCAACGATAAAAAAAAGAGTATATGCTTACCAAATAGGACATCCTCTGCTGTCGTGAAATAAATAGATCAAATGGGTATAAGTACAATAGACCATCCAATTAAGAATAAAAGTTTCTTAGGCCCCGTTTATTTTCCTTTCATTTCGAGGAATTGGAATCTTACTAATGGAATAGACTATTTTTTTAGAATATGACATTCCACCACTTTCCAAAGTTATCATATAAGTTTATCTCAAATTCATGGGGTGAGAGATGAAAATTGATTCTATAAATTTACATGCTAATTTTCCGATGTACAACTTATAGCACACTCTTCTACTTGTGCCTCTATAACATAAATATACTATATAACTATCTCTCTCATATGATTTAGGATAATATACAAATATATTACATATATAAATATATAAACTTAATTAGTTTTGTCTAAATTATAATTATTAAAATGGAATTCAATTCCAATGAAACAAATGGGCCCTTAAGTAAATGGATACTCAAATCGCTTAATCAGGACGGGACACGGTAGACTTTTCTTAGAAACAAATCTCTGAGCATCAAAACTTTACCCCTATGTAGAGACTAGAGACCAAAGGAAAGGACTCCCGCTCTTGGAAAGACATGGTGCCTGCCTGTCGGCTCCAGGCCCACAGGTACAACTTCTCTGGAGAAGCAGGCAGATTCTCTGAGGCCTGACCGGCGTTTGTTTCGAAGCCCAACAGAGGATATCCGCTCGAGCCCAGGCCCAGCAGGCCAGCACGCCCCTACCGCGCAGCGCTGCACGCAAGTAGCTCTAGGCACGCGGGATGTCTAAATCCAATATTCGAAATCGTTTTAGTGCCAGTATAGATATCCATAATTTTTATTTATTTTATATATCCATGCTAAACTTATGTATCTGCAATTTTTTTTTGAATCAGGTAGATATCTAAATTTGAGATATCTGTTTCGTACTACAAATTAAAATATAGTGATATCTGAATCTATATGTACGCAAATTACACGCCAGGCCACGGCCGGTTTTGGCACCTGCGGCTGCGGCTGTCTCTGTCTGCGAATGAAACCCTTGTAAGGCAGCGGCCATCGCTGGCAAAGGCATCGAGGAGGCTGCCTGCCGTGCAGGCCACAGATTCGGACGTGCAACAACCTGGTTTTTGCTTTCCATGTCTGTCTGATCATGCTCTGCCGCAAATAAGCATAAAAGCTGCACTGCGCGGGGACCCTTTCGGATCAATGTAATCTTGGACAGCAAGCCCCCCCTCCCCCGCCGCTCTTGGTGTAATGGTCCCGAATGACTCTACAAAGTCACACGTACCAGTACCACACACATGAGGATATCAGGTAGGCCTAATCCAAGCCTAGCCACGAATAGATCTCAGGCCGGCAAGATCCAATCGGTGGCGGGCGCCCACGCGCCACACCACACGCCCACCACGAGTGGAGAAGGGCGCTCTCGAGTCTCGAGACGGTGGCGGCGACCCGCATTTCTTTCCATCCCCACAGCTGCAGAAACGCCATCTCCAGTTCCGAACCAGCATCTCCCGATTTCCAGCATGTCCTGGTCAGTCGGACGGACCCGCAGCAAACTAAACTGCAGCTTGTCTTCTTTGCATGCGAGTGCCTCAACGCTTGTGCAATGTCAGTTGCACTACCGTTTGCACGAGCTCTGGAATTTAGAATTGGTATTGGCCACGTGTAAACGCCGATGTTTGATGCATGCTGATCTCGTCCGATCCATGTGTAATAGAAATAACCGAAATAAGATCTTAAGAATTTAGAATTGCAAATCTATTCCAATACCAAACAGTATACGTACGGCGCCTAGACCATATCACCCACGAAGATATATACCGAGCTCCGTCAATCGGTTTTGGGTTAAATTGGCTGGAAACAGTGAAAAGGGAGGTAGGCGAAGGGGCCCCCGAATCCAATTCTATGTTCTACACTTCCAAACAGAGATCGAGTTTTCCTATTCATACGATTCCAAAAAAAAAAGCCAATTTTACGGTCATCCAAACAAGAGATGACCATATAGTTATATTATGAGTATTATCTTTTTGCCTATGCTCTCAAAGATTTCTGGGTCTGGCACTAATACGTGTGGATGCAATACGCACAGCTACTACGTACGTACCATACATCAATGCAACTTATACCGAACCCTAACACAAACTTTGCAAAACATTCAGTTGTGCAGGTGAAAACATGCGATAGATAATTCCAGGCAGGTCACCAATCAGCAGTGCATATTCTTTCCCACTCCCGCCACCTATATATACGCTTCCCACACGAGCCCATCATCTTCCATTCCTCACCACAAGCTAGGACACCGTCCTCCACCACCTCCCCCTCTCTTCAACAACCGCCACGAACCGAGCTCCTCGACATGGTGCCTGCGGAGGCCATAGCCATTGCGGTCCGCCTCTACTCGCTCTCCGCGGCTGCGGCGGCCGCCGGCTCGCTCCTCGCCTGGCTCGTCGCCGCCGCCGCCGGCCTCTGGCGGCGCATCCGCGCTGCCAGTGCTTCTTCCCACAACAAGCGCGGCTCCAGCGTTCGCGCCGTTATTGGCAACGATGATCGGGAGCCACAGCCGCCTCTGCCGTCTCGGGCTGCCATCACTGAGGAGCCGCGGCGGCCGGTCGCTCTCGCTCCGGCCGAGCTGCTGTCCCCGTCGTCCGTGAGCGAGCTGACGAACACGCCATCGTCCAAGGTCCGGTTCACTGCGCACTACTACAGCGGCGCATTAGGAGACGACGACGACGACGGAGGAGGAGTGGTGGACGGCGTGAGGAAATGCGCGGACACGGATGACTGCGAGGTGGAGATTATGGTTCTCAGAAGGTCGGTGTCAGAGCCAGCGAGAAGAAGAAGAGCGAGGACCTTGTTGGCCGCGGCGGCGGCGCCGTGGGAGGAGAGGGAGACGATGGCGGTGAGGCGGAGGAGCGACCTGGGCTGCTGGTACCGCCACGTCGACATGGCGGCGCTCGACGGCAGCGTCGTGAGGCTGTGGGACGGCGGCGTCGCCGGCCGCGAGAGGGAGGACGAAGAGAGGGCGCAGGATTGGAATTGCAACGACTGTCGTTATAGGAGTTAGTGTGGTTTTTGTGCAATCGCGTATCTCGAATATGGTTCCTCGCCGGTCTGAAAAAAAAGATTAGACTTGCGATGCGAGACCACACTTCAAAGTTTCTTTGATTTGATTGGCAACAAACCTTGCTACGTCTAACTTTTCTTTAACAAAGAGTGGCGTACTGGCGTATAGTATGTCGTGTTCAGTTTACTAATTAATTACCTAAAATTAATTGATGAGACAAGCCTAGAGATAAGTTATTAGCTATTGTGGCAGTTGAGTTCAGTATATACAGTAGTTCATAGATATACCTCACCAAACAGTTAGAGTTTAGTATAATCAAATCTCTGTACTCGTCGTCGAATATTCGTCAAATCTATAGTGAACCGCCTCGCCTTGGGAGTTCATAGTGGCAGACAACGTAGTCCCCGGCCGCGCGCGCCTTTATTTTTCTTCATGCTGGCCTGCTGGGTGTTGCCACCTGCCAGAACGCAGCTCGCCACAAGGGCTAGTGGATTTGGTGGTTGTGAAGGCAACAACAACAATAGTGTTTGCGGTTGCTTTCCTTTTTCCAATTGATATGCAAACTCTGGAGTGCTAGAAATGTTATAGACTTACTAGGTGAGTGCCCGTGCGTTGCTACGGGAGTTAAAAATTAGTACAAAACATAGATACAAAACTACAAATATCTCTATGATACGCAAAATTCTATTTGAGTCAACGTATGCTCGTATGTTGCAACGACACACAAATTACTCAATAAAAGAAGGCAGATGGTAACCGTCAATGGCTAAACGGAGCCGAAAACACGGAGAAGTGGATCTCATCTAAAACTGAGCATGGCGTTGCATAGAAATGCAGGGTTTAGTCATTCAGAGCATGAAGAACATTTTTGCATAGCTCCTAATATTAGTAGGTTGACAAGAAAGGCGAGGAGGCAAAACTGTGCACATGTTCATCAGTGAAATTGCACATTAGGATTTGAGAAGTCTTTAAAGGAATGCTTTCACCATTAATTCATCTTGAAATCATTCTCAATTACTACAAAACCAAGTGAAATATGAATCTACATTTATTTTATTTGATGGTCAAAGTTTATAAAGTTTCATTCTTAAAAGAAATTTAATATGCCTTACACATTATGAAATGGAAGGAGCATTACCAAGTTAATCAAACTTTAGTACAATAATTATTTAAAATAATAGCAGTTTTGCTAAGAAACAACAGCCACAAAATATATATAGCATTATGAAACAAAAATACTAAAGCAACATTATGTTGAACCAATGTTGTGATGCACATTATTAGCATAGTAGAGCAAAGAAATAAAAGATACATTTCTTTTTATTGAAACTTTATATTGTCAACAATTAAATTAATGTGATGCAGGTGTTCAATGGCAATATGAAACAAGAATCAGCAAAATCATGGACAGGCTTGAAAATACCCATCAAACTTCAGTGATCTGATAGTTCCTCTTTCAGGAACTATGCATGTCCTAGATAAAGAAATTGCATATATACATCATTGATGAATTAATCCTAAGCTCATCTATATACTCCATAAAACATAGGTTCTATTGAGCAGCCACGACACCCTCTGCATTCCTACAAACAGAGCATCTGATGCATGCCTTGCTCTGAATTCTCATTTGTTTTAAAAATAGAATTAAAGAACTACATTGTGCATACAAACTAAGTCCGCATAAAAGTTCTATAAAATAAACAAAAATAAGCTTAGCACATCACCTACTTCTTTGACAAGGGGTGGTGTCAAGGATGGCAGTGACAAGTTTTATGCTGCAATCGCTCACATACCAGTGGAGCGAGGTGCTGAACTGAGACGAGGCACAGGGACAGGAGGCATGCAGTCCAACAGAGCTAGAGTGGAATGAAGTCATAGAAACATGTTCACCAAATTCTACAACAATCCTGTTATAGAAACATGGTCACTATATGACAGTCAGCCTGACTATCATCAACAGATTCCATGAAGTGATACAATACAAAAAAGTTGCAAGCAGATGCAACCATGTGAACCTTAGTCAAATGTGCAACTATTTTAGCATAGGTCATTGTTTAGTGATGCTATCAAGAATCAACTCAACAATTACAACAAATATTGAATTCTACCATTTCGAACAAGCAAAATTTGGCTCAATGTCACACTATTAATCGAAATAATATCCTTCTCGTCCTTTGCCTTTTTGCGCATAATATCCCTCTTACGTATCACAAGGGTATGTGTCTTCAGAGTTGCTCCATAAAATTCCATGGATGCCTTCTTTTCTTTGGCAAATAGCTTCCTTTCTTCCTTGGGATCAACCTAGATCTAGGATTTTGAAAGTTAGATTCAGAGAAAAATACAGAGCATGAGGATAACTGATAAGCAAAGATATTGGATCGCATTGAGAACCAATGTAATGTTATTTTGGTTCTGAAAGGAAAGTGTCATGATCTCTGTCTTTCATTAGAGAGAGGAGAAGCGGAACAGTGTAATGAGTAGGCTCACCTTTGAGCGTGAGAATCGTTGTGCCCGTAGTGTCATTTTACGTTGCTGCTGCTTAGCCCAAGAAGCCATAATCATGTCACCACGTTGGTCAAAAGATTTCTGCTTCTTCATCACCCACTCCATCCATGCTTGAGAAGCCTAGTTAAAGAGCAGCAAACATACTACTCTTAAAATAGGCCATTACTCTGGAATTCACCTCTGCAATCTCAACTTAAACTATCATAACACTCTAACAATTCAAATGTTATTGTATATTCTATTAGCTGTAGTTGCAGATAATAAGGTCTCAAGTGCTCAACTATTTCAAGACATATGAATGTTGGACCCACATGTAATCGCTATTACCAGTCGCTAGATGCTGATATATTTCATTAGTCGTAGTCTAGTTTGCAGCAAGAAAAGCAAAGCAAGACAAACTTAATTTAAGAATAACAATAACTAATATTAATAAAACTTGACCAACAGGGGTAATATATTTTAAGAATAACAATAACTAATATTTGTTCTTATAAAAAACTATGCAAAATAACACCAAGCTATTGAACTTCATTGTAAGGTACTCCTAACCTAGAATGAAAAGATGATAACAATAACTAATATTTGTTCAAAACCCCAACTAATCAGTTGGGGTTCATCTATTGGGAAAAATTGTTTCTGTTTTACTGGCACTTATTTTTTAGCTATTTCGTTTGTTTTGTTTCCACCACAACTCTAGTTTGCATTCAAGTGACCATATGTGTCCGAAAAAAGAATGTCAAGGTTCAACCATAACAACTGAAAAATCCTCACTAAGCATATACCATTGCTATCCACAACCTTTGAAGTCATATTGGTAAGTTGGATATATCCCTAAATGACAAACAGCTTCAGAACCAAGGTTGCAGAAAGTGACGAAGACAAACAAGCATTCTAGAAAAAGGTGGCAAAACAACATTAGTTAAAAATGGATGTTAGAATCAATGGCAAAAGCAATTTAAGGGTATATAATTTATCTAATGATGAGAAAATAAAGCGGACAATATTTTCTATTACAATTTGGTCACTAACAATATATTTTTGTTTTGTAGACAACAAAAGAGAAAAGTGGTTGAAGAAAAGAGAAGCGATCATAAGTCAGACAAAAGATTGTAGCACCACTTTTTTATTCTGAGCAGTTAGCGTATCATTTAGTTTTTCTGTAACATAGTTTTGTATTGTGGATAAGGAAAATAAGGAAACAATTAAAATCAGTTCGAGGGTAATGGTTCCAGAAAAGGCCCTCTGCAACAACTTGTAGTCTTATACAGATATCAGAAACTTAACGTTTTAGACAAAGAAAAAGAGAACCGTGAGCGTTCTGCACTTTCTACCCCTGCTACGATGAATGTGCAAAGATCTGCTGGTAACTGCTAGCAAGAGAGTGCCGATGAATGTCTTGGTGCCCGTGAACTTCCAGAATACAAAAGAATGCCGCAGTGGTATTTGATGTCTCAATGACATTTCAATAATTTAGTTCACAAGTATTAAAAATTTAGGAGTAAAAATTACCAGTGCTTGGTAGCCTATCAAAACGGGCAAAAGCATTGCACCCTAGAAAGAGGAATGGATGCATAAGCTGCAAGACTACTATTTATGCTTACACAGGAGAAAAACAATATGTTGATACCAGTAAGTTCAAACAAAAATACTATGTTATTCATGGACAAAGTACATAAACTAATCAGTTATCAGTGGTTGGATAAATGAAATACATGCATGATATCAATTGACTTTAGACAAGGAGCATTCGATAAACCAAGTGTGTAACACCCTTGGTGTTACTATTACTAAAACTTGAGCATGACATCATAAGCATTGGCATTGCATATGTTTGACACACCTAGAGTGCATTCACTAGGCAAAAATTTCAAACAAGTTGTATTGTTTTAAGTGTTTTGCAACTAGAACCCTGGTTAAGGAACTTAACCCTAAATAGGGATTATAGGGGTAAAACTTTACCCAAGTTAAGAAAACCAAAAGACTTTAGGGTAAAAGTCATAAAATGACCCTAAGAATAAACTTGAATCACTTTTATACCCCTGGGATACCAGAAACCCTAATTGGAACCCTGGAAAACCCTGAAACCAAACCCTAGGGACTTATATGCAAAATTAGCCCACTTTTGGGCTAAAGTGCAAAAATCAAGCCAAATAAGTGTTTTAAGACAATTGGTTCACAAATATGTGGACTTAAAAGCCAAACCCTAAGTTTTGGACTTAAATGCAAAATGGACCTCATTTGAGTTCTATTCTAAGTCTGAAAACCAGAGAATTGGCTTAACTTTGGGGCTTTGTAACTTTCAAAGTATAGGGTTTTTACCCTAGGTCACCACATCAAAATTGTAGCCCAATTATAGGAGCATAACTTTGCTTAAGAGTGTCAGCAGAGTTGTTAAGAAAATATTGGAGAAAAACCCAATCTAAGATGGACTGTCAGGCTGCCTGAAGTCTGAGATACAGATTAACAGTGTTATGACATGAACTTTGAGCTCAATTTTGAAGGGGATCCAGTGACCTTTTGTGAGTACACGTTATAGCAAAGATATAGATGGATTGTAGCACTACAACTTTGCTATAGATCACTGGTTGTGTTACCACTTGAAAATCAAAGAAATGGCGGCTTAAACTTGCTCGGTCAGGCTGTCTGAATGAGACTGCTGATGGTACAGTAAAGGTTAACTGAAGAAGATCCTATCCCTCTGCCCATCGCCGGTGACCGTCGCCGTCGATTACCACTCGCCGTGATTCGTGCACCGTGGACATCAGATAAGCATTCCCCAGTAAAAATCTTCACCGCCGTGAGCTGGCCACCACTCCGACGACCTCCCCCCCCCTTCTCTCTGCTTTGCGGCTGGCACGATAAGCTCACCGTCGACCGCCGTCTCCAAGGCCGAGCGCCGCGTGGCCTAGCCGTTTTACCGCACTGCCGTGACACCTTGTGACTGTCCCATCGTCGCCGGGGAGGTTGCCACGATGGTGGACACGGATTCGCTGCGCCAGTGCTTTCTTCTACCTCCGACCGCCGCGCGTCCTTCGTAAAATTCCCGGCCACCGCTTGCGACGCCTATAAATTGAGCCCCCGGGTAGCTGCGCCATGTCATCGTGAAGCCTTAACACCCACTCCCACCTATAATCGTTCACCCGAACCCTGGAATTTCCAACTTCCCCCAAATCAAACTTCCGCCACCGTGAAACGAGCTCTACCGTCGCCAGCCCTTTTCCGGTCAGTCCCCATCCCCTGCCTTCTCGTTTGTGCACTCTCACACCGTTGTGATGCCTGCCAAACCCTTAATTTGCACGGAGTAGCCTCTGGCCGCCAGGAACGCGTCGGTCTTACCGCGCTGCTCACGGCCACCGTGGCCAGAGCTCCTTAGTCAATCATGAGTGAAATTAAGTTTGGGTAAAGGTCTAGGATGAGTCCAATTCCATGTCCGCCGCTCGGAGAACCCAGCCGTAGCCCCAATCGGCCGGTCTGCACGCTCGCCGGAGCTCCTCCGCGCGCTGCTGACGTCAGGGACCTCACCTGTGGAGAAATAGAACCTCAGGGACCCCGGTGCAATTTGTCAGCGACTGATACAAATAGTAATTGAACTCGTTCACATTTAACCAGAAACCCGAGGTCCTTTCTGCAAAGCCGCCAGCGCGCGGGCGCGCGTGGGCGTGCTTCTGCTGGTAGCTGGGCCGCCTGGGCTGGTTTCGGCCCAGTGCTGTTCATTGTTTGTCTTTTTCTTTTATCCCCCGAGCCAAAACAATTATAGAAAAATGTAGAAAAATCCTAAAAATATGAGACTAATTTTCCTAGGTTTGTTATTTCCCATAGTATTTAATAAAAATAAGTTTGTGATTTTTAGTGGAAGTAAGAAATTTTAGGGTATTTAAAGTGGTTAAAAATGTTGATTATGGATTTTTAGAAAATAATTGGTAAGTCCTAAAATGCCCAAAATTTTTATATGAGTGTTATACAATATTTAGAAGCCTTGGGTAAAATTTGAATTGATTTGGACCTTGTTTGATCACCAAACCCCAAAACACTCCCCTGCCCTATGAACTCCTTTACCGACTCCGGAAACCCTAAGTTCCCAGAACTCCGTGAAGGAAAGTTGTACTCAAGACATAAATAATAAGTTTATGCTATCTTTGCATCCTCATGAGCATTCCATGGCATCCATTCTTATACCTATGTATGGTTATAATTAGAACGTGAGGAAGAAATCGAAGTAACCGAAGAGGAGACACCACCACCTTCGGAGTCTCAGGCCGGGAATCATTTCTACTTTGACATCTGTGGATCTGAGCCTGATTCACCTGTGAACGAAGGCAAGCCCCGGTGCATTTGCCACCTCCCTTGATGTTTTTAAAAAAATCTTTCTCACTTGCTTGCTGCATTAAGTTATAGGAGTTGATTGTTAAACAATTCCTGCATTACCTTCCTTGATCTTGATTACCCCCCTTGAAATCCTGTTTTTACAAAAGGTTTTACTTTGCTTAGCATTGCTTTAGAAAAACAAAGGATTTGTTTTACAAAAGATGTTTGGCAAAGTGGGAGGGTTGTTTTCGAAAATAAAACTTGATGGTGGATCCATCACGGCTGTGATGGATTCAACATCGGAAAAGATGTACCTCTGCCAGGTACCAAGTTTTTGGGGTGAAATGATTAAGCTGAGACCGGGCGGGTGACTTGCACGAGAAGAGAGTCTCGGTGTAGTGTCTCCGTCTGAGTCGATTAAGGACCGTCTCGATGTAGGCTTGTTGATCGAGGACCCTTTAGCTGGTCACATGCCTCGTCATGGGTAAGCCTTGCCTCGGGCAGACTAAGGCCGGAATAAGACAACACGAGATGGGCGTGGAGCGGTGGCGAGAGTAGCGTGTACCCTCCGTGGCAAGAGGCTGGACGGTGGTGTATCTGTGCTCTCGGTCTGCGTGAACCTGATCCGGTCTTAAGAACCCCGGTGGCGGGTTGACATATGCAAGGGTTAAGTGCTACATATGTCGTGTGATTGGAGATCCTCAGCTGAGTATAATCGATTCGGATCGCCGTACCTTCGCGGTCATGAAGACTTGGTCACTACCCTACACGTAGCATTCCACTAAAGACGATGGGCTCTTGTTAAGAAATTGGCTAGTGCAGGACCAGTGATTGAACTAGGGTAGAAAGAACTCTAGTGCAGGTAATTTTACCTAACTTGACAAATAAAATTGGATTTTTAAGGATCCACTTTAGTAAGCATTTCTGCAAAACAGAGTCTTTGAATATTGAAAAGCCTTACCTTGACTCCCACATAACCAGCATACCCTTGAGAGTCTTTTCTTTAGTCGGGTAAGACTTGCTGAGTAATTCCATACTCAGGGTTTATCCCTTCGTTATTTTTAGGAGAGGAAGTAGCAGACTTTTGCTGCTTCTGTGCCAAGGTGGTTCCCAAAGAAGAAAATCAAGACTGAAGTGCGGGAGGACTCGGTCCTCCACTTAGGATCTTTTGCTTTTAGCTTATCGGGAGGAGTTTGTGCCTCCCCGGGTTTGTATTATATTACTTCTATGCACTCACTTTTAGTCTGGTCTGTAATAAAAATAACTCAAACTTGCTTTTGAAATAAAATGTAAGTTTATGTAATTCGCTTCCGCATTTCTTCATCTCCGATGTTCTGTAATGTCTACAAGATGGGTGAGACGTTCCTGGTGAGGTAAGGAAAGATACCGAACTTGTCAAGTAGTTCAGGGGCACCTACAGGGTTGTCTGATGTCCGTTGGACAAGGACAACTGTAGGTGGGCCTAATTACTTGGGAGGTTCCGTCACAGCTGGTATCGGAGGGTAGCCCTTCTTGGCAGATATTATGAGGCATCTTCAAAAGAATTTTCAAGAGTCTTACCTAAAAATTCTTTTCTCTTCTTACCCAAGTATTCTGAAGAGTCTATTTTAAAGACCAGATAGGAAGAGTGCAACATATAGAAGGTTGAATCGACTAAGGTTGATTCTGTAATTATACATGCATCATGCTAAGCACTATTCTAATAACATTTTCCCCCTTAGAAAAGATGCCGCCACGCACCAGGCTAACGGCACGCAAGTCTACGGGACCAATTGGGGTGCCTCGGCATCAATTGGCTCCCCGATATGAAAGCAGCAGCAGTGGAAGTAACGACCCCATCGGAGACCTTGAAGCTCGTGTGAGTCGACTTCAAGCAGCGCTGCAACATAGGACTGATGCTTGGGTCGCCGACGGAGATAGAATCAACGAACTGAGAAGGGACATCCGACACTTGCAGGATCAACTCGCTGATCGAGACTTAGCACTTGACTGGGCCGTGCAGTCTCGTTTGCTAATGTGTGCTAAGGAAGCAAGGGCTCAGGCCCGAGTTAAAGAACTTAGCTCGACTGTTGATAACCTGCAGGTTTACTGCAACACGTTGCACGAGGAAGTCCATATACTATACTCGCAACTACACCCAAGTGAGCCTGCACAACCTGCTGAGGCGGAAGCTGGACCATCTCACGTTGCGGGACGTGCGCTGGGTGGGGAGTTGGACCTCTTTGAGCCTCCTCCTTCCTTGAGGTTGGTTGATGTCTGGACTCCCACACCTGACGATGAGGCCGCCAAGACTAATGGAAAGCAGGAATAAAGGATTTGGTGGTGAGAGGCCTAGTCAGGGCCAGGCGAAGAAACCACGGTTTGTGATCCGACCTTCAAGCCAAAATCGCCCTTTTTCTCGTCCACCTTCATTTCCCTTCAAACAGCCAATCATTATCCGCCCCAATAATACCCCCACTACCCCAAAACAGCCGGGTGCCCCAGGCACTCGATTTCCTGCCTTGCCTAGTTCTTCAACTGGGTGCTTTAATTGCGGCAAGTCGGGACACTTCATCAAAGACTGCCCATATCCTAGGCAAAATCAATCTAATGCTTCGCAAGGATCTGGGAAATCCGCTCAGCCTAAAGGAAATGCTATGGGGAAAAATACAAAGAAGACAGGGCGTGTATATTACACTCAAGTGGCTACTACACCGGAAGGAGAGCCGGTGATGATGGGTACGTTTCCCGTGGCCAGTCACCCAGCAATTATTCTTTTTGATTCTGGTGCTTCACATACATTCATTAGCAAGACATTTGTGGAACAACATCATATTGCATACCATGAATCAAAGGAGGGATTTAAAATTCATTCACCTGGGGGACACATTTATACTAGAGAAGTGGCCTATGGAGTGCCAGTAACAATGGCCGGACGGAACTTTCCTGCTAACATGATTGTTCTAAAAGGCCAGGATATAGATGTAATCTTGGGTATGAATTGGTTAACCCAACACAAGGCAATCCTCAACACTGAACTCAGAACCGTCAGGTTGAGCTATAACCAAGAAGAGATTCTTTTGACTCTCCCCGCAACCAATCCAGCCAAAGCTTCTGGAAGAGTCTATGAAGCCATTGTACCGGAGATCAAGAACATTCCGGTAGTATGTGAGTTTCCAGATGTATTTCCGGAAGATTTGCCTGGACTGCCCCCTGAAAGAGATGTAGAATTCGTAATTGAGTTAAAGCCCGGTACGGCTCCCATCTCCCGAAGGTCGTACCGTATGCCCCCTAATGAGTTGGCGGAACTGAAGATTCAATTACAAGATCTATTGAATAAGGGATTCATCCGGCCAAGCTCGTCCCCTTGGGGTTGTCCCGCCATTTTTGTTAAGAAGAAGGATCAAACCTTGAGAATGTGCGTGGATTATCGACCCTTAAATGAGGTCACTATCAAGAATAAATACCCTCTTCCAAGGATCGATATCTTATTTGATCAACTGACTGGGGCGAGGGTATTTTCCAAAATTGATCTCAGGTCGGGCTATCATCAAATCCGTATTCGGCCCGAGGATATACCGAAGACCGCGTTTACTACGCGATATGGATTGTTTGAATACTTGGTAATGTCTTTCGGGCTCACAAATGCTCCTGCCCACTTCACTTACTTGATGAACTCGGTGTTCATGCCCGAGCTGGACAAATTCGTGGTAGTCTTCATCGACGATATCTTGATATATTCTAAGAATGAAGAGGACCATGCTCAGCATCTACGGATTGTATTGACGCGCCTTAGAGAACATCAGCTATATGCCAAGTTCAGCAAGTGCGCGTTCTGGCTGGAAGAAATTCAATTTTTGGGGCATGTGTTATCGGCTAAAGGAATTGCGATAGATCCTAGCAAGGTCAAAGATATTCTGGAGTGGAAACCCCCAACAACTGTTCATCAAGTCCGGAGTTTTCTTGGACTAGCTGGGTATTATCGCAGATTCATACCAGATTTTTCTAAGCTTGTGAAGCCAATCACAAGTTTGTTGAAGAATGACATTAAGTTCAATTGGTCTTCTAAGTGCAATGAAGCCTTCGAGCAACTGAAGGCACTATTGACCACTGCTCCGGTATTAGCTCAACCGGACATCACTAAACCTTTTGATGTATATTGTGATGCATCTGGCAGTGGGCTCGGCTGTGTACTGATGCAAGAGGGCCGAGTGATCGCGTATGCTTCGAGGCAGTTGCGCCGACATGAGGAGCACTATCCAACTCATGATCTGGAGCTAGCTGTTGTGGTTCATGCCCTAAAGATTTGGCGTCACTATCTGCTGGGTAATATCTGTCACATATATACAGATCATAAAAGTCTGAAGTACATCTTCACCCAGTCAGAGTTAAATATGAGACAAAGACGATGGCTTGAGCTCATCAAGGACTATGAACTGGAGATCCATTATCACCCAGGCAAGGCCAATGTGGTGGCAGATGCATTGAGTCGTAAGACTTCCTGCCACTGTCTTATGGCAAAGACCTCCGAGAACGCTTTGTGTCAAGAAATGGAAAAGCTAAACCTGGGGATCATCCAACAAGGGACTCTAAAACAACTAAAGCTTGAGTCAATCATGTTGCAAAGGATAATTGATGCTCAAAAAGATAATCTGGGTATGAAGCACATTCGAGAGAAGATAAAGGCTGGAGTAGCCAAGTGTTTCAAGGAAGACGATCAAGGTGTGATATGGTTCAAAAACCGCATAGTAGTGCCAAAGAACAAAGAGCTCCGCCAGCAAATTTTGGATGAAGCACATCTTAGTCGCTATTCTATTCATCCCGGAAGCACTAAGATGTATCAAGACTTAAAACAACATTACTGGTGGACTAAGATGAAGATTGAAATTGCACGCTATGTGGCTAAGTGTGACACTTGTAGACGTGTCAAGGCCATACACATGAAAACCGCTGGTCCATTACAATCTTTGCCAATCCCAACATGGAAATGGGAAGACATCAGTATGGACTTTATTGTGGGATTACCCAGGACGGCCAAAGGGTATGATTCTATTTGGGTTATAGTTGATCGACTCACAAAGATTGCCCACTTCGTACCTGTTAAGGTCACATATACAATCGCCACTTATGCAGCATTATACATTGCCCGTATTCTCAGTCTGCATGGTGTTCCGAAGACCATTGTGTCGGATCGTGGACCTCAATTTGTAGCCAAGTTCTGGGAAGCACTTCACAACTCCTTGGGTACTAAACTGCTCCACAGTTCGGCCTATCATCCTCAAACCAGTGGACAAACTGAGAGAGTGAACCAAATACTTGAAGATATGCTGCGGGCATGTGTCCTGGATTTCTCACTAAAATGGGATGAATGTTTACCTTTAGCGGAGTTTTCATATAATAATAGCTACCAAGAAAGTATCAAGATGGCACCCTTTGAAGCTTTATATGGACGACGGTGTCGGACTCCGCTAAATTGGTCTGAACCTGGAGAAAGATACTTCTTTAGACCTGATATGGTGAAAGAGGTTGAAGAAAAGGTTCAGAGAATTATCCATAATATGAAGAAAGCTCAAGCACGGCAAAAGAGTTATGCAGACAAACGGCGAATGCCCTTATATTTTCTTGAAGGGGACTATGTCTACCTGAAGGTATCGCCAATGAAGGGCGTATCGCGTTTCGGAGTTAAAGGAAAACTTGCACCACGATATATTGGTCCTTTTCTTATTCTGGAAAGATATGGGCCAGTGGCGTATCGACTCCAACTCCCCGAAACCTTGTCTGCTGTGCATAATGTGTTCCACGTATCACAACTGAAGAAGTGTCTTCGGGTTCCTGATCGAACCGTTGAAGTGACTGATGTTGTCCTGAAACCAGATTTAACGTACTCGGAACATCCTATTCGAGTTCTGGATCAAAAGGACAGGGTCACCCGAAGAAAGACTCTCAAGTTCTACAAGATACAGTGGAACCAGCATTCGGAAGATGAGGCTACATGGGAAACCCAAGACTTCTTAGATAAGAATTTCCCAGGCTTTTTAGCCTCATGTAAATTATAAAGTCTGTATAATTGTTGTAATAAAGAAGTAACCCCCACATCACCCCTGCCTTGTACCAAAATTAAAGAAATAAAAATGTGATGTGTTTCCTTTACCATTCCCTACCCTAGGATTTTTAATCTCGGGACGAGATTCTTTTATGGGGGGAAGGATGTAACACCCTTGGTGTTACTATTACTAAAACTTGAGCATGACATCATAAGCATTGGCATTGCATATGTTTGACACACCTAGAGTGCATTCACTAGGCAAAAATTTCAAACAAGTTGTATTGTTTTAAGTGTTTTGCAACTAGAACCCTGGTTAAGGAACTTAACCCTAAATAGGGATTATAGGGGTAAAACTTTACCCAAGTTAAGAAAACCAAAAGACTTTAGGGTAAAAGTCATAAATGACCCTAAGAATAAACTTGAATCACTTTTATACCCCTGGGATACCAGAAACCCTAATTGGAACCCTGGAAAACCCTGAAACCAAACCCTAGGGACTTATATGCAAAATTAGCCCACTTTTGGGCTAAAGTGCAAAAATCAAGCCAAATAAGTGTTTTAAGACAATTGGTTCACAAATATGTGGACTTAAAAGCCAAACCCTAAGTTTTGGACTTAAATGCAAAATGGACCTCATTTGAGTTCTATTCTAAGTCTGAAAACCAGAGAATTGGCTTAACTTTGGGGCTTTGTAACTTTCAAAGTATAGGGTTTTTACCCTAGGTCACCACATCAAAATTGTAGCCCAATTATAGGAGCATAACTTTGCTTAAGAGTGTCAGCAGAGTTGTTAAGAAAATATTGGAGAAAAACCCAATCTAAGATGGACTGTCAGGCTGCCTGAAGTCTGAGATACAGATTAACAGTGTTATGACATGAACTTTGAGCTCAATTTTGAAGGGGATCCAGTGACCTTTTGTGAGTACACGTTATAGCAAAGATATAGATGGATTGTAGCACTACAACTTTGCTATAGATCACTGGTTGTGTTACCACTTGAAAATCAAAGAAATGGCGGCTTAAACTTGCTCGGTCAGGCTGTCTGAATGAGACTGCTGATGGTACAGTAAAGGTTAACTGAAGAAGATCCTATCCCTCTGCCCATCGCCGGTGACCGTCGCCGTCGATTACCACTCGCCGTGATTCGTGCACCGTGGACATCAGATAAGCATTCCCCAGTAAAAATCTTCACCGCCGTGAGCTGGCCACCACTCCGACGACCTCCCCCCTTCTCTCTGCTTTGCGGCTGGCACGATAAGCTCACCGTCGACCGCCGTCTCCCGGCCGAGCGCCGCGTGGCCTAGCCGTTTTACCGCACTGCCGTGACACCTTGTGACTGTCCCATCGTCGCCGGGGAGGTTGCCACGACGGTGGACACGGATTCGCTGCGCCAGTGCTTTCTTCTACCTCCGACCGCCGCGCGTCCTTCGTAAAATTCCCGGCCACCGCTTGCGACGCCTATAAATTGAGCCCCCGGGTAGCTGCGCCATGTCATCGTGAAGCCTTAACACCCACTCCCACCTATAATCGTTCACCCGAACTCTGGAATTTCCAACTTCCCCCAAATCAAACTTCCGCCACCGTGAAACGAGCTCTACCGTCGCCAGCCCTTTTCCGGTCAGTCCCCATCCCCTGCCTTCTCGTTTGTGCACTCTCACACCGTTGTGATGCCTGCCAAACCCTTAATTTGCACGGAGTAGCCTCTGGCCGCCGGGAACGCGTCGGTCTTACCGCGCTGCTCACGGCCACCGTGGCCAGAGCTCCTTAGTCAATCATGAGTGAAATTAAGTTTGGGTAAAGGTCTAGGATGAGTCCAATTCCATGTCCGCCGCTCGGAGAACCCAGCCGTAGCCCCAATCGGCCGGTCTGCACGCTCGCCGGAGCTCCTCCGCGCGCTGCCGACGTCAGGGACCTCACCTGTGGAGAAATAGAACCTCAGGGACCCCGGTGCAATTTGTCAGCGACTGATACAAATAGTAATTGAACTCGTTCACATTTAACCAGAAACCCGAGGTCCTTTCTGCAAAGCCGCCAGCGCGCGGGCGCGCGTGGGCGTGCTTCTGCTGGTAGCTGGGCCGCCTGGGCTGGTTTCGGCCCAGTGCTGTTCATTGTTTGTCTTTTTCTTTTATCCCCCGAGCCAAAACAATTATAGAAAAATGTAGAAAAATCCTAAAAATATGAGACTAATTTTCCTAGGTTTGTTATTTCCCATAGTATTTAATAAAAATAAGTTTGTGATTTTTAGTGGAAGTAAGAAATTTTAGGGTATTTAAAGTGGTTAAAAATGTTGATTATGGATTTTTAGAAAATAATTGGTAAGTCCTAAAATGCCCAAAATTTTTATATGAGTGTTATACAATATTTAGAAGCCTTGGGTAAAATTTGAATTGATTTGGACCTTGTTTGATCACCAAACCCCAAAACACCCCCCTGCCCTATGAACTCCTTTACCGACTCCGGAAACCCTAAGTTCCCGGAACTCCGTGAAGGAAAGTTGTACTCAAGACATAAATAATAAGTTTATGCTATCTTTGCATCCTCATGAGCATTCCATGGCATCCATTCTTATACCTATGTATGGTTATAATTAGAACATGAGGAAGAAATCGAAGTAACCGAAGAGGAGACACCACCACCTTCGGAGTCTTAGGCCGGGAATCATTTCTACTTTGACATCTGTGGATCTGAGCCTGATTCACCTGTGAACGAAGGCAAGCCCCGGTGCATTTGCCACCTCCCTTGATGTTTTTAAAAAAATCTTTCTCACTTGCTTGCTGCATTAAGTTATAGGAGTTGATTGTTAAACAATTCCTGCATTACCTTCCTTGATCTTGATTACCCCCCTTGAAATCCTGTTTTTACAAAAGGTTTTACTTTGCTTAGCATTGCTTTAGAAAAACAAAGGATTTGTTTTACAAAAGATGTTTGGCAAAGTGGGAGGGTTGTTTTCGAAAATAAAACTTGATGGTGGATCCATCACGGCCGTGATGGATTCAACATCGGAAAAGATGTACCTCTGCCAGGTACCAAGTTTTTGGGGTGAAATGATTAAGCTGAGACCGGGCGGGTGACTTGCACGAGAAGAGAGTCTCGGTGTAGTGTCTCCGTCTGAGTCGATTAAGGACCGTCTCGATGTAGGCTTGTTGATCGAGGACCCTTTAGCTGGTCACATGCCTCGTCATGGGTAAGCCTTGCCTCGGGCAGACTAAGGCCGGAATAAGACAACACGAGATGGGCGTGGAGCGGTGGCGAGAGTAGCGTGTACCCTCCGTGGCAAGAGGCTGGACGGTGGTGTATCTGTGCTCTCGGTCTGCGTGAACCTGATCCGGTCTTAAGAACCCCGGTGGCGGGTTGACATATGCAAGGGTTAAGTGCTACATATGTCGTGTGATTGGAGATCCTCAGCTGAGTATAATCGATTCGGATCGCCGTACCTTCGCGGTCATGAAGACTTGGTCACTACCCTACACGTAGCATTCCACTAAAGACGATGGGCTCTTGTTAAGAAATTGGCTAGTGCAGGACCAGTGATTGAACTAGGGTAGAAAGAACTCTAGTGCAGGTAATTTTACCTAACTTGACAAATAAAATTGGATTTTTAAGGATCCACTTTAGTAAGCATTTCTGCAAAACAGAGTCTTTGAATATTGAAAAGCCTTACCTTGACTCCCACATAACCAGCATACCCTTGAGAGTCTTTTCTTTAGTCGGGTAAGACTTGCTGAGTAATTCCATACTCAGGGTTTATCCCTTCGTTGTTTTTAGGAGAGGAAGTAGCAGACTTTTGCTGCTTCTGTGCCAAGGTGGTTCCCAAAGAAGAAAATCAAGACTGAAGTGCGGGAGGACTCGGTCCTCCACTTAGGATCTTTTGCTTTTAGCTTATCGGGAGGAGTTTGTGCCTCCCCGGGTTTGTATTATATTACTTCTATGCACTCACTTTTAGTCTGGTCTGTAATAAAAATAACTCAAACTTGCTTTTGAAATAAAATGTAAGTTTATGTAATTCGCTTCCGCATTTCTTCATCTCCGATGTTCTGTAATGTCTACAAGATGGGTGAGACGTTCCTGGTGAGGTAAGGAAAGATACCGAACTTGTCAAGTAGTTCAGGGGCACCTACAGGGTTGTCTGATGTCCGTTGGACAAGGACAACTGTAGGTGGGCCTAATTACTTGGGAGGTTCCGTCACAAAGTGAATTGCTAAAATAGCATGTATTACTCTGTAATCAAACTATCTCAAGGGCTGCAGATTGTAATGCATTGACTGAAGATTAATGAAAGTCAAACTTCGTTCTTTGCTCTCTCAGGGCATATCCAACAATATAAGCTAGCACTACCATCTAAGCTGTCAAACAGGGAGGAGACAAACATCAAAAGGTCTAGTTTGCAGTTTGTTTGTCCACCTAAATTTAGTAAACAACACAAGGAACATGAAAGTGCCAAGCAAAGAACTACATACTCATAAATGGACCTATATCGATAGTGTTATTCAAAGATACATAGATATACAGCTAGGATACTTCACATGTTAAAACTTAAGTGCAGCTAACAAAATTTAGTAAGAATCATTGCAGCATAAGAGGGTGGCAGAAAACTGCTCTCAAGTATGTTCATTAGTTAAGAAATTAGCAACTTGAAGTTCTAAGAGCGTACATAAGAGGGTTTAGGGTTAATCAACTGTTCAAAGTGAGGGCGAATACATGATGTGAACTGTTGCTTAAAAATATGAGATGTGTAATTGTTAACTTGAATATGCAGGAGAGCTGTGAGTCATTCCATTAAAGAAGAATGGTTAAAAGGACAAGACAAGAATCCAGTGGCCACACAGTTCTCAGAATGGGTGACCAGCAGTTGACTGACTCCTACCTTTTAGTAGAGAAGTAATCTTCTGTACACCACCATAGTAGCTGAATACTCTACAGTTATGCAAGGAGCGAGTCAGAATTAACATATTTAAAAGCACCAAGAGAAAATGAACATATTTAAAATCATGGTACCAAATTAACATGTTAATTTAACTGAAAATCGAATGAGACTATGTACAGTTTAGTACTATGAGTAGCATCAGACACTGAAATTAGCTGGAGCATGAGCAAAGAGCAGGCAACAATACAAAATCTAAGAAATAAGTATAATGAACATGACACTTGAATAGACAAAATTTGCTATTTCAACATCTGCAAAACTAACCAAACTCGCATGCAACATGTATTGAGGGCAATAAACTAATCATTTTCATCTCATCAGTCATGAATGTTAAAATACAAAAGTATCTCAATAAGTAACGAGGAGTACATACAAATGTCATTTTAATCTCAATCAAAATGCATCAAAAGACTTATTCAGACAAGCCAAATGCCCAAATCTAACCATAATATCAATAAAATCAGGATGTTTAAACTTGGACTGCAAATGATATAGTCAGTACCCCGACACCCAAGCCATGTCTAGTTTTGGGTCCTAGTACTCCAGCTTTCAAATCATCAAATTTTCCAAGCGTTTTCTGGTAATATCAAATTGTGCAGCTATAACATTAACAATTGTAGCGTGTAAACATGACTTGATAATACACCAGACCAATCAAACAGAAGATGAACATCATCCTATTAGTTTGTTAGCTGAACACGTAGCCCTTACCATGGGTCTAGTTTGTTAGGACCTCCTCGTAGACGATGTTCTTGGTGCATGTCCCACAATCTATTATGGGGTTCTTTTTTACGCCCTTCCTCGACCTCTTCTTCACATCGACGGCTGGGATGGCAAGGATCTTTATGTTCGATCGAGCTGTCGCTCTAGATAGAGCAACATATAGTTGGCCATGAGAGAAAACCGGTTCGGGCAAGTACACACCAACATTGGGAATAGTCTGACCCTGTGCTTTGTTAACTGTCATTGCAAAGCTAAGCCATACAGGAAACTGCTTTCTTTTGAACTAGAAAGGGAACATCTCTTCATCGGATGGACACAAAGGTATACGTGGCAAGAAAATCCGTTTTCCAGCGTGCTGACCTAGTACAATTTCTGCGTCAATGCTATTTCTTTGGAAACCACGAACGACCAGCCTGGTGCCATTGCAAAGTCCATTCGCAGGGTCTATATTCCGAAGCAATATAATAGGGCATCCAATCTTGAGCTTCAAAACATGTGGTGGCAGCCCATTAGGCGTCAGTGTGTTTAGGAACTCAGGAGGGTAGTAGTTATGGGGATCATCCATGGCGCTATCGAAACTATGGTACACCATATGCTCCCCTTGAAAACGATCGATCATCTTAGCATTTATCATATCCACCCAGTCATTCCGCGTTGACAGTATCGCCCTTGAAGTGATGTAGGTCGAATTAGACATATTTTCGTTGAGATTTGGGAAAACGAAGTCTATTAGGTTGTCAAGATCGCTGTCACTCCCACTATAAGGCACACATACCTCGTCAGGAAGACAGATGTCGCCGTCACTATTTGTGTCCTCAGTTCCACCGCCTACGCGTAGCAAATACTCCGCAAACCAAGGGTCGTTTTTTGCCCTCATATTGCTAACAAGCTTTAAGTGGGACATGGACTCCCATACGTAAGACATCCATAGCGAAGAAGCGACCACTTGAGCCCTTGACCCTTTACGAACAACAGGCAAGACTTGTCTGAAATCCCCACCGAAGACAATGGTTTTACCACCGAATGGTAGTTCGGGCCGACCCATTATATCGCGCATGCTATTGTCCAGTGCCTCAACGGCTTGTCTCTTGGTCATAGAAGCCTCGTCCCAGATAATGAGAGATGCTTTCCGTAGCAACTCTGCAGTTCCACTCTGCTTCGTGAAGCTACATACAGTGCCATCATCAATAGTGAGAGGTATCTTGAAGCGTGAATGGGCGGTTCTTCCTCCAGGCATTATGGAAGCTGCAACGCCAGATGTAGCTGTTGCCACTGCAATCTTGCCCTGGCTGCGTAGCGTCGCGAGCAGCACTCTGTATAGATAAGTCTTCCCGGTGCCACCAGGTCCATCCACAAAGAACAATCCGCCCTGATCAGTGTCAACGACAGATAGAATCTTATCATAGGCGGCCCTGTTGGGGACTTGTTCTCAAATGCTATGAGTTAAGGGTATGTTTGGTTTGGCTTTTGGCTTTGGCTTTTGCCCCCTAAAAGCCAAACCAAAGGGCCAGATCTAGGAAGCAGCTTTTTCTAAAAGCCGACTTTCTCACAGTGCAAAACTGAAAGCACCTCTGGACCTGCTTTTAGTGGCTTTCGGATGAAACTGTGAAAACATATATTGAAGAACTTTTAACGACTTTTAGTGGTTTCGACCAAACGGTTTTTAGTTTTTTAACAGCTCACAGCCCACAGCAGCTTTTTCTACAGCTCACATCACACAGCAGCTTTTTTCACAGCCACAGCCCAACCAAACAGACCCTAAGAACAAGACAACACAGAAAATGTTAATCGATAAAGTCCTTCGTCCTTCGAAGCATTATTTCCCTTAGGATATAATGATTTTCGGACGAAGGTTATGAAGGACGTACCTCCATAAACACAGCATACGATGACGAAGAATGAATCATAAGGAATATGAAGAATAACATAGACAATTATATATTATTATCAACTTATTTTTGCATTATTATTATGAAGAAACAGAAATGACATCGAATTACAAATGTACCTTCAGCTTGGAAGGAGATGAAAGTACAGGTGTGACGCAAAAGCAAATGCCAAATCAGCGTGAACAGTACGGGGGTACTGTTCACCTATTTATAGACACGGGACACAGCCCATACAAAATTACATTCATGCCCTTTACATTTGGTAATAATTCTATAGTAATTCACCGAGGTCTGAATAGCCTTTTCATCTTTAAGTCGGTTTCATTTTCTGCTACCACGCCGAAGCTTTCCCGCTCACATCTTCGGCGCTGTATCAACCTTCGTATTATTTTGGACTTCTCCTACTGTGATACCGACTCGAGTCCGAAGATACCTGTTCACACATTATACTCCAGAAATACTGTTAAATCCTGTTTTTGAGGACCTTCGTAAGCCGAAGGCCCCCAACAGTAGCCCCTCGCAATATTAATTTGTTTAAAATAATAAATTTAGATTGCGACATGGACGAAGGCTTTAAGCCGAAGGTCCGAAAAAACACCTTCCTTTTGCTAGAATAGCAACATTCACTGACAGGCGGGGTCTTTCAATTTTCAACGCATTGGGCGTATAAATAAGATCATACCGCAAGCTCATTTGGCACGCTCTCTTGCCATCTGCTCCCGCTCACTCAATTTTTAGCTCTTTCGCACCAAGATTTGCTTAGCTTTTTAAGTTTTGAAGCTTCGGCATTGAAAACAGTTTTTTAGTGTTTCCGAAGATGTCTGAAGATAAGAAGGCTGATGCCGAGATGAAGTTGAGTCTCGATGAAGAGAAGAATCTGGGGTTTCTTATAGCAATGTCGAAGACCAATACAGAAAAAATCACCAAAGAGATTTTAGAAGGTTTGTCTGAAGATACTGATGACAGCGACAATTATGATGTGGATAGTGGTGGTGAAGACTCCGAAGATCGCCCTTGGCGACCAAGCCATGCGGTTTTCGGCAAATCAAGTATCAAAGAAAATCATCTTGTCAACATGAGAGGAAGGTATTTCCGGGACTTGTCCGTTGTTAGGGCCGACGAAGGAGAAAATGAAGTCGTAGTGTACCGAAGCTTTTTGAAAACTGGACTTAGATTTCCCCTGAGCAACTTTGTCGTAGAGGTGCTGAAAATATTCAAAGTATATCTTCACCAACTTACCCCCGAAGCAATCATAAGGCTGAATATCTTCGTGTGGGCCGTGAAAAGCCAAGGTCTGGAGCCTGATGCGAAAAGTTTCTGCAATATACACGAATTATCATACGAGACAAAACCTTGGGGTAAGGAACAGTATCACAATAATTTTGGCTGCTACAGTTTCGTTTTTCGGTCTGGGTCAAGCTGTCCCGTGCCAACCTTTCGGAAGAGATGGCCCGGCGACTGGATGACAGAATGGTTTTATGTGAAGAATGACCTGACAGTACGGGAAGATATCAAAGGTATAATTATGCGCCCTATTTGGCAAAGCTTCGGCCTGCGGAGGCCGAAGGTTGAAATGAATGAAGCTGCCGAAGAATGCCAGAGAGCCTTCGGTGTTATTTGTTCTTTTATTGGAACGAGAGATTTGGTACAAGAGCATATTGCCTTCAGAGTATGGCCGCTCACGGAAAAATGGGAAATGCCGCAAGAAACCATAAAGGAGGCTGACGAAGGTGGACTTATCAGGCTGAAGTATACTTTCAAGTTCGGAGATAAATTCGTTGAGCCAGATGATGACTGGCTAAAAAGCATTGAAAATTTAAGTGATGAACTGCTTGGGGCTTACTCGAAGGCCGAAGATACTGCACTGTCAGCAGCCTTCGGAGGCCGAAAAAAGAAAAGACTGAACCGGGTGTTTGACGCAATCGGGTTCGTCTACCCTGACTATCGTTATCCCATTCGAGGGCAGAAAAGAAAAAGCACAACCTCTGCGAAAGAAGAAGCTGCAACTGCTCCTAGTGAGCCAGCACCGAAAAGAAAAAGGATAAAGGTCCTCACACATCGGCCACGGTATATTGAACCAGCCTCGGTGCCTGAGTTTACCGGAGAAACCTCTTCGGCCACCGAAGCTGAAAAGCCAACCAAGCCAACCTTGCTGCCAGAAGTCGCAGAAATGGCCGAAGCGCCAACAAGAATAGAATTGGAAGAACAAGAGATTTTGTTACCAGAAACCAAAGAGATGGCCGAAGTGCCATCGACAGAAAAAATGGAAGAAGTAAAGGGATCAACCGAGGGATCAAAAATATCAGAAGCTTTAAGTCCTTCAGCAAATGTTGAGACAATAAAAAATCAAAAGGGGCCAGTGGTGACTCCGAAAAGAAAGAGAATGGTCAATGTGTTAGATGTTTGGAAACAATTAAGTCCTCAAGCACAACTCCGAAGAAGACTGTTGCAATTTCCGAAGCAAAAACTGAAATTTCTGATACTAAGGCTCCAGAGCAAGAAACTGAAGCTGAAGCTGGGCCCTCAGAGCCTACAACGGTAAAATCCTTGGAAACCGAGGAAGAAAAAATAACGGAGCCAATTCTTATTGAAGAAATCAGTGCTGTTGCCCCCGAAGCATCCCCCAAAGTCCTTGATTATATTATTCGTCATGCTTCGGGGAAAAAATTATCAGAAAAAGAGAAGCAAGATGCCCAGCTCTACGCCCAAAAACTGAAGTATCCAAAGGGGGCGTTAATATTCAACGGCAGTGGAGAAGAAGACTTTTTGTATTGTCTCCCTGACAGCAAGGAGATTTCTGTCTGTCGGGAGATGAGCAAGAGCTTCGGATTCCCAACACTAGAAGACGGGCTCTCGGTGTTGTCGAAAAACGAACTGGCCGACAGCCTGGCATACAATAGCTTAAAGGTGCAAAAATGAGATCTTTGTATTTTTTGTTGAGAACAAAATTTTTGTTTGCTTAAATCTATTGACGCACACACATTTTTCTTTGCAGGGCCTTATACTTAGCAATGCCCTCAGGGCCCAAAAAGATGCCGAAGACGAAGGGTGCGCTATAGCCCTGAGCAACCTTCGTTCCGAAGTAATTGAACTGAGAAACGAAGGTCTCGAAAAAGATAAAATATTACATTCATTGATAAATAGAATAAAAGAAGACGAAGCTATTTTTAAAGGTCAAGCTGAGGCTCAGAAGCGTGAAATTGAAGATCTTCGAAAACAACTGGCCAGAGCCAAAGAGGAACGCATACTTGAAGAAACGAAGCGAGAACTTAGCGACCAATGGGCGAATCATTTAGAGGGAACTGTTGAAGAGCTTCGTTCGTCCAGGAAAAGATGCTAAATCTATGGAGTGTGTTAAGAAGTTGAAAGCTAGCTTCGCCAGTGTCGGCGCATTCTCGAGCGAAGAAAATTTTACAAGAGGCAACCCCGAAGGTCCCATTGAATGGATTAATCACGAAGCTGAGGCCTTCGAGGAAATTTTAAATAGCCGCGGAGACATATGTGCTTTCTCGGGTGCCAGGGGGATTGCCACCATTTTGGAGAAAAAGGGCTGCGAGCATGTAAATATTTTAGTGCAATCCGAAGCTACCTTGTCCTTCGAAGATGCGAGAGATCCTTCGGCCGAAGCTAGCATGGTTGGTGGAAAATTTTTCACCGATGTCTGGGATAATGGTGGTCGAGAAATGGCTCGAGAAATTATCCAAAAAAGCGAGAAGGGTATTCACGATGCTAGAGAAGTGGCTGAGGCTGCTGAGAAGAGCGCAGAGCCCGAAGGGCAACTAGGTATTAACTAATGGTTTTTATTGTGTTGTAATTTTTGGTTTTAAATTTCGTTCGCAATTTGTAATAGCAATGTAGCCGTATCCTGTCCTCCTTCAGATCCTACTAAAGCGTCTCCGGGCCCTCACCGAAAGGAGACGACGAAATTAAAAAGATGGCTGAAGCTATCATGGATGAAGTTGTTAATCGGCTCCTGAATGAGGCTGCAGAAGTTGTTCTGAGAGAAGATTAAGTACTATTGTAAAAACTTCTGAAATGTAACATGTGTAACATCTTGTAACCCTGAATATAATATACCTGTTTTTATTGTTCAATTCTTTACGATGCATGAAATTTTACATACGTACCGTTTTTGAGTCTTTGACGAAAAAACACCTTCCCTTCTTTTCATGCTTCGTGAAGAAGAATTTTTATTTGTCACAACAATATCCGTAGTGTTCTGATGAATAATATCCAAGCTTCGTGAAGATATTTTCCGAAGATACACTCCCGAAGATCAATAGTGTATCTCCTTGTGACTTAGCATGATTTTCCCCTTTTTCAAAACATTCTTCTGAAGATCGATATTGTGTCCCCCTCTTGTGCCATATGCAGCATGATGTATGATGCTTATGCTATGCGAAATGGTGCGATGATGTTATGTTATGTAAGATGGTGTTTATTCCGAAGATACACACACATCCCTGCGATAAAACACATAATCTTTTTGAATCAGCGTTGTCTTTTTGCTATAAGCCTCACTTAGGAGCTTCTTCGCCTTTTACTTCAGCGGAATCAGCGTTTATTTTTCGCTGTAAGCCTCCCTTAGGAGCTTCTTCGCCTTTTACTTTCAACGGTATTCGCGTTGACTTTTCGCGCTTCGCCTTTTACTTTAGGCGGTATCAGCGTTGACTTTTCGCTGTAAGCTCTGCATTCCCTTTGGAACGACTTTGGAGCAGAAAACTTACACTGCGTTCCCTTTGGAACGGCTTTTTGTGACTTCAGCTAACTTACTCTGCGTTCCTTAGAACGACTTTTTGTTGTTTCGTAAATTTTTTTTGATAATTCGAAGGTCCTCCTTGTTATCGCAAATCTTTTAAGCTTCAACGACTTAAGCCTGTGAAGAAAATATATTTCCCTTGTGGCAAACAACGAAACTATTACATGGAATTTGAAAAATGTCCTTTATTACACAGAAAATAAAACTGAATGAAAAAGACTGCTATCAAGGTAGGATATTTGTTAATAGATGTGCTTCGACTCTGGCACAGTGCTGTTGACTGTGCGAGCTTCGGACTGTTCTCTGAAGTCCCTTTGGTGTGGAGCATATTGGCTCCCTTCTGGCTGTTGGCCTTGTTGCAGCGGTGGTGGAGGCGGAGGCTGTTGCCAGGAAGCTTGAGGTTGACTCGCCGAAGCAACAGAAACTGCAGGGTGGTTGCCTACATATTCTGGAATGTAAGGCGAATGATACGAAGCAGTGTGCATGACCTGCTTTGGCTGAGCCTGTTGTGCCGCAGCTTCGGCTATTTCCTTTTGCTTCTGGATGGTAACATGGCACATCCTGGTGGTATGGCCCTTGTTCTCACCACAGAACAAGCAAAAAATTCTTCTTGGTTGATCTCCAAATCTTCCGCCGAAGCCCCTGGCGCCTCTGCCTCTTGGAGCTGGTGGTCGGAAAGAGCCTTGCTGTTGCCCCGAAGACTGTGAGGAGCACTGTGGCCTTTGCTGCTGGCTCCCCCTATCATCATTTTGAGTAGAGTTATGGATTGACCTAACGTGCCTCGGATAGAATCTTCCTCCGAAGCCCCTGGTCATTTCAGAAAACCTGAAAGCCTCCTACCTTCTTTGACGAAAATCATTATCGGCCCGAATATACTCGTCCATCTTCTGGAGCAGCTTCTCCAAAGTTTGAGGAGGCTTCCTAGCGAAGTACTGAGCTGAAGGTCCTGACCGAAGCCCCTTGATCATGGCCTCAATGACAATTTTGTTGGGCACTGTTGGTGCCTATGCCCTCAAACGCAAGAACCTCCGGACATATGCCTGAAGGTATTCTTCGTGATCCTGGGTGCACTGGAATAGAGCTTGAGCAGTGACCGGCTTCGTCTGAAACCCTTGGAAGCTGGTTAACAGCAAGTCCTTCAGCTTTTGCCATGAAGTGATCGTTCCTGGTCGAAGGGAGGAATACCAGGTTTGAGCAACACTCCTGACAGCCATAACAAAAGATTTGGCCATGACTGCAGCATTGCCACCATACGAAGATACTGTTGCTTCGTAGCTCATCAAAAACTGCTTCGGGTCTGAGTGGCCATCGAATATGGGAAGCTGAGGCGGCTTGTAGGACGGAGGCCAAGGTGTAGCCTGCAGCTCAGCGGACAGAGGAGAAGCATCATCAAAAACAAAATTCCCATGATGGAAATTGTCATACCAGTCATCTTCGTTGAGGAAACCCTCCTGATGAAGGTCTTGGTGCTGAGGCCTTCGGTGTTGCTCATCCTGAGTAAGATGACGAACTTCTTCAGAGGCTTCGTCTATCTGCCTTTGCAGTTCAGCTAGCCTGGCCATCTTTTCCTTCTTCCTCTGCACCTGTTGATGAAGCATCTCCATGTTTCTGATTTCTTGGTCTATCTCATCCTCTGGCGGTGTCGGGCTAACAGCCTTCCTTTTCTGGCTTTGGGCCTCCCGAAGGGAGACTGTCTCCTGATTGTGGTCCAGCGGTTGCAGAGCTGCAGCCCCAGTTGCTGAAGCTTTCTTCGGTGCCATAGCGAAGGTTTATGATCGCCGAAGGTGTTCAAAAACTCAAAGAGTGGAAGTGAGTTCACCGGAGGTGGGCGCCAATGTTGGGGACTTGTTCTCAAATGCTATGAGTTAAGAACAAGACAACACAGAAAATGTTAATCGATAAAGTCCTTCGTCCTTCGAAGCATTATTTCCCTTAGGATATAATGATTTTCGAACGAAGGTTATGAAGGATGTACCTCCATAAACACAGCATACGATGACGAAGAATGAATCATAAGGAATATGAAGAATAACATAGACAATTATATATTATTATCAACTTATTTTTGCATTATTATTATGAAGAAACAGAAATGACATCGAATTACAAATGTACCTTCAGCTTGGAAGGAGATGAAAGTACAGGTGTGACACAAAAGCAAATACCAAATCAGCGTGAACAGTACGGAGGTACTGTTCACCTATTTATAGACACGGGACACAGCCCATACAAAATTACATTCATGCCCTTTACATTTGGTAATAATTCTATAGTAATTCACCGAGGTCTAAATAGCCTTTTCATCTTTAAGTCGGTTTCATTTTCTGCTACCACACCGAAGCTTTCCCGCTCACATCTTCGGCGCTGTATCAACCTTCGTATTATTTTGGACTTCTCCTACTGTGATACCGACTCGAGTCCAAAGATACCTGTTCACACATTGTACTCCAGAAATACTGTTAAATCCTATTTTTGAGGACCTTCGTAAGCCGAAGGCCCCCAACAGGCCCTCTGTTCCTCGTTAAGAGAGTCTTTGAGAGCCACATCTCCCACTATCGGTTCGATACTTTCCTCCTCGTAAACCTCCCTAGCAGTACCAATAGCATCGTCATACGTGTCGATGATAGGAGGAAGAGGGAATGTCTTTATGTCCTTTCCCATTGACTGCAACATGTTCCTAATGTCAATCAATACCATCTGCTCAACATGAGTTTTACCCTGACTCCTGTGTTGATAGTCCTCTGACATAACATCTAGGTGATTCTGCCAGAGTACCGCCATGTCACTTGGCTCACAGTACACCAGTATTGTGGCAAAAAGTCGTCGCAGCGCCGATGGCATCTAGAAAAGAGCACGTTCAGTGAGACAGTCATCCAGTGTGTTGTCCGACTCAAGCAGTCCCCTTCTCTCTGCTGCCTCACGAAAAGTTGGTAGCGTGACACCATCTACTGTCCTTAGATCCACATAGGAGGTGGCGCAAGTCACATGGTTTAGAAGAACACGGAGATAGTAGCGCTCCCCCTCAGCGGGATGAGCAGAGACTATTCTACCGACTTGTCCACCCGTATCACGCTTCCTCCGTTGCCATACTTTGCCCTTACCACTTTGCCAAGTGTACCACTTAGGGAAGTCACCATATAGGATGCCATGAGCCCCCTCATGTAGCCTATTCGCTTCAAAATATGCCATGAGCATTGACCTATCAGCACCTGGACGGTTGACAACTCGCTCGACCATTTTTCGTTCGTGAAACGCCACCATGTGCATGTTTGGAAGATGGAGTTGCAATTGCATCACAGGTGGAGAGTTCTGACTAAGCTCAAATCCGTATATCCTCCATAATGCTTCTGGAGGAGTCACCCACCTTGCATCTCTGTACTGCTTGATCTCATCTACATCATCATCTGCCTTGCTCGCATATCTCATAACAACAGACGCACGATCATGGCCTTTGTATATGTACTTGAAAAGGTATTTAACGGCCTTGATGCTTCCGCACGCCTCAACATTGACGTGACAGTTGAAGAGACGAAGGAGATAAGGGTTGTAAGGGACAACCCATCTATTGTCCAATTCGCAACCTCGAACCTTTTCCTTATGCCCATCATCACGACGTCTGTAAATCGGGTATGAGTCCTTCCCTTGCAAGGTTGTGTCACTGAAAGGCCGAGGGTAATGATTCTTGCACGATGCATGGCCCTTAGTGCATGGACAGTTAGGGTTTAACGACCCACACGGGCCATGCATCATATGCTTGATAACCATCTTTCGTAGTTCAGGGTACTTGTTGTGTGGGATCTCGGCTGAGATCAAAAGGTCATACTGCTCGGGGCACATTAGCTTGTACTTCCTCTGCATGATGAGTAGAAAATGGGCATGTGGCAAACCCTGTGGGGGATAGATATCCCCCGGGTCCACTAAAGAGTAAAAGACCTCACGAAAGGCCCAAGGGCCCAATAAATCATAAGGTCATTCTTTCGTGGGCCTGGGGAGAGATAACCAGTAGAGCAGATCGACATGAGGCCGGATTGATGTAAACCCGGACGACCCACAACGTCGAGCGAGTGACCACAACAGAGATTCGACTTTCCCGCGCTGGAGCCCCCATGCAACGGAGCCATGCGAGGATAAGTCGGCAGGATTACACGGAGATAAACTCAAGAAGTTCACTATCTTTTAGCTACTCGTTGTTATCATATCCACATGTATTGCCCCACGGTCGAGTATATAAGGCCTAGGGGGCACCCCTTCAGAACGATCGACCCTATTACTTAGCCACCCACGTCAACTCTCTGCACTCAGAGAGCTCTCTTGTAACCTTGTCCACCAAGCATACTCACCAGGACGTAGGGTGTTACGCATCTCTAAGCGGCCCGAACCTGTAAACCTTGTCCACTGTCCCTCGTGCAATCGGCACGAACCATTTTGCTACAGTTGTCGACACCGTCCTACTCCTAAAAACACCTTGAGGGACAACCCCGGGTGTGCGGTCGGACCCAAAACACCGACAGCTGGCGCGCCAGGTAGGGGGTGTGTCGACAATCCAAGCTAGCTCAATGGCCGTCACCTTCTACAGCAAGATCACCCTGCGTCCCGGATCCGTATTCTGCTTCGGAACAATCTCATCCGTAGCGGATGAAGAGGGAACTCTACACCGCATTGCGGATTCGCCGGAAAAGAAGTCTCCTCCAACAAACTCCGAAAATGTCGGAGAAGCGCAACCTCCAGCTCTTCGGAAAAAGATCGTCTCCGGAAAGTCGGGGGCTGAGGGCTCGCTGACCCGGAGAACTCCACTGTCTACTTCTCCGACAAAAGAATGGACATAGATCGCGAGGAAGAAGGAGACCAGGGAGAAGCAAGTTGTTCTTTCCGTTCCTCCGCCCTCAAAGGAGAACGGAAAGAAGGTCGCCATGACAGCAACACCATTCTACCCCGACGTCCTCTTCATCGGGAGAGTGGAGTCACCTACCGTCTCCGACGATGAGCCGACCGCACCTGGAGAAGAACCGCCTCAACGAGAATCCCGCCGACGGAGGAACCGGCGCAGGAACATTCGACGACATCACGCGGCCGGAGAACGGGATCCGGAGCAACCTGTCTCGCGAGACGAGGTCTCGGAGATAGGAGAGACTCCGGAAGAACGCGTCTTCAGAGAACGAAGGAACTCCCGACGACGTGATCGTCGACGGGCCCAGGAACAAGCCGAGCAAGATGCAAGGCAACGCCGGGAGAATCCATTCTTCGGGCGCAACCTGAATCCCGACTTCGCCCAAGCTATGAACACGCCGAGCGAAGTCGGGGGGGGGGGGGTACTAGCTCGGATAGCCGATGGACTTCCTCGGACTCCCGACGCTGAGGGCTACCGACGACTGTTCACCCAGGCGGCCAACCATCTTCTATCGGTTGCTCACCCGCCGAACGATCTACGACACGCCATCAACAGTCGCCGAGACGCGCGAAGCTCCATCAATGCTTCGCGCGAACGACGGCATGAGAACGAGATTCGCCGTCGGGAGGAGTACGACAGGGATCATGGCATCCCGGCTCAGAGCCAGGCCACCAGAACTGAGTCGACAACGGCCTCAACTGGCGGTACCACCCGGGGACGGTCGAGGAACCACAACCACAACTCCCCTCCCCGGGACAGACATCATCCCCGACGACAGGAGGACACGTGCGGAGTATCTGCTCTTACTCCGCGCCTTAGGGCCATCCAGTGGCCTCCCAACTTCAAGGTATCCAATGTCGACAAATATGAACCTAAGCAGGATCCAGGGGGTTGGCTAGCCGTCTACACCACCGGTGCTCGAGCTGCCGGGGCGTCCGAAGACGTGATGACCGCGTACTTACCCATTGTCCTTGGGCAAGACGCGCTGCAATGGCTGCGACATCTACCCCGACACTGCATCGACGACTGGGGCGACTTCAGTCGACGCTTCACCACCAACTTCCAGTCCCTCTCCGACAAGCCGGCGCAACCGTGGGACCTCAAATCCATCAAGCGCCGGGGGGATGAGACTCTCCGGTCGTACCTCAAGAGGTTCCAGACCATGAGAAATCGTATCCCCGAGTTCACGGAGGCGGCCGTGATCGAGGACTTCTACAGAGGATCCAACGACTCGGCCTTCGTCCGAGCCATACTACAGAAGGCGCCGACTACCTCCGAGGAGCTGTTCCGGGAAGCCGACCTCTACATCACCGCCGACGAGCGGGCCCAAGACCTCATCGGAGGAGCAAAGCCCGCACCGGCAGCACCACGACGCGACGCGAACCAACAGCCTCACAAACGCTGGGAGAAGAGGCCTCGCGAAGAAGTACACGCCGCCGGACCACCTGCCTCTCGCGCCCGAGGAGGACCTCGTGGAGGCGAACGCACGCTGGACGACATCCTCGACGCCCAGTGCCCGTACCACAAGGACATGCGCCACACTCTTCGTAACTGCCGGGACTTCAAGCATTCCGTCGGACACGGCCGACCCTTCCAACCTCTACCTCCTCCTCCACCGAGGGGAGGACCAGATGAACCACGACAGCCCCATCAGCAAGAGGAAGGAGGAGGAGGAGCCTTCCCACGCGTCGACAGGGAGGTCAACGTCATCTTCGGCGGACATGGGTCGCAGGAGAACAAAAGACAACAAAAGCTCAACGACCGCCAGATACTGGTGGCGACCACCGGTCCTCCCGCCCCATATCGGTGGTCGGAACACTCGATCACTTTCACTCGGGAGGATCAATGGCTCAACTTCGACCATCCAGGCAAATACCCGCTCCTCGTCGATCCGGTGATCCGAGAGAGCCGGATAAAGAAGGTGCTAGTGGACGGGGGGAGCAGCATCAACGTCGCCTTCCCCCGGACACTTCAAGGCTTGGGAGTTCACATCAAAGAGCTCCACGAGTTGGACACTCCTTTCTTCGGCATCGTGCCGACGAAAGGGGAATACCCGCTGGGCCACATCTACATGCCAGTCACCTTTGGAACTCCGGAGAACTACAGAACCGAGTTCCTGAGGTTCGAAGTGGCGAACTTCGATTGCGGGTACAACGCCATCATCGGGAGGCCGGGGCTGGCCAAATTCATGGCCATCCCTCATTACACATATATGATACTGAAGATGCCAGGGCCGCAAGGAATCATAACTGTGCGCGCCGACTTCCAAGGTGCCGCAGAGTGTTTCTGAGTGGCCATCCAAGCAGCCCTCACCACCAAGCCGTCGGTGGTTTCTTCGACACTGGCGAACTCTAAGCCTAAAGAGGACCTTGCAGTGTCGGCAAACGAAGCTCAGGCCGCGACTTCTATGCGGCCGACTGAAGAAACCAAGAGGATCAACCTAGGGTTCGCTGATGAACGCAAGACTGCCATCATCAGCTCCAGCTTGGACGACAAATAGGAAAGCACGCTCGTCCAGTTTCTGCAAGATAACCGAGACGTATTCGCATGGCAACCTGCGGATATGCCGGGAGTCCCAAGAGAACTGGCCGAGCACAAACTGAAGGTCTACCCCCAGGCAAGGCCGATTCGGCAAAAGCTACGTCGTTTCACGCCCGACAAGAGAGAGGCCATTCGCGCCGAGTTAGCTCGCTTGGTCGCGGCCGGATTTATTAGAGAAGTGTTACACCCCGAGTGGTTAGCCAACCCTGTTCTTGTACTCAAAAAGAATAAAGTGGATTGGCGCATGTGCGTCGACTATACCGATCTCAACAAACACTGTCCGAAGGATCCCTTCGGGCTCCCGAGGATAGATCAGGTGGTGGATTCCACCGCTGGGTGTTCTGTGCTGCCTTTCTTGGATTGCTATTCCGGATACCACCAGATTAGTTTGGCGAAGGAAGACGAGGAAAAAACGGCGTTCATCACTCCGTTTGGTGCTTTCTGTTATACCTCCATGCCGTTCGGCCTCAAAAACGCTGGAGCGACTTATCAGAGAGCCATTCAAACATGCTTAGCCGATCACTGGGGCAAGCGTGTGGAGGCCTACGTAGATGATGTGGTAATCAAAACGGAGAATTCGGAAAACTTCATCGAAGACTTGCAGCTGGTTTTCAACAGCCTGAGACGTGGAAGCTTAATCCCGAAAAATGTGTTTTCGGGGTACCAGCCGGAAAGTTGCTCGGGTTTATCGTCAGCCACCGAGGAATTGAGGCTAATCCGGATAAGATTGAAGCTATCATAAAGATGGAAGCTCCTCGATCACAAAAGAAGGTTCAGCGACTTACTGGATGTATGGCAGCTCTGAGCAGATTTATATCCAGGCTGGGGGAAAAAGGTTTGCCATTTTACAAGCTACTCAAGAAGGTGGATAAGTTTCAATGGACTTCAGAAGCACAAGAAGCTCTAGATGCACTGAAAAAATTCTTGACAACACCACCAGTACTGAAGCCACCCCGGCGAGCTACGTCAACTCAACCAGTTGAAGATTTGCTACTGTATATCTCTTGCACGACTCACGTGGTAAGCACCGCGTTGGTAGTCGAGCGAGTAGAAGAAAGACATGCCTATCCAGTACAACATCCTGTTTACTTCATCAGTGAAGTTCTAGGCCCCTCAAAGAAAAAGTATCCTCAAGTCCAGAAGCTATTATACGCAGTACTTCTAACTGCCCGCAAGCTACGTCACTACTTTGATGACCACAAAGTCATAGTAGTCACCGGTTTTCCAATAGGGGATATTCTTCACAACAAGGAGGCCATTGGCCGGATAGCCAAATGGGCTTGTGAATTGGGATCTCATGACATCGAGTTCCGACCTCGCACTGCCATCAAAACTCAAGCACTGGTTGATTTCGTATCAGAGTGGACTGAACAGCAAGTACCAGATAACCCAGAGACTGCAGAAGTATGGCGAATGTATTTTGATGGCTCCCTGAAGCTGCAGGGAGCAGGAGCAGGGATTCTCTTCACCGCACCTGGAGGCGAACACCTCAAGTACGCCCTCCAGTTGCTATTTCCGGCCTCCAACAATGCAGCCGAGTATGAAGCTCTGATCCATGGATTGAACATCGCCATGTCATTGGGCGTCAAAAGATTGATGGTATACGGAGACTCTCTGGTAGTCATCAGCCAGATAAACAAGGAGTGGGATTGTTCAAGCGATTCAATGGGAAAATACTGCGCTGCCGTCCGAAAGCTAGAAGATAAATTCGAGGGTTTGGAATTTCATCATGTAGAAAGAGATCGGAACACAGCAGCCGATGTACTGTCCAAGTTAGGATCCAGTCGAACTCAGGTCCCACCCGGAGTCTTCGTGCAAGAAATTCTACAGCCGAGTATCTCAATGGATCAAACAGAAGAGTGCAACATCATAGATCAACCCGAGTCAGACTCTAATGACTGGAGAAGGCCGATCATTAAATATATAAAGAATGAAGAAGAACCAGACGACAAGAACTCGGCAGAGCGCATTGCCAGACAGTCGGCTCACTATACACTCATTGGGGAGACATTATACAGAAGGGGTGCATCAGGCGTCCTCATGAAGTGCATTCTCCCGTCCACTGGGAAGCAATTTCTGGAGGAGGTCCATGTTGGGCAATGTGGAATACATGCAGCCTCCAGAACACTAGTCGGGAAGGTCTTCAGGTCAGGATTCTATTGGCCAACAGCAAAGAACGATGCAGCCGAGTTAGTTCAGAGGTGCGAAGCTTGTCAATACTTGTCAAAGCAACAACACATGCCAGCACAACAACTGCAGACCATACCAGTAACTTGGCCTTTCGCATGTTGGGGACTGGATATGATTGGACCTTTCAAGAAAGCTCAAGGGGGATACACTCACGTATTGGTAGCAATCGATAAATTCACTAAATGGATAGATTTCAAGCCCATTGCTTCTTTAACCTCTGCTAAGGCCGTGGAATTCATACAAGACATAATATTCAGATTCGGGATACCAAACAACATCATAACTGACTTAGGATCCAACTTCACAAGTTCAGAATTCTTCGACTTCTGTGAGCAAAAGAGCATTCAGATCAAGTATGCATCTGTAGCACATCCAAGAGCCAACGGGCAGGTTGAGCGAGCCAACGGGATGATATTGGAGGCACTCAGGAAAAAGGTCTTCGATAAGAATGAAAAATTCGCAGGAAAGTGGATAAGGGAATTGCCCTATGGCGTTTGGAGCCTAAGAACCCAACCTAGCCGAGCCCTGCATGGAAACACTCCTTTCTTCATGGTCTATGGGTCGGAGGCAGTACTACCCGCCGATCTCAAGTTTGGGGCGCCAAGGTTGATCTTCGAAAGCATAGCAGAAGCTGAGGCCACCAGGCTGGAGGACATTGAGGTACTTGAAGAAGAACGGCTAAACGCGGTAATCCAATCAGCACGGTACCAGCAGACTCTAAGGCGCTATCACGACAAGGCTGTGCGACAACGATCCTTCTCAATAGGAGATCTCGTCCTCCGCCGAATTCTAACGGGGGAGGGACGACACAAGTTATCGCCCTTATGGGAAGGACCCTTCATGGTAGCAGAAGTCACTCGGCCCGGATCTTATCGTCTCACTCAGATGGATGGCACAGAAGTTGGGAACTCCTGGAACATAGAACACCTCAGAAAGTTTTACCCCTAGCTATGTTTCAAAAACTGCTGGGACGACAATGTACTCTGTAAAGCGGAAATATGTCATCAATAAAAAAGAGGTTTCAAAGATACTCAGTTTGTTTACGATTGACTTGCATTCTTACTTAACTCGGGGTGACCACTATGCCCTACTAACGGAGCAATCGACTTAAGCCGGCAACGACTTAAGGCGGTGCAACATGCTCACACTTACTTAACTCGGGGTGACCACTATGCCCTACTAACGGAGCAATCGACTTAAGTCGGCAACGACTTAAGGCGGTGCAACATGCTCACGCTTACTTAAATCAGGGTGACCACTATGCCCTACTAACGGAGCAATCGACTTAAGTCGGCAACGACTTAAGGCGGTGCAACATGCTCACGCTTACTTAACTCGGGGTGACCACTATGCCCTATTAACGGAGCAATCGACTTAAGTCGGCAACGACTTAAGGCGGTGCAACATGCTCACGCTTACTTAACTCGGGGTGACCACTATGCCCTATTAACGGAGCAATTGACTTAAGTCGGCAACGACTTAAGACGGTGCAACATGCTCACACTTACTTAATTCGGGGTGACCACTATGCCCTACTAACGGAGCAATCGACTTAAGTCGGCAACGACTTAAGGCGGTGCAACATGCTCACGCTTACTTAACTCAGGGTGACCACTATGCCCTACTAATGGAGCAATCGGCTAAAGTCAGTGGCGACTTAAGCCGGTGCGACATGCTCATGTCTATGCAATTTAGGGAGACCACTACGCCCTATTAGCAAAAATAATCGACTCAAGTCAGTAGCGACTTCAGACGATCTGACATAATTATGATTACTCATACAGGGATGACTTCTATATCCCGCAAACAAATTTCATAATCATCGCGCGTCATTTCACTGCTGCAAATTTATGAACTGATGTCCTCTAACAAATACTTGATCATGCTAACCGCGCGCTCAAAGCACGCAAAATGTTTCTCTATTTCGCAATGTCTTTCTCAGGAGCGACCGACGAAGAAGGGCGACTCGAGGAATCAGGGGCAGCATTCACATCAGCCCTTAAGTCTTCAGGAACAACCACGCCGGGTCTCCTCATCAAAATTCGTCCCGCCCGAATAGCCTTGTCCATGGCTCTGTCGCGCTGGGCTCTGAGAGTAGCAGAAGTCTCTTCGGCAACCTTAGCAGCCAGTCGAGCAGTTTCTAACTCTTGAACAATGGATTTCTTGGAAGCTCGGAGTTCTTTGATGGTAGCATCCTTTGCTGATATCAACTGCTTGAGGCGGGTCACTTCGTCAGCGGATTCCTGCAGCTTACTGCGTTGATTGTCCAATTCCTCCATAGTAAAGCGGTGACTCCTCTCCAAGATGGTCAGCGAGTTACTAGAATCACGATACAATCTGTCAAGACTGTCACGAGAGGCAACGAGGATACACTTTTCTTCCTGCAAGCAAAAATCAACTCCTTCAAGAACCAAACAAGTAATAAGAACACAGCAAGGCAAAGCACAGTTCTGTAAATTACCTTTTCAGAATCGAGCTGAGCATGAAGAGAAGAACTCAGTGCATTGGCGTCATCCAAGGCAGCGGAGACCTGACCTAGTTCAGTTTGGCTCTGAGAGTATTTCTCCTCGAAGTCAGCACACCGCTGGACCAATTCAGCCTGATCTCGGGAATGTTTTTCCTCAAGAGTTGAAATCTGCCGAGTCATTCCTAGCAAAGGATAATCAAACAAAACGGGGTCAGAAGGTAAAGCAGTCCACAGTGAAGGCAAAGAAAAGCAAAAAGACATTAACCAGCGTTGGTTGCCTCCAATTCAGAGACGCGATGTTGAAGTGACACTGGATTCCAACATGCAAGAGACGAAGCTACTTCTGGGACGGAAGCACCCTGTAGCCTCAGCTGGCTAGCCATCCCATCCACCAAAGCCTGATGAGGAAAACAGATGAGTGTAACGACAGCAGTTCATACAATGTGAAAATCAAGCTAAAATACATCACAGTACCTGGAGGTTGGAAAAGAACGAAGGGATCCCTAAATCAGGAGAGATCTGTTGATAACCAGACGTAAGACCACCACCCGAAGCAGCTTGCAACGAACCAGTAGGAATCAGCTCGGTGCCTTCAACAGAGCCAAACACTCGATCAGCGGGGACGCTGCCCTCTAAAGCAACTCCCTGGTCCAAGGTTTGGGCTACCACCATACAGCCAGAATGTGGAGGAGATCCTGCATGAACATCCATGGAAGTACAGGAGGGAGACCTCGCTCGGCCACCCTCGGGGGCTGGGTCATAGCTTGCACTGCCCACTTGAGCCGGATCATCCCCGGCAGCACCCTCGGGGGCTGGGCAGTGGCTTGCACTCCCCACCCGAGTTAAGTCATCCCCGGCGACATCCTTGGGGGCTGGGCATGTGTCAGCATCATCCTTGAAGTCCAAGTTCTCTGCAGTAGCCACCTCTAAGGTTGACGGGCCCTCAGCTATTTCCATGGGACCCGGACGATCCAAGTCAGTCTCCCGACCCTCGAGATCGCGCTCTAAGGTCGACGAGGCGCGGGATGACCTCAACCCAGCATCTGGCACGTCAGCGCAAGCCTCCATTGCACCATCATCCACTGGCTCCGATAACAAGTCCTCTGGGACCATATCCTCCAGAGTCTGATCAAAGTTGGCCAGGGACAGTTCTTGCAGACCAATGAGGGCAGACAAAGCAGGAGAGGGAACTCCACTACTTTCACCACTGGCGATGAACTGCCGACTGTTTTTCCGAGTCAAAGGAATCTCATTTTCTTCCTCCTCATCATCCACATTGGCAACACAAGCAGCACCCACATTGGGATCAACAGCGGATTGGGCACACCCATTGGGGTCAGCGTCAGTAAATCCAGTCGCAGGCACTTCTTCAGCAGCAGGAACCGAGGTACCAGCGTCCTGATCAAAACTGGATACTCGCCGGAGGCGTCTTCTTTTCTTCTTCTGCTCATCAGCAGAAGGATCAGGCTGATTGGCTCGGCAAGGGCGCCTCAGGCGAGTGCTGACAGGCTTCTGAACATCCAAAGTCGTATCAGCCTCTGGGAGGGGCGCCACTACCAACGTCCCAGCAGGAGCAGCGTCGGATGAATCCTCAGCTAGCAAATCAAGCATAGCGCTTATCTCTGCATCACTAGGGTTCAGGGGCACCTCAAAATGGACCTGCCGTTCGTCATCAGGAATCTCCCCAAGCGAGGCAACCAAAGCACCAACTTCTTCAGCAGAGGGTCGCACTCTAAGGCCCAAACTGCCGTCAGTAATGGGTGGATTCGACACAAAAAGGGTGAAGGCTTTGGGAGGAGGCAGGTTCCAGGCCGAGTACGCCACTGGAGCACCAACATTTGACACTTTACCCCTGAGGATCATTTCAAGTCGGCTCACCAAGTCTGCAGAAGGAATTCTCCTGTTGGTAACCCGAGTTGAGTCGGCTAGCCCTCGATACAGATAAGCTGGATAGGCCCTGTCTTTCAGTGGCTGAATATTCTTGAAAACAAAATCAGTAACCACAGCTTCAGCAGTCAGACCCCTCTCTTTCAGCAGTCCAACTTCAGCTAGCAACACACCTGCCTCAGCTACCTCCTGATCTGTGGGAGACTCGGTCCAGCTTGGGGTACGAACGTCTGGCTGTCTTCCCGACCGGGAGGGGAGAGAATTCCCATAATTCTCAACTATGAACCACTCCAGGCGCCATCCCTTAATACTGTCCTTGAGGGGGATCTCGAGATATTCAGTTTTCCTCCCGCAGCGCATCTCCAAGCTGGCACCCCCGACCAACTGATGTTGTCCCCCGGCCATCCCAGGGCGACAATGATACAAGTATTTCCATAAACCGAAATGTGGCAGCACGCCAAGAAAGGTTTCGCATAAATGAACGAAAATGGAGATTTGCAGAATTGAATTGGGGTTCAAATGGGTCAAGTTAATATGGTAGAAATCAAGGAGGCCGCGGAAAAAGGGAGAGATGGGAAGGCCAAGGCCGCGGAGAAGAAAAGGGGCATAAACAACGGACTCATGGGTATCCTCTGTCGGAACAGTAAACCCATGGCAAATCCGCCAAGAACAGAGTTCTCGCGGAGGAAGAACCCCGATAGATACGAGGTGTAACACCCTGAATTTGGGGGTATAAAATTTCTTTTCTAATATCCATCAAATTCAGGTGTTACCCTCTCTTTTCCTTGATTTTCTTTTCTTTTTCCTAAATAGTGGAGAGTTATTTTGTGTGTATATATATATACATATATATATATGTTAAGTGTAGTAAAATAAAACCTTAGAAAAAACTTTGGTTGTTGCATTTCATGCCGAAGCAAAATTTTTGTTTGCTACCGCATTTATGCTAGTTAGTCACGATCTAAAATAAACAAATACATTCATATGAATATAAATATATATCTATACTAAATAAAAGGGGTAAATAGAAAAGGAAAAGAAGGAAACAGACCCACTCCCCATTCCCATGCTCGTTCGGCAACTGCCCCACGGCGGAGTGCCATTTGAACCCCCCACGTCCCCTTGCCTCACTACCCTCTCTCTCATTCTTGCACAGCCACCAAGCGCCCTCATTGTGCTCACCTCCCCACGGAACTGCCGCCACCGTGCCGCGTGTTCGCCGCTCGCAGTGTCGCGCCCTGGCCTCACTGGAGCAGTCCCCGAAGCCTCGCCGCGTCCGTGCTCCGCCCTCGCTATCCAAGGTGAGTTCCTTCCCTCATCTACTCTCTCCCTCTCGACATACGCCGTCTACCCCTGCACGGTGAGCCACCTACTCGCGCTCCTAGCTCCTTGGCACGGCGAGCTCTCCCATCCCCGGTGCCTAGACCAAAGTAGACCTCGTCGGCCCTGTGTTGCGTTGTGCACCAGCAACCTAGCCATGTGTCACGTCCTCCTCTCCCTGCGCACTCATGCTCCACGCGCGACAACCTCCTACGTGCTCTGCCCCGCCTTGCCTCACCGTAGCGCCGCCCCGGGCGAGCTACCACCGCTGGTGTGTAGCCCCGCCTCGCAGCCCTCCTCTTCTCCGCGCCACACCGCACTGCAGCCTCTAAAGAGCATCTGCGCTGCCTGCTCGCTCCTTCTCTGGCGAGCCACCAGCGAGCCCCGCTCGCAGCCCCTGCGGCCCAACCATGCCCATGGCTGCTGCGTTGCCGCAGCCACCCCAGCCATGCACGCCGCTCTGGTGCTGCTGCCCGGCCTTGCCGAGCCGCGCGTCCGCCTCGCCTGCCCGGCCAGCGGCCACTAGCGAGCCCAGCAGCTGGAGACGGCCAGCCATGCCCCGCGAGGCCGCGATCCTATTTCCATCTAACTGCATTCGTACGTGCGTGGGTAACAGGAAGGAGATAACCAATGGTGGGCCCCACTTGCATGCATCACGCCTCCATAATTTCCCACATGCATGTATTTCTTTTTCCACACGATCCACAATCCCTACGGTCGGCACTTGCATGCACAACCCTCACACAAGCGAGATCTGCAGGCATGCAACACAGGTGGAAAATTGCTCCCACACCTGATCCCACCTCCCCTTGATACTCTTGTGGCTAAGACCCATGTGGTCCATCGTATGGTTAGCTTTCGACCAATCAAATCATGCCACGTAATGTAAATCCGAGAAACACTAGTTATTCAATATATACGTTGTGTTGCGAGTCCGTCTCGACTTGTTTCATTCGTAGCGACTTCGTAATAACCTCGACTACGTGTTAGTAATATTATTTGGTCATGTTTTCGTTAATTGTGTAGTTAATCGTTTATCCGAGGTTTATTTGAATGACATTCTAATTAAAATTAAGGTATAGTTTTTAAATGGTGATTTTATAGATGCAAATTAATGTGGTTAGTGCCAACTAAGATGTTTTCAACTAATATTTGTTTAATGTAAATGTGACGTCTGTTTAGCTTTTCTCGCATGTCGCGTTGTTTCACACGTGGTCACGTGTTGATTCGCGCACCGTTCGCGTGCTATCTCGTGCGCGTCGTCATGCGTTGTCCACGGGTGTCGCACGTGCGAATCGCGTGCACCACCGCGCGTTGTCTGTGCGCTAAGTCGAGTCTGTTCGCCTGTTGTTTCGCGTGCCGTCCGCGTGCTGTTTCGCGCCTTGCCGCGCGTCATTCGCGCGTTATCCGCGCGCGATATTAAATTGTTCGCTTATAATCACTCATGTCAGTTAATTATTTATTTATTTAATCATCCACAATTAAAACAGTAAGTTAGTCAAAACTAAATAGTTTTAATATATATATATTTCATAAATGCTAATTAATATAATTATGTTGAATTAAATATTCTTATTAATATTTGTTTAGTATAAACGCATCATCTGTTTAGTTTTTCTCGCCTGTCGCGCATGTTGTTCCGCGCGCGGTGGCGTGATGGTGTGAGTAGTTCACGTGCTATCTCGCGCGTGTCGTCACATGTTGTCCGCGCGTGGTCCGCGTGCTAGGTCACGCGCGCGCGTGCTATTTTACGCGTTACGTATTTCGTCTCGCTCCGTAAATTCGTTCCGCTTAGAGTCGCTGATGTTATTTAAATTACTTATTTATTTGACAGCTGTTAGCGTAACAGATTTAATCAGAACTAAATAGCAGTTATAATTTATATTTGATAATATCGAATTAAATGTTTTACTTAATATTTATTTAGCGTAAACGCGATATCTTCCAGATCGACGCTTCGAGTTCGACACTTCTTTTTCCTCGCGTGACTGTAGTAACGCGCTCTATTTCGTTTTGCATGTTTTATTATGTTTGTATTTGTATAGTGTAATGTTCTTATGCATATATGTGTTTGCTTGCTTGTGTCTGTACGTCTTCGCTCCGCGTTGCGATTAGAATGCGATCCATCTCTATGTTTCGAGGGATCGACGGTCAAGCATTGGCGTCCAAGTGGTCAGGTTCTTCGAGTTCTACAAGGTTGAAGACCCTGAGCATCCGTTTGGTGAAGGCAAGTGTCCTCTGACCCATTATGTCCCATTCACTTTTAATGCACTGTCCCGCATTACTTAATTGAAACCTAAGGATTGACTAGCTTTCTATTTACCATATCCTTGTTTACCTTTTAGGTTATCATGGTTAGCATTATGCTATTGCTTTACTTTAATCAATGAACATGATGTGAATACTTATGATACTATGATGTTATCCCGATGATGTTCCTGTGATACTATAGGGGGCTCAGGCTGTTTTCTGAGTGCCTCTCCGTAAGGACCTGTTTGGGGAGTGATGACCCGGGATAACAGTGCAACCATGAGGGTGAAATGGGACGCCCTTAGCTAATTAATTAGAGGAACTAGAGGTGTAGTTGCTTCGCCGTCGTGCCGTCAATGGGGTCCAGGCATAGTGCTTGCTCTGCCGAGGCTGGGTGCCGAGATTCTTTCGTTTTGCTTTTGTTAGTCACCCTCCTGCGGGGAGAGGTACTGTGTTTATCAAACTGGAGAAACCTAACGGGCGGCTATGACCTCTAGGGAATCTTTGTAAAGGCTACGTAGTGATACCCTAGCGGACCACCTAGGAAGTGATCAATGGGGAGTCATGATCCCCGGGCAAAACGGGAATCACGGCTCATGGGTAAAGTGTGCGACCTCTGCAGAGGGTTAGAAACTGATATATCAGCCGTGCTCACGGTTATGAGCGGCCTTGGGATCCTCTTTGATTAGAGATACTTGATCAGAGATGGTTGGTTTACAGGTGGTGACAAGGATGATGATTATGACTATGGTAATGGTAAGTGGTATTCTTTCCGTTTGGAAAGGGTACTTTGGGTTAATAACTTGGGTTAATGTTAAAACCTGGCTCCCAATTAATAATAATAACCTGACCAACTAAAAGCAACTGCTTGACCTTAACCCCAAATAAAGCTAGTCCACTACAGCCAAACGGGACATTTGCTGAGTACGTTGATGTGTACTCACCCTTGCTTCCACAAAACACCAGGTTGCCTTTGGTGCAATCTATGCTCAGGTAAAGAAGAAGGCGTCGAGGGGAATCCCCAGGAGTTCCAGGACTTCGACGAGTTCGAGGATTAGGCTAGCGACCTCCCCCAGTCAGCTGCATGTGGTGGGTTTATTTACGTTGGCTACGTTTCTGTTCTGTGTACTTTGATTATATTATGTAAATGACTCTAGTCTTTTATATTATTACTTACTCTTTATTGTATTCGAAGCATTGTGCTATGATGAGTCATTTATGTAATCGCTGTGTACGTGAATTTCTGATCCTGGCACGTACATGGTTCACATTCGGTTTACCTTCAAAACCGGGTGTGACACGAGGTGGAGAAGTTCAGTTTCAGAAATGATAGACATGTGGTTACCTGCGAAAGGCAACTGGCTGTTGGGGTCGATTGGAGGAATCACCACAGCAGACGAGCTCGAGATCTTCCTCTTGGGTGCCATCTCGATTCTACCAGCGAGCAGAGTGGGAGGCGAATGGCAGAGAGGATTCGGAAGCGGGAAAGCAAGAACTAGGGCACGGAAAGCAAAGGCGGCTAAAAGCGCAGCTCTTATGGGATATTCTCGAGCCAGATACTGTTTCAAAAAGTGCCCAGTCAGCACCCAGCGAACCACGTGGTCATCCGGCAGTTATTTCCAAAAAACCGATGTGCCACCTCATCGCTCGGCAATCATCCTCAAAGTGGCTCGCGCGGCCTGCTATCACTCCCGGCGTTGCCTCTACAACGCTGATATCGCGTTCAGTCGCTCGGCATTACCTCTAAAATGCTGACGTCGCTTTCCAATCACTCGGCGTTGCCTCTAAAACGCTGATATAGTGTTTAGTCGCTCGGCGTTGCCTCTAAAACGCCGACGTCGCCTTTCAGTCGCTCGGTGTTACCTCTAAAACGCTGACGTCGCCCTCTGGCATCGTCTCAAGTCGCTCGGCATTACCTCTAAAATGCTGACGTCGCTTTCCAATCACTCGGCGTTGCCCCTAAAACGCTGATATAGTGTTCAGTCGCTCGGCGTTACCTCTAAAACGCCGACGTCGCCTTTCAGTCGCTCGGTGTTACCTCTAAAACGCTGACGTCGCCCTCTGGCATCGTCTCAAGTCGCTCGGCATTACCTCTAAAATGCCGACGTCGCTTTCCAATCACTCGGCGTTACTTCTAAAACGCTGATATAGTCTTCAGTTGCTCGGTGTTACCTCTAAAGCGCCGACACCGTCTACAAGTTACTCGACAGCTATTTCTGAAAGCATCAGTTTGATCCCTAAGTTATTCATCTACTGTCTCAAAGGAATCAGCCTCACAAACAAGCAAGACAAGTTATCAAGGAGAAGCCAACGTCATTCTTTCATTAAAAGGGAAGATAACAAACTTACAAATCAACTCTTTACGAGTTGATACTTCCCTATTACTACCACTACATTACATTACTGCTACTACTACTACACTACGCTATACTACTCTAAATTACTACTACATTATTCTAAACTATACTATACTAATATCTAAAAGACCAGTGGCATCTAGCCACTGGCCCTGTTGATGCCGCCGCCGCTGCCGCCTCTGGTGCTGCCCCTGCTGCTGCCGCCCCGGTTGCTGCCCCAGTTGTCGCCGCCGTCATCGTCCCTACTGTCGCCGCCGCCCCTGCCGCTGCCGTCACCGTCACCCTCGCCACCGTCATCGTCGTCGTCGTCGCCGTCGTCGTCATCGTCCTCGTCCTCGCCGCTGCCGTCCGAGTCCTCCTCATCCGAGGAGTACTCCGACTCATCCGAGCCCTCGAGCCCGGAACGCTCGACGGCCCGGATGTACGTCCAGACCTCCGCCGCAAGCCCCTGGGAGTCGTCTGAGTCGTCAGATGACTCACGCAGGGGGATGGGAGCCGGAGACCCCTCAGACTCAGAGGAGAACTCCTCTGAGTACTCCGAGTCACCAAACTCCTCCGATGGAGGAGTTGGCTCACGCTTGCGTTTGTTGTTCTTGCCCATGGTGGAAGCAGACGGGAGAGAAGAAAGGGAAGCAACAGAGAACAGCGAGAGATGTGAAAAAGCCAGAGAGACAACGGCGTTATTTATAGAAGGAGAAGGCAACCGCTCACCTCCAACCGCGGTCACTGAACAGTCGCAAAGCATTCAATAAGCACTTCAACCCGTCTGAAGACACGTCAGGCGGCTGACGCCGTTTCACGCAACACAACACCCATTGGGACTCCAGTCAACAGTGCGGAGGATATGATTACACTCGCCGTCACATCACATTACTACTCAGAAGCAGCCGACTAAAACACTCAGCATACCAAGCCGTCCCTTGCCCACACCCATTGGGGGGGACGCCCAGGAATTATCAGTATATTTTTCAAAACGGTCACATCTGTGCAGGGCACGCAGTGAATACCTCAAGACAAAAATGAGATATCAGTAACGATCAGAGGAAAGCCAAATATAGCCAGTGAAGTACAAAATATGGCCGACAGAAGCGACGTGAAGACTAGACAGAGAACGTCCATCAAATGTCCAATCAGTCGCAGAGCAAATAAATTGCACTACCTAGCAAGATATGGATGGATTGCAAACTCGGCTACTAAAGACAAAACATATGCTGACCTCTGAAGCAAAATATTGATGACATAATGCTAACCTCCAAAGCATAATGCGAATAGCTTCATGCCAATTTCTACAAACAGAAAGGATAATTTTCAGCAAAGAGACACGAAAGGAAGACCTTCGAATGGATTATCCTCAAAAATCCATTTGAAGGTCGGGGGCTACACCCATTGGGTGCACCTCCGGTGCACCCCATGGATTATCATTCCAAGCCAAGATAGTGCCGATTTCTAAGGCGTGGGACAAGATTAAAAGGCCAACCCTCAACCAAAACGCAGGAGCACAAATGGAAATAATTTCTGGGGAAGACCTTCGAGCAGATTATTTTCTAAAAATCTACTCGAAGCTCGGGGGCTACACCCGTTGGGTGCACCTCCGGTACACCCAATGAAGTTCAGAATCCTACAAATTGAAATGTCGACCTCTAAGGCACAAGCACGAAACTAAGCTTCGGTCAGCGAGTGATCGAAGCAGGAGAAGACAACAGGAAGTCATTTTCTTCAAATTGCCTGCAAGCTGGACCTGGGATCTTTGGGCTGATTACCTCTAAATTAACCCAAAGATCGGGGGCTTGTGGGGGATAGATATCCCCCGGGTCCACTAAAGAGTAAAAGACCTCACGAAAGGCCCAAGGGCCCAATAAATCATAAGGTCATTCTTTCGTGGGCCTGGGGAGAGATAACCAGCAGAGCAGATCGACATGAGGCCAGATTGATGTAAACCTGGACGACCCACAACGTCGAGCGAGTGACCACAACAGAGATCCGACTTTCCCGCGCTGGAGCCCCCATGCAACAGAGCCATGCGAGGATAAGTCGGCAGGATTACACGGAGATAAACTCAAGAAGTTCACTATCTTTTAGCTACTCGTTGTTATCATATCCACATGTATTGCCCCACGGTCGAGTATATAAGGCCTAGGGGGCACCCCTTCAGAATGATCGACCCTATTACTTAGCCACCCACGTCAACTCTCTGCACTCAGAGAGCTCTCTTGTAACCTTGTCCACCAAGCATACTCACCAGGACGTAGGGTGTTACGCATCTCTAAGCGGCCCGAACCTGTAAACCTTGTCCACTGTCCCTCGTGCAATCGGCACAAACCATTTTTCTACAGTTGTCGACACCGTCCTACTCCTAAAAACACCTTGAGGGACAACCCCGGGTGTGCGGTCGGACCCAAAACACCGACAAACCCCGCTTTTGAAACTCCACGACGTAGACGTAGGCCCGGACCTTACCGAGAATATCCTGTTTAGTCAGCCTATGCTTTAACTCCTGTAGCTTTGCATGAAAGACACGCACTACAAGATCGGGACGATCTTGCGGTGTTTGCCCAAGGAGAAGCTCCCTCCTTATCTCATCCCAGTTGGGGTTACATGTCATGGTAAGAAAGATGTCCGGTTTACCAAACTTCCGCACCAGAGCCATAGCATCCATATACCGACGTTTCATGTCATGAGGACTGCCAATAAATGACGTAGACATCACAGTTCGCTTCCCAACCTTTCCTGCTCTGATATCTCCATCTAACATGCTATCCACCAAGCCCTGGTATAGGTCTACCCTTAAACGATCCTGATTCTTACGTATGAAATCTAAACGAGAGCTCTCAATCTTGATGTACGTGTCGACAGCGAACTGCTGGAAAAGCCACTTTCCATGAAGTATTCGATTAAATACCCCGGGACGAATCTGGAATTTGTAGCAGTAGTAGTCACGTACGGACACACATAAATGGGTAGGAGATTCTGCATACGCAAGGATTGAAAAGTGAGTGATGTTGAAAGAATAGTTAATAATGTGCAAAAATCCCAAAGTACAAAGAAACAACTAACCTGCATCTTCATCGTTTGAATTATTTGCCCTATGTGTCGCACGGTATGCATCCACTTCATCCATGGATACACCAACCTTTGGGATATTTGCATGCCATCCAAGTTCACCTTTTGGGAAGAACAGTGGATATGATAGTGCATCGTAGCATCCATGGTATGAGCAGATGACGTGGCTTGACCTATCCTTCCCATGTAACATAACACTCTTGCTGAACTGGCCTCGCCGTTCGCTCCCCTTGATCCATACAGCGGCCACCTCCGAAGTGAGAGGCGTGTTATATGTCTTCTGGTTCAAAGTCTGGTCAAGGTTCAATGCGATATGATAGTCATCAAGGTTCTCAACATGGCCCATGCTCCTAAGGTGCTCGGAGTACGGGTTTCCATGGAGTATGCCAACTATCTGTTTAATAACCTCTTTGTCTTTCTGAAGCTGCTCTTCACGACACTTACGGTACCGATGCTCGAGACTGGGATCGTCATCGTAAAAGTAAAGCTCTAGATGTTTATGCTCCGACCCACCTTCCTTACCGAATGACTTGATATTGTGGTACATCATGCCTTGTGCCCAGAACGTGTATATACCAGAATCTCGCACATTAGTTGTCATACTATCGAGGCAGCAATATAGGGAAGTGAAAGAGAAATGGACATTAAAAACCTAATGTTATCACGAAAGTGCTTAGCATCAGAGTCTGCACTATCCCACAACCTCCTGAGCTGGGGAGGGGTATCCAGTGGTGCTAGCTCAACCTTCCCACCACGACAGCAAAACCCAGGTGGCTCGTACTCAAACTTCTTCGCAGTGCAATAACCGCAGTCAGGAACAGGCTTCAGCATATGCGTTTCTTCAGGGAGGTTACTGTATACCTTGTCGTAGGGGTCAGGCACATCAGTGCCAGTAGATTCATCCTGAGTACCATCGATTTCGATGTCCTCGTCAGTCTCCTCATCTGATATTTTTTGGAAAACAACGACTAAGACATGTGTATTTATATAAGCCTTGGTATCATAATCATAATAAAAATTGACATAAGTACATTGGCCAGCGAATATGTATCCCTCGTCGTCGTCATCATCTTCTCCGAATATGACAGCCTCATCATCATCATCATCATCTGGATCGTGAAAACACGAGCCACGTAAAAGACAAAGGCATTAAGGATGGGGGAAATATGTAATCTAAATAAAGATTTTTTACAATTACCATTGGAAATGACCCTTGGCTTCTCTTGTGTATGCTCCACCTCATTTCCTTGTTCGGTTATGCCTGCACTTCCATTTGTTGGCAAGGTAGCGGCTTGGCATGGAACGCTACATTGTGCTAATGGAAACACACGATTAGTCTGACTATATGGTATCGTCGTCGTGCAAGATCCATTTAAGATTGGATAGTAATTACCATTGTTGTTGGCGTCGCCGATAGTATCCCCATTCAAAGTAGTCACGTTCCTTGCAATGGATGCTTGAGATTGTTTGTTTCGACGGGCTTTGATAGTTTGTCTTTCCCCACGCGGCACATGATGTTTACGTCTTATTGCTTCAGTAGACATATCGAATGAACCGACATCCTCGGGCTGTGTTTGAGCTGGTAGGAAAGGTGTCCTAACGAATTCAGGGATAACCCAGTCGCAGGTGGTAACTGTTGAAGGTTCCGTTGCAGGGTGCACAACCTCAGGGGTATATGTTGGGTCCTCCATGGCGATGGACGCAACATTCAGAGTGTCAGCCTGTAGCACTCTACGTTTTCTCATGTACTCTATCTTTGCCTCTTTTCGCTTTGGTGTCTGATTATACAACCTAAGGCATTCAAGCCTATACTCCCTAACGCCGATACTCGGTTCCCCAATGACACCAACAGATTCATGCACACTGCCTAGAATATGGCATGTATAGGTTCAATTGCACGAAATCTGTTGTATTTTGCCTATTTTTAGTAAAGTGAACAGTCATGTACCTGGTGGCAGAAGGTCTGTCGTTGCGACATAGTCGTTTGTCTGGAATGTCTCGTTCCGATGCAGCCAGTCGCTATCATCATCTAGATCCACATTTACTTTGTTGTCGCCATCTACGAAATATGAATACAATTACTTTACAATAGTAGGTCTATGAACAGACATATTTAATTTAAATTTGATGGGTTTCATCACCTCCTAAAACATCGGGCATCACATTTTGTCCCTTATTTCGTCGTCGCATTTGACGACGCTTGTTATTGTACTCATTCCTTTGTTCAACCGACATTGTTGCACGCCTTTCTCTATCCCTTTGCCTCTTTCGTTCGATAGAATTACCAGCCAATGGAGTGTTTTTAATAGGACCTACCATAATCATCCTAGCATTAGCCAAATAAACGGTGGTACAAAAGGCAAAATTTGTGAGATCAATGGTGCTACAGTTAAACACGAACCTCTAGATGACTCAGACTTTAGGGGTAGTCCTTTATTTCGTTGACGTGCTTCACGACGCTTCCTATTTTTCTCATTCTTTTGTTCAATGGACATCGTGGCATATCTTTCTCTATCCCTTTGCCTCTTACGTTCATTAGCATCGTCTATTGGTCCAAGCGAGTTTGATCCTATTTGATCACCTACAATTCAACTTTTTGTATTAATGAACACATACTTATTAAGTTTCAATCATTAATTGACATGTGTGAACAAACTTTTACCTGTAACGCTTGTGTTTGAGATGTCTATTAATGGTGTGCGACCAGCATTATGCCCCATTAGATTCGTTTCTGTTGGTTCTTCGTTTTCACATAAGGAAATCTGCTAGTTGAGAATGGGCAAGTTTAGATGCTGCTTACAGAGATTCTGGTGGAAAGGGAGATACAGCTGCAACCGTCCTATTTTGGTAAAGTGTAGATGGTGCCATTGATCTTTTATCGACAATATATTGATCATAGCACCATTAAAACAACAATAAAATTATGAGAAGGATTATGTAGCCCTATTTTGGTAAAGTGTAGATGGTGCCATTGATCTTTTATCGACAATATATTGATCATAGCACCATTAAAACAACAAAAAATTTATGAGAAGGATTAAGTAGCTTTTCACAAATAACACAAGCTCAAACAAGATATATGGTTATCCTAGATTCATCATTAGAGACACCCAGAATTAAAAAAATGGAAACAAATCACTTCCAAACTGTAGATGTGCTATATACCTGTTTTGCTTGGTGGCTGGTGCATTGGAATTAGTAAGATGAGTCCATACTTTGTATTAGCTTGGATAACTTAATCCCTACTATTAAGTGTAAGTCACTAAACAATGTATCTTATTGGTACTACACGTAAAAAACTTGTGCATTTTAGATGTGACTGTACAAGTAAAAAAACTGTAGATGTGCTTCTACATTTGGGAAGTGTAAAGTAGATTGCTTCTATTAAGGTTTGCCAAGGAAACTCAATTGATATCAACAAGCTGGGAACACTGCCGCTGAATTTAGAGGCTGGCCAAAATGGTTCCATAAAAAAGGTTACAAGTATTTGTTGGGGACCTTCGGCATCCGAAGGTCCTCAAAAACAGGATTTAATAGTGTTTCTGGAGTGTAATGTGTGAACAGGTATCTTCGGACTCAAGTCAGGCATTACAGTAGACCAGAATAATACGAAGGTTAATGAACCGCCGAAGGTGTAAGCAGGAAAGCTTCGGCGTGACAGCAGCAGATGAAACCGACTTAAAGATGAAAAGGCTATCTAGACCTCGACAGATTACTATAGAATTATTATCGAGTGTAAAGGGCATTAATGTAATTTTGCACGGGCTGCGTCCCGTGCCTATAAATAGGTGAACAGTAGCCCTGTACTGGACACGCTGACTTGGCATTCGCTTTTTGTGTCACGTTTGTACTGTCATCTCCTTTCAATTAAAGGTACACTTGTAATTTAGTGATATTTCTGTTTATGCCTGATATTAATGTATAATTGTTCATGTTGTCTTTCATATTCTTTATATTTCATCCTTCGTCATTATTTAATAAGATTATGAAGGTACGTCCTTCAAAACCTTCGTCCATAAGCCATTATATCCTAAGGGAAATAATGCTTCGAAGGACGAAGGACTTTAACGATTAACATTCTCTATGTTGCCTTGTTCTTAACCCATAGCACTTGAGAACAAGTTCCCAACATTGGCGCCCACCTCCGGTGAACTCATTTCCACTCTGAGTTTTTTGAACACCTTCGGCGATTATAAACCTTCGTTATGGCGCCGAAGAAGGCTTCAGCGACTGGGGCTGCAGCTCTGCAACCACTGGACCACAATCAGGAGACAGTCTCCCTGCGGGAGGCCCGAAGCCAGAAAAGGAAGGCTGTCAGCCCGACACCACCAGAGGACGAGATAGATCAAGAAATCAGAGATATGGAGATGCTTCATCAACAAGTACAGAGGAAGAAAGAAAAGATGGCCAGGCTAGCTGAACTGCAGAGGCAGATAGACGAAGCCTCTGAAGAAGTTCGTCATCTTGCTCAGGATGAGCAACACCGAAGGCCTCAGCACCAAGATCTTCATCAGGAGGGTTTTCCCAACGAAGATGACTGGTATGACAATTTCCATCATGGGAATTTTGTTTTTGATGATGCTTCTCCTCTGTCCGCTAAGCTGCAGGCTACACCTTGGCCTCTGTCCTACAAGCCGCCTCAGCTTCCCGTATTTGATGGCCACTCAGACCCGAAGCAGTTTTTGATGAGCTACGAAGCAACAGTATCTTCGTATGGCGGCAATGCTTCAGTCATGGCCAAATCTTTCGTTATGGCTGTCAGAAGTGTTGCTCAAACCTGGTATTCCTCCCTTCGACCAGGGACGATCACTTCATGGCAGAAGCTGAAGGATTTGTTGTTAACCAGCTTTCAAGGATTTCAGACGAAGCCGGTCACTGCTCAGGCTCTGTTCCAGTGCACCCAGGATCACGAAGAATACCTCCAGGCGTATGTCCGAAGGTTCTTGCGTTTGAGGGCACAGGCACCAACGGTGCCCAATGAAATTGTCATCGAGGCCATGATCAAGGGGCTTCGGCCAGGACCGTCAGCTCAGTACTTCGCCAGGAAGCCTCCTCAAACTTTGGAGAAGCTGCTCCAGAAGATGGACGAGTACATTCGGGCCGATAATGATTTTCGCCAAAGAAGGGAGGAGGCTTTCAGGTTTTCTGAAATGACCAGGGGCTTTGGAGGGAGGTTCTACCCGAGGCACGTGAGATCAATTCATAACTCTACACAAAATGATGACAGAGGAAGCCAACAGCAAAGGCCACAATGCTCCTCACAGGCTTCGGGACAACAGCAAAGCTCCTTCCGACCACCAGCTCCAAGAGGCAGAGGCGCCAGGGGCTTTGGAGGAAGATTTGGCGATCAACCGAGAAGAATCTTTTGCTTGTTCTGCGGTGAGAACAAAGGCCATACTACCAGGATGTGCCATATTACTATTCAGAAGCAAAAGGAAATAGCTGAAGCAGCAGCACAACAAGCTCAGCCGAAGCAGGTCATGCATACAGCTTCGTATCATTCGCCCTACATTCCAGAATATGTGGGCAATCATCCTGCAGTTTCTGTTGCTTCGGCAAGTCAGCCTCAAGCTTCTTGGCAACAGCCTCTGCCTCCACCTCCGTTGCAACAAGGCCAGCAGCCAGAAGGGAGCCAGTATGCTCCACACCAGAGGGACTTCAGAGAGCAGTCCGAAGCTCGTACAGTCAATAGCACTGTGCCAGAGTCAAAGCACATTTATTGACAAATATCCTACCTTAATAGCAATCTTTTTCATTCAGTTTTATTTTCTGTGATAAAGGACATTGTTTAGATTTCATGTAATTAGTTTCGTTGAATCCTACAAGGAAAATATATTTTCTTCACAGGCTTATGATAACGAAGAGGACCTTCGAACTATCGAAAATTCTTCGAAGCAACAAAAAGTCGTTCTAAGGAACGCAGAGTAAGTTTTCCGAAGTCACAAAAAGTCGTTCCAAAGGGAGCGCAGTGTAAGTTTTCTGCTCCAAAGTCGTTCCAAAGGGAATGCAGAGCATACAGCGAAAAGTCAACGCTGATACCGCCTAAGTAAAAGGCGAAGCGCGAAAAGTCAACGCGAATACCGCTGAAAGTAAAAGGCGAAGAAGCTCCTAAGGGAGGCTTACAGCGAAAAATAAACGCTGATTCCGCTGAAGTAAAAGGCGAAGAAGCTCCTAAGGGAGGCTTATAAAAGATTGTGTTTTATTGCACAGATGCGTATGTATCTTCGGAGTAAACATCATCTCACATGACATAGCATCATCGCATCATTTCGCATAGCATAAGCATCATACATCATTTTGCATATAGCACAAGAGGTGGACATATTATCAATCTACAGAAGAACGCTTTGAAAAAAGGGAGAAATCATAGTCACAAAAAGATATATCATCGATCTTCGGAAGTGTAGCTTCGGAAAATATTTTCACGAGGCCTGGATATTATTCATCAGAATATTGGATATTGTTGTAACAAAGAAAAATTCTTCTTCACGAAGCATGAAAAGAAGGGAAGGTGTTTTTTCGTCAAAGACTCAAAAGCGGTACGTGTAAAGTTTCATGCATCGTAAAGAATTGACTAATAAAAATAGGTATATTACATTTGGGGTTACAAAATGTTACAGTATATTACATTTCAGAAGTTTTCACAAAAATACTTAATCCTCTCTCAAAACGACTTCTGCAGCCTCGTTCAGGAGCCGATTGACGACTTCGTCCATAATATCTTCAGCCATCTTTTTAATTTCGTCGTCTCCTTTCGGCTGAGGGCCCGAAGACGTTTTAGCAGGATCTGAAGTAAGACAGGATACGGCTACATTACTATTACAAATTGCAAACAAATCTTAAAGCCTAAAGATTACAACACAATAAAAACTATTAGTTGATACCTAATTGACCTTCGGCCTCTGCGCTCTTTTCAGCAGCCTCAGCCACTTCTCTAGCATCGTGAATGCCCTTTTCACTTCTTCGAATAATTTCTCCGGCCATTTCTCGGCCACCATTATCCCAGATATCGGTAAAAAATTTTCCACCAATTATACTAGCTTCGGCCGAAGGATCTCTTGCATCTTCAAAGGACAAAGCAGCTTCAGACTGTGCTAAAATTTTTACATGTTCGCAACCCTTCTTCTCTAAGATGGTGGCAATCCCTCTGGCACCAGAGAAGGCACATATATCTCCTCGGCTATTTAAAATTTCTTCGAAGGCCTCAGCTTCGTGGTCGATCCATTCGATAGGACCTTCGGGATTGCCTTTCGTAAAGTTTTCTTCGCTTGAGAAGGCGCCAACCCTGGCGAAGCTAGCTTTTAACCTTTTAACACACTCTATAGATTTGTTATAGCATCTCTTTTTGGACGAACGAAGCTCTTCAACAGTTATTTCTAGGTGATCGGCCCATTGGTCGCTGAGTTCTCGCTTTGTTTCTTCAAGTATGCGTTCTTCCTTGGCTCTGGCTAGTTGTTTCCGAAGATCTTCAATTTCCCGCTTCTGAGCTTCAGCTTGACCTTTATAAGTAGCTTCGTCCTCCTTTATTTTATTTATCAATGAGTACAACATTTTATCTTTTTCGAGACCTTCGTTCCTCAGTTCAATAACTTCGGAACGAAGGTTGCTCAGGGCTATAGAACACCCTTCGTCTTCAGCATCTTTCTGTGCCCTGAGGGCATTGCTGAGTATCAGGCCCTGCAAAGAGAAATATGTTTGCGTCAATAGGTTTAAACAAGCAAAAAATTTTGAACTCAACAAAAAATACAAGGATTTCATTTGTCGCACCTTTAAGCTATTGTAAGCTAGGCTGTCGGCCAGATCGTTCTTTGACAGCACCGAAAGTCCGTCTTCTAAAGTTGGGAATCCGAAGCTCCTGCTCATCTCCCGACAAACAGAAATTTCCTTGTTGTCGGGGAGACAATACAAGAAGTCTTCTTCTCCACTGCCATTGAATATTAACGCCCCCTTTGGATATTTCAGTTTTTGGGCGTAGTGCTGGGCCTCTTGCTCTTCTTTTTCTGATAATTTCTTCCCCGAAGCATGACGAAGAATATAGTCACGAACTTTCGGGGATGCTTCGGGGGCAATGACACCAGTTTCTTCAACAAAAGTTGGCTTTGTTATTTTTTCTGCCTCACTTTCCAAGGATTTTATCTTTGCAGGCTCTGAGGGCTCAGCTTCGGCTTCAGTCTCTTGCCCTGGAGCTTTAGAACCAGAAATTTCAGTTATCGTTTCAGGAATGACAGCAGCCCTCTTCGGAGGTGTGCTTGAAGATTTGATCGTTTCCAGTACGTCTAGTACATTAGCCATTCTCTTTCTTTTTGGAGTCACTTCTGACACTTTTTGATTTTTTACTGTATCAATGTTTGCTGCGGGACTCAAAACTTCTGATGTTTTGGATCCCTCAGTTGCTTCTTTTACCTCTTCCATTTTTTCTGTGGACGGCGCTTCGGCCTTCTCTTTCATTTCTGATAACAAAATCTTCGATTGTTCCAATTCTATCTTTGATGGCACTTCGGCCGTTTCTGCGACTTCTGGCAGCAGGGTTGGCTTGGCTGGTTTTTCAGCTTCGGCGGCCGAAGGAGTTTCTTCGGTAAACTCAGGCACCGAAGCTGGTTCAATATAGCGCGGCCGATGTGTGAGGACCTTTACCTTCTTTCTTTTCGGTTCTGCCTCGCTAGGAACAATTGCAGTTTCTTCCTTTGCAGAGGTTGTGCTTTTTCTCTTCTGCCTTCGAATGGGATAGCAATAGTCAGGGTAGACAAACCCGATGGCATCAAATACCCGATTCAGCCTTTTCTTTTTTCGGCCTCCGAAGGCTGCTGACATTGCAGTGTCTTCGGCCTTCGAATAAGCCCCAAGCAGTTCATCGCTTAAATTTTCAATACTTTTTAACCAGTCATCATCTGGCTCAACGAATTTATCCCCAAATTTAAAAGTGTACTTCAACCTGATAAGTCCACCTTCGTCGGCCTCTTTTACGGTTTCTTGTGGCATTTCCCAATTCTCCGCGAGCGGCCATACCCTGAAGGCAATATGCTCTTGAACTAAGTCTCTTGTCCCAATGAAAGAACAGACTGCACCGAAGGCCCTCTGGCATTCTTCGGCAACTTCATTCATTTCAACCTTCGGCCTTCGAAGGCCGAAGCTTTGCCAAATAGGGCGCATAATTATACCTTTGATATCTTCTCGTATTGTCAGATCACTCTTCACATAGAACCATTCTGTCATCCAGTCTCCGGGCCATCTTTTCCGAAAGGTTGGCACGGGGCAGCTTGACCCGGACCGAGAAACAAAACTTTAGCAGCCAAAATTGTTGTGATACTGCTCCTTACCCCAAGGTTTTGTTTCATATGATAATTCATGTATATTGCAGCAGCTTTTTGCGTCAGGCTTCAGACCTTGGCTTCTCACGGCCCACACGAAGATATTCAGCTTTATAATTGCCTCGGGGGTAAGTTGATGAAGATAGATTTCGAATATTTTCAGCACCTCCACAACGAAGCTGCTCAAAGGAAATCGCAGTCCAGCTTTCAGAAAGCTTCGGTACACTACGACTTCATTCTCTTCAGGGTGGGGGCAAGTTTTCTCCCCTTCGTCGGCCCTCACAATGGACAAATCCCGAAAGTACCTTCCTCTCATGTTGATAAGATGATTCTCTTTGATAGTTGATTTACCATAAACTGAATGGCTTGGTCGCCATGGACGATCTTCGGAGTCTTCACCACCACTGTCCACATCATAGCTGTCACTGTCACCAGTATCCTCAGACAAACCTTCCAGAATCTCCTTGGTGATTTTTTCTGTGTTAGTCTTTGACATCGCTATAAGAAACCCCAAATTTTTCTCTTCGTCGAGGCTCAGCTTCGTCTCAGCAGCAGTCTTCTTATCTTCGGACATCTTCGGAGACACTAAAAAACTATTTTTAAAGCCGAAGCTTCAAAACTAAAAGCTTAGCAAATCGTAGTACACAAGAGCTAAAAATTGAGTGGGCGGGAGCAGATGGCCAGAGAGCGTGTCAAATGCGTTTGCGGTATGGCCGTATTTATACGCCGAGAGCGTTGAAAATTGAAAGACCCCGCTTGTCAGTGAATATTGCTATTCTAGCAAAGGGAAGGTGTTTTTTCGGACCTTCGGCGTAAAGCCTTCGTCCAGATCGCAATCTAAATTTATCATTTTGAACAAATTAATATTGCGAGGGGCTACTGTTGGGGACCTTCGGCATCCGAAGGTCCTCAAAAACAGGATTTAATAGTGTTTCTGGAGTGTAATGTGTGAACAGGTATCTTCGGACTCAAGTCAGGCATTACAGTAGACCAGAATAATACGAATGTTAATGAACCGCCGAAGGTGTAAGCAGGAAAGCTTCGGCGTGACAGCAGCAGATGAAACCGACTTAAAGATGAAAAGGCTATCTAGACCTCGACAGATTACTATAGAATTATTATCGAGTGTAAAGGGCATTAATGTAATTTTGCACGGGCTGCGTCCCGTGCCTATAAATAGGTGAACAGTAGCCCTGTACTGGACACGCTGACTTGGCATTCGCTTTTTGTGTCACGCTTGTACTGTCATCTCCTTTCAATTAAAGGTACACTTGTAATTTAGTGATATTTCTGTTTATGCCTGATATTAATGTATAATTGTTCATGTTGTCTTTCATATTCTTTATATTTCATCCTTCGTCATTATTTAATAAGATTATGAAGGTACGTCCTTCAAAACCTTCGTCCATAAGCCATTATATCCTAAGGGAAATAATGCTTCGAAGGACGAAGGACTTTAACGATTAACATTCTCTATGTTGCCTTGTTCTTAACCCATAGCACTTGAGAACAAGTTCCCAACAGTATTCCTGTGATGCCAAATTCTGGGCACAAAGGGCAAGACAAGATAGGATGTTGTTGTTGCACTTCATCGAGTACTTGGCATTCTAAAAGGTAAAATCTGGAACTAATGGCTGCCTGCAGTCACCGGGTGTTTATACTGTTAAAATCTACAGACGCGAGGACACTTTCTGTTTGGCTGAACCAATGGCAGCCTCTACTGTTTAATTTAACAAAAACATTGGTTTAGCAAAAAAATCTTATTGGAACTACACGTATAAACTGGTGCATTTTAGATGTGATTATACAAGTAAAAAACTGTAGATGTGCTTCTACAGTTGGGAAGTGTAAAGTAGACTTCTTGTATTAAGTTTTGCCAAGGAAACTCAACTGATATCAACAAGCTAGGAACAATGCCGCTGAATTTAGAGGCTGGGCAAAATGGTTCCATAAAAAAGGATACAAGTATTCCTGTGATGCCACATTTTGGGTCACAAAGGGCAAGATAACTCCCAAGTATTTATCTAACAGAACAGGCAGGGTAGCTGGGCAAAAAGAAGAGGCACAAAATAGTCAAGGTCATGATGATAAGCAAATGAATACGAAGGATGCTAAATTAGTTGGATACCCTCATAGTGATGAAGAGGAACATCTTGATTTCACATCCCTTTCATCCTTTGAAAGAGTAGAAGGTCATCTTAATTTTGTTCCCCTGGCCAGCTACTGCAATTTACTTGAACCAGGGAAGGTGATTGGATTCACCAACTCTAATGCAGGGATCTCTTATTTGCCAGCAAGTTTTATTTTTGAATTCATGTATTTTTCTTGGTACTTAATCTGCTGAAAAATAATTTATTTTTTTGATATCTTCTCTGGAATGATGTTCTGTCTTACTTTTCTCTGAAGCATACTCTATATTCAGGACGCTTTGCTCCAGTTGGATGTTTAAGGGAAGTTCCAGTGAGGGGGATCGAAGGGCACGAAGGATACATTAGATTAATTGAGGGTAAGATGGAAAGCCCTTTTTGTTTATAAATCTATGGAGAAAATAGGTGGTGATGTCCAGATACTTGAACCTAAGAAGGATACATTAGATTAATTGATGTCCAGATACATTAGATTAAGTGTTTTTGTATGAACCAGTCGGGCTGTGTTTGTACAAGTAAATAAAAGAACAACACATAATTTGAACACATCTTGTTTCTTGTAGCCAAAAAGAAAGGTCTGTCAGATCAGATGTGTTTGTACAAGTTAAAAAACACAATTTGGATGCTCATGGTTTCCAAAAGCACAAGACGTAATTTGGTTGTTACCTCGCCGACTTGAATACAAAGCCCAAGGTTCCTTTTGACGTCGATCTCTCTATATAGTTGGATTGTATAGGGAAGTAATTGTCTTTACCTATCACAATGAAAAGGTAGTGAATGAAGAACTGAACTTACATACGTAGGAAGATACAACTAATAGAAGAATGAACAGACACACTATTTTTTGTACTTGGATCTAACCTTTTGAACTGAATAATAAAATGCAGGAAAGGGAGATTTATTAGTCCACAAAATAATATGTACGAGGAGATTTATTAGTCCACAGAATAATATGTACCAGGACTGCAAGATCGTTGAAGGCCAGATATACACAAAGAGGTTGAATGAAAAACAGATCACATCGCTGCTAAAGGTTACATGCCAAAGGCCTAGAGAGCAAGAGATGTATATTCTACAGGTCGAGAGTTTTTGTTGTAACCAGTAACTCTATTATTAAAGAAGTAACTTTTGAACACAACATTCTGTATGTTGAGGTAGAGTTTTATTGTAGGTAAAATGAATTATCTCTCTTGGCTATCCTACCTGCCAACAATGGGCACTGTTTCATGTTTTCAGACCCATAATGATTGAAACTTCTATATCCTAGATATGCACATAAAGTAAATCATACGGTGGACAAACCAACTGCCAGATCAGCGATGAAAGTGTCCTCAGTCTCACCACTACGAGCAGCATATAGTTAACATCAGGAACACAAACTTCAGGGGAGATAAAATCCACAGGGCGCGTCGTAGTGGTGAGACGACATTGATTTGGGTTTCTATGTACGAGGATATGTAACTATAATCATTGGAGTCTCAGATTTGTATAAATAAAAGAACACGCTGCAGAGAAAAGGTCAGGTACTGTTGAGTTTATTTCTACAACAATATAAAAGAACCTGGTTAGCAATTTTTCAGTTAGCAATTTTACGGTTATGCATGATCACGAACTGCTACAACATAAGGGTAATGGTAAACATAATGCAGACTAACCTGGACGAGGGTTAGTTCTGTTATTCGCCCAGCAGAAGAACATGATTTATTCACACATTTGTTATCAGCTACCTGCCTATCGCTTTTACTAAATATCTAAACACTTTGGATACTATTCTTTTGTGATGTGGTCAAAAGCATTACTTTATTGTTGTGCAGTAAATTGAATAGGAGCTTTGTGGTTTGTGCTAGGCCTGAAAGGTCAGGCCACTCTAGTTGATTCCTTGCAATTTAGCAGAGCGAAATATTTTTAGTGTATATTGTTTCACGAGTGCAATTTTGATTGATTATATCCTTTTTGGTGTATATTTTTGGTGTATATTGTTTCACTCTAGTTGAACTTTGACATAATTTCTTATTTCCAGAAGTTTTTTTGGTCACCTAATCTTATTTCATTTCTGCAGGTTCAAGTAGGTAATTCTCCAGAGTACATAACTGACAGGAAGTTAGGTAAAGGTGGTTTTGGTCATGTCTATGTTGGTCGAAGGGTTTCTGGTGGAGCTGCCCGCACTGGTCCTGATGCATATGAGGTTTGTCACTTACACATTTTATGAATTTGATGGATTTTTTCCTTACATAAATCCATTAAATGGTAATTTTTTGTAGGTCGCATTGAAATTAGAGCATCGAAACAGTAAAGGATGCAATTATGGCCCTCCATATGAGTGGCAGGTTTATAAGTATGTTGCTCATCCTGCCATGTTTTTTTTGTGGAGACTTTCTTTCTGACTATTGGTATTGTTTGCTAGCACTCTCAATGGTTGCTATGGCATACCATCGGTCCACTACAAGGGTCGTCACAGCGACTACTATATACTTGTGAGTTCACTTCTTATTACTCTATTTCTTTGCAGCTCAACAGTTTTTATGCACTTATATTTTTAGGGAATGGATATGCTTGGTCCCAGCCTTTGGGACGTGTGGAATTCAATGGGGCAGGCGTAAGTATCTTCCATTCTTTTTTATGATATCTTTTGTCACTCATTAGCTTTTAGACTAAATGGTCCAACTATCGTAAACAGGATGACTTCAAGGTGTGTACATTCCTTTTGCTCTTCTACCATTCTTACTATATATTGTTTATCTTGGCTATTGTATAATGAATAGTTGGATTGTTGACAACTGTTTTTTTCTAATATGTTCTGATTATTTTTGAGTGGCCTGGAGACAATTTGTGATCCTGAAGTTAAGACTCTGAGATCCTGAAGTTAAGACAACACAGATGGGAGCTGGCCATTGTTGAATACATTTACTTTTATCTGTAGTGTATCACATTATTATAACATAGTCTGATCAGCATCCTTGACATAAGCCACAAGTATTATGTTGTTTAGTTGTGATGTCTGATATAGACCTCTACATATGCATCTGCAATTTGCCTTTCATGCCTTTTATACTGATCAAGCACTCTTGGGCAATGGGGCTGGGGTTACCATGGTGTTTCTGTTTACCTTAACGGTGTTTGGTGTTGGCACATGTTGCACACACCCAGGCAAGGACCATTTCATGAAGTCAGAGGCTGGGCAAAATGGCAATGCCAAACAAAGCTCATCTGCCAATATCTACAACTGAAGTTACCCCAACAGTCTACTTTCTGTTTGGCTATACCAATGGCTGCTTTATACAAAAGTTGCTAGATGCTATCTTATATAAACGTTGGTTTATGTAAGTTGTTTTTTCCTACAAGTCCACAATATACCATGGTCTGCAACCTAACAGGCTAATAGTGATACATGAAAAGCAGTACTGAAAAGCAGTGTATTTCTACATCGTTAAGAAAGCAAAGCAGAACTAAACACACTATGAACTAATACATAAACATAGATTAGCAACAACTCGGGAAATTTTTTTTGTACTAGCAGGAACCGCTAGCACATAAGAACATTGTATATCTAGGTTCGAACAGGCAAGAACATGGTTATGCATAATCATGAACTGCTAGAGAAGCTAGTGAAATTTATACCTCTGAACAGGGGCAAATGAGGAGTAGGCTCCTGCTTGGTCGTTCCTAAGTCAGCTGAACCAAAAAGAGAAGAACCAAACTGAGAATCTACTGAACATGAAGATGTTGGCACACACATGAAAATGAAGGACCAGCGCAGACTAACCTGGACGTCGGTGGTCGCGACATTTGGGGGACAATTGTTGTGATTGCGGTACCGAGATCGTGCTTTCCAAATCGCCGACGTAGATTGTGCGGTTTCCAAATCAGCCGATGGAGATCATGCACGCCATAGCCAAATCGGGCGCCATTGCCGCGGCTTCCAAATTTGTGGGTGCATTTCCTCGGCTTGAGCGCGGAGGGGAAGGAGAGGCGGGTTCCTGGCGGGTCGGGCGGTTGCACGGAGGGGAAGGCACGATGGATCGTGCGAGGCGGGGGCATGACGGATCGTGCGAGGTCATGGCAGTTCGTGTGGCTGCGCGGACCTCGGCTTGGTTGTTTGAGCGCGAAGGGGAAGGAGAGGCGGGGTCCTGGCGGGTCAGGCGGCTGCGGATCTGCGCGTAGGGTTAGCCGAGGCGGGGGCATGGCTGTTTTGCGGAGGGGAAGGCGGCGGGTCGGGCGGTTGCACGGAGGAGAAGCAGAGACGCTGGCATGGAGGATATTGCGAGGCTGAGGCATGGCAGATCGTGCGAGGTGGGGGCTTGGCGGTTGGTGTGGCTGCGCGGAGGGGAAGACCGACGCGGGGGCATGGACGCGCCAGGCGCCCACTGTCGAAGCTTAATTAGTAGTAGGATAGTGGCCAACACAGTTTGTACGATTAAAGTATGGAGCCGTGATTGAATGGTTGCATCACGACAGGGACATCCTCGGCATTTCATTTGTGCTAGAAATTAAATGGGGGCGATTCATTTCCACATACGTCGATATCTGCTATACATGTCCAACTCTGCGTACCAGGCCAACCCGGCCCGGGCACGCATTGTCCCGGCCTGACTTTATTGTGTACAGGCCCGACACGGATATGCCCCGTACCGGGCGGCGCTGGCACGCAGGCTGAACTGGCCGTCCAGATCCGACACCGTAACAGCATCGCGAGCTAGGCCGGTAGCTCGGTTAGCCCGATAGTGTCGTGCCGGACTCGGGCTGTGAACAGAAATACAAAAATCACATAATTATACAGAAAAACACAAAATTATACACACAATGCATCATGCATCTCATAATTTTATTGTACTACATATAAGACATTCATCTCAACATTTTTTTAACAAAGGGTGAAGCCCCTTATTTCATTAGGAAATAGGAAAGTGTTCATTACACCGACTACCAGCACGACCAGACGGTCCGATAGAACCACTACTAGGCCTGACATCTACCAAGACACCTCACAATATCACCCTAGATAAGTAAGGAGGTCTAGAATAGAAAACAAAGTTTTGACCTGCTAAAAGGAACATAAGCATTTCTTATTACATCAGCTCAAACCAACTCACGGCAGCCAGGCGCATCAAATTCATCTCAACATTTATCACAGAACATCACTGAACAAGACAATTAGGTAAATAGATAATTAATTCGTGAGAAAACCCTAGGAAGAAAAAGAATACAACCAGCTTCTTATAAAGTTCATAGTACAGTTCACAGTCCAGTTCATATTACATGTCCATAGGTATTATATAAAACAACACAAAAAACTTGAAGCATTTCAAGCTTGTTTGGCACTACCTCTTTGTTCAGGAACAAGTGATTTGTCCTTCTTCTTAATACTGCCTGCTGCAGATCCTCCCTCCTTTCTCTTGCTCCCTGGTGATACTTGTTGCTGAGAGCTGAAAGGGAAATGTGCCCTTGGGCCATTTTTAAGTATTTTGGTGATTAAGTGCCCAACACAAATGGTTTAAGTATTAAATTGTGCCAAATGGTGGATGAATGTCACAACCGGCTTTAAGGAACAAAGCCAAGTGCATCTCATACATGCGCTAAGAAGACAACATATATAATAACAGAGTGTATATAGATAAATGTCACAAAACATCAGAGTATTTATTACATAGCGGAAGTCTTATTACAAAATCCAATGTCAACTGAGAAACGCCACCTAGATCACATAGAACTCCTCGCCTTGTGGCTCCTCCTGAACCACCTATTCTTCTCCTGTGGGGGGTGTGAGACAGCAAGGGTGAGCTCACACATGATCATAGCTCAACAAGTTGTGGGGAACCAGTGGACATGAACTCACAAAGGTGGGAGTTCATGTGATGTGTAAGGCTAATCAATGACAGGGGTTAAAGCTGAGCATTTCTTTTAAGTAGTTGGTCAAAATTTTATTAGCAGTTACTAGATGTAAGTAAATACCAAACCTTAAGTAAAGTAATAGAACGAAATTAATATTAAACCCATGCAATGCAAATGACAAATTTGAATTTAAGTTCCATAAATTAATCATCAGAGAGTCCTGAGCTGCTCATGACCGTGAGCTCGGCTAGTACACCAGTTTTACACTCTGTAGAGGGTGTACCCTTTACCCACAAGTCATGTTACCCATCTGCCAAGGGGTCGCGACTCCCATACACCTCTACCTAGGAGGCGAGGCAGGGCAACACTACGAGGCCTTTACAAAGTTCCACTAGCTTCCTGAAAGGGAATTAGGCTTACACCTAGTTCCTAAATAATTTTGGTGGTTGAATTGCCCAACACAAATATTGGACTGACTAGTTTGCTCTAGTGTATAAGTTATACAGGTGCAAAAGGTTCACATCTAGCCAATAAAAAGACCAAGTGTTGGATTCAATAAAGGAGCAAAGGGGCAACCGAGGGCACCCCTGGTCTGGCGCACCGGACTGTCCGGTGTGCCACCGGACAGTAAACAGTACCTGTCCGGTGCACCAGGGGACTCAGACTCCAACTCTTCACTCTCGGGAATTCTCGGAAGCCGGCGCGCTATAATTCACCGGACTGTCCGGTGTGCACCGGACATGTCCGGTGCTCCAAGGAAGCTCGGCCTCCTGAACTCGCCAGCCTCGGGTTCGCGCGGCAGCCGCTCCGCTAAAATTCACCGGACTGTCCGGTGTGCACCGGACTGTCCGGTGTGACAGCGGAGCAACGGCTCTCTGCGGCGCCAACGGCTCTCTGCGGCGCCAACGGCTCTCTGCGCAGCATTAAATGCGCGCGCAGCGCGCGCAGACGTCAGGGCTGCCCATACCGGTGCACCGGACATCAAACAGTGCATGTCCGGTGTGCACCGGACACCCAGGCGGGCCCACAAGTCAGAAGCTCCAACGGCTAGAATCCAACGGCAGTGATGACGTGGCAGGGGCACCGGACTGTCCGGTGTGCACCGGACTGTCCGGTGCGCCATCGAACAGAAGCCTCCAGCCAACGGTCAAGTTTGGTGGTTGGGGCTATAAATACCCCAACCACCCCACATTCATTGCCATCCAAGTTTTCCACTTCTCAACCACTTACAAGAGCTAGGCATTCAATTCTAGACACACCCAAAGAGATCAAATCCTCTCCAATTCCACACAAACCCTAAGTGACTAGTGAGAGTGATTTGCCGTGTTCATTTGAGCTCTTGCGCTTGGATCGCATTCTTTCTTTCTCTTTTGCTCTTGTGATCAACACTCAATTGTAACCAAGGCAAGAGGCACCGATTGTGTGGTGGCCCTTGCGGGGAAGTTTTGTTCCCGGTTGATTGAGAAGAAGGAAAGCTCACTCGGTCCGAGGGACCGTTTCAGAGAGGGAAGGGTTGAAAGAGACCCGGCCTTTGTGGCCTCCTCAACGGGGAGTAGGTTTGCAAGAACCGAACCTCGGTAAAACAAATCCGCGTGTCACTCTCCTTATTTGCTTGCGATTTGTTTTGCCCCCTCTCTCGCGGACTCGTTTATATTTCTAACGCTAACCCGGCTTGTAGTTGTGTTTATATTTGTAAATTTCAGTTTCGCCCTATTCACCCCCCCTCTAGGCGACTATCAATTGGTATCAGAACCCGGTGCTTCATTAGAGCCTAACCGCTCGAAGTGATGTCGGGAGATCACGCCAAGAAGGAGATGGAGACCGGCGAAAAGCCCACTACAAGCTACGGGAGCACTTCATCGGAAGAGTCCCGCACCAAAAGGAGGGAGAAGAAGAAGAGCTCCTCCAACAAAGGGAAGGAGAAGAAATCTTCTTCTCACCACAAAGAGAAGAAGGAAAAATCTTCTTCCCACAAGCCACATCGGAAAGGCGACAAGCACAAAAGGATGAGGAAGGTGGTCTACTACGAGACCGACACTTCATCAACTTCTACGTCCGACTCCGATGCGCCCTCCGTCACTTCTAAGCGCCAAGAGCGCAAGAAGTATAGTAAGATCCCCCTACGCTACCCTCGCATTTCCAAACATACACCTTTACTTTCCGTTCCATTAGGCAAACCACCAACTTTTGATGGTGAAGATTACGCTAGGTGGAGCGATTTAATGCAATTTCATCTAATCTCGCTCCACAAAGGTATATGGGATGTTGTTGAGTTTGGTGTACAGGTACCATCAATAGGGGATGAGAATTATGATGAGGATGAGGTAGCCCAAATCGAGCACTTCAACTCTCAAGCCGCAACCATACTCCTTGCCTCTCTAAGCAAGGAAGAATACAACAAAGTGCAAGGGTTGAAAAATGCAAAGGAGATTTGGGATGTACTCAAAACCGCGCACGAGGGAGATGAGCTCACCAAGATCACCAAGCGGGAAACGATCGAGGGGGAGCTCGGTCGGTTCCGGCTTCACAAAGGGGAGGAGCCACAACATATGTACAACCGGCTCAAGACTTTGGTGAACCAAGTGCGCAACCTCGGGAGCAAGAAGTGGGACGACCACGAAGTGGTAAATGTTATTTTAAGATCTCTCATTTTTCTAAATCCCACTCAAGTTCAATTGATTCGTGGTAATCCTAGATATACTAAAATGACCCCCGAGGAAGTTATCGGGCATTTTGTAAGTTTTGAGTGCATGATAGAAGGCTCGAGGAAAATCAACGAGCTTGGCGAGCCATCCGAAGCTCAACCCGTTGCATTCAAGGCGACAGAAGAAAAGAAGGAGGAGTCTACACCAAGCCGACAACCAATAGACGCCTCCAAGCTTGACAATGAGGAGATGGCGCTCGTCATCAAGAGCTTCCGCCAAATCCTCAAACAAAGGAGGGGGAAAGACTACAAGTCCCGCTCCAAGAAGGTTTGCTACAAGTGTGGTAAGCCCGGTCATTTTATTGCTAAATGTCCTATATCTAGTGACAGTGACCGAGGTGACGACAAGAAGGGGAGACGAAAGGAAAAGAAGAGGTATTACAAGAAGAAGGGCGGCGATGCCCATATTTGTCGCGAGTGGGACTCCGACGAGAGCTCAAGCGACTCCTCCGACGACGAGGACGCCGCCAACATCGCCGTCACCAAGGGACTCCTCTTCCCCAACGTCGGTCACAAGTGCCTCATGGCAAAGGACGGCAAAAAGAAGGTTAAATCTAAATCCTCCACTAAATATGAATCCTCTAGTGATGACAATGCTAGTGATGAGGAAGATAATTTGCGTTCCCTTTTTGCCAACCTTAACATAGCTCAAAAAGAAAAATTAAATGAATTGGTTAGTGCTATTCATGAAAAGGATGACCTTTTGGATTCCCAAGAGGATTATCTAATTAAAGAAAACAAGAAGCATGTTAAGGTTAAAAAGGCTTATGCTCTAGAAGTAGAAAAATGTGAAAAATTATCTAGTGAGCTAAGCACTTGCCGTGAAATAATCGACAACCTTAGGAATGAAAATGCTATTTTAAATGCTAAGGTTGATTCTCATGTTTGTGATGTTTCAATTTCCACTCCTAGAGATAATAATGATGATTTGCTTGCTAGGATTGAAGAATTGAACATTTCTCTTGCTAGCCTTAGAGTAGAAAATGAAAAGTTGATTACTAAGGCTAAAGAACTAGATGTTTGCAATGTTACAATTTCTGACCTTAGAACTAAAAATGATATGCTGCATGCTAAGGTTGTAGAATTAGAATCTTGCAAACCCTCTACATCTATTGTTGAGCATGTATCTATTTGTACTAGATGTAGAAATGTTGATATTGATGCTATTCATGATCACATGATTTTAATTAAGCAACAAAATGATCATATAGCTAAACTAGATGCTAAAATTGCCGAGCACAACTTGGAAAATGAGAAATTTAAATTTGCTCGTAGCATGCTTTATAATGGGAGACGCCCTGGCATCAAGGATGGCATTGGCTTCCAAAGGGGAGACAATGTCAAACTTAATGCCCCTCCTAAGAACTTGTCTAACTTTGTTAAGGGCAAAGCTCCCATGCCTCAGGATAACGAGGGTTACATTTTATACCCTGCCGGCTATCCTGAGAGCAAAATTAGGAAGATTCATTCTAGGAAGTCTCACTCTGGCCCTAATCATGCTTTTATGTATAAGGGTGAGACATCTAGTTCTAGGCAACCAACCCATGCTAAGTTGCCTAAGAAGAAAATTCCTAATGCATCAAATGATCATGCCATTTCATTTAAAACTTTTGATGCATCTTATGTGCTTACTAGCAAATCCGGCAAGGTAGTTGCCAAATTTGTTGGGGCAAACACAAGGGCTCCAAGACTTGTGTTTGGGTACCCAAAGTTCTTGTTTCTAATGCCAAAGGACCCAAAACCGTTTGGGTACCTAAAGTCAAGAACTAAAATTGTTTTGTAGGTTTATGCATCCGGGGGCTCAAGTTGGATACTCGATAGCGGGTGCACAAACCACATGACCGGGGAGAAAAGAATGTTCTCCTCATATGAGAAAAACCAAGATCCCCAACGAGCTATCACATTCGGGGATGGAAATCAAGGTTTGGTCAAAGGACTTGGTAAAATTGCTATATCTCCTGACCATTCTATTTCCAATGTTTTTCTTGTTGATTCCTTAGACTACAACTTGCTCTCAGTTTCCCAATTATGTCAAATGGGCTACAACTGTCTTTTTACTGATATAGGTGTCACTGTCTTTAGAAGAAGTGATGATTCAATAGCATTTAAGGGTGTGTTAGAGGGTCAGCTATACTTGGTAGATTTTGATAGAGCTGAACTCGACACTTGCTTAATTGCTAAGACTAACATGGGTTGGCTCTGGCACCGCCGACTAGCCCACGTTGGGATGAAGAATCTTCATAAGCTTCTAAAGGGAGAGCACATTTTAGGATTAACAAATGTTCATTTTGAGAAAGACAGGATTTGTAGCGCATGCCAGGCGGGAAAGCAAGTTGGAGTCCATCATCCACACAAGAACATCATGACGACCGACAGGCCGCTTGAGCTACTCCACATGGATCTATTCGGCCCGATTGCTTACATAAGCATCGGCGGGAGTAAGTATTGTCTTGTTATTGTGGATGATTATTCTCGCTTCACTTGGGTATTCTTTTTGCAGGAAAAATCTCAAACCCAAGAGACCTTAAAGGGATTCTTGAGACGGGCTCAAAATGAGTTCGGCTTGAGGATCAAGAAAATTAGAAGCGACAACGGGACGGAGTTCAAGAACTCTCAAATTGAAGGCTTCCTTGAGGAGGAGGGCATCAAGCATGAGTTCTCTTCTCCCTACACTCCACAACAAAATGGTGTAGTGGAGAGGAAGAATCGAACTCTATTGGACATGGCAAGAACCATGCTTGATGAGTACAAGACACCGGACCGGTTTTGGGCCGAAGCGGTCAACACCGCCTGCTACGCCATCAACCGGTTATATCTTCACCGAATCCTCAAGAAGACATCATATGAACTCCTAACCGGTAAAAAGCCCAACATTTCATATTTTAGAGTTTTTGGTAGCAAATGCTTCATTCTTATTAAAAGAGGTAGAAAATCTAAATTTGCTCCTAAAACTGTAGAAGGCTTTTTACTTGGTTATGACTCAAACACAAGGGCATATAGGGTCTTTAACAAGTCCACTGGACTAGTTGAAGTCTCTTGTGACGTTGTGTTTGATGAAACTAACGGCTCTCAAGTAGAGCAAGTTGATCTTGATGAGATAGGTGAAGAACAGGCTCCATGCATCGCGCTAAGGAACATGTCCATCGGGGATGTGTGTCCTAAGGAATCCGAAGAGCCTCCAAGTACACAAGATCAACCATCCTCCTCCATGCAAGCATCTCCACCAACTCAAAATGAGGATGAGGCTCAAAATGATGAAGAGCAAAATCAAAAAGACGAGCCACCTCAAGATGATAGCAATGATCAAGGGGGAGATACAAATGATCAAGAAAAGGAGGATGAGGAAGAACCAAGACCGCCACACCCAAGAGTCCACCAAGCAATACAACGAGATCACCCCGTCGACACCATCCTCGGCGACATTCATAAGGGGGTAACTACACGATCTCGGGTTGCTCATTTTTGTGAACATTACTCTTTTGTTTCCTCTATTGAGCCACACAGGGTAGAGGAAGCTCTCCAAGATTCGGATTGGGTGGTGGCGATGCAAGAGGAGCTCAACAATTTCACGAGGAATGAGGTCTGGCATTTAGTTCCACGTCCTAACCAAAATGTTGTAGGAACCAAATGGGTCTTCCGCAACAAGCAAGATGAGCATGGTGTGGTGACAAGGAACAAAGCTCGACTCGTAGCCAAAGGGTATTCACAAGTCGAAGGTTTGGATTTCGGTGAAACCTATGCACCCGTAGCTAGGCTTGAGTCAATTCGCATATTATTGGCCTATGCTACTTACCATGGCTTTAGGCTCTATCAAATGGACGTGAAAAGTGCCTTCCTCAATGGACCGATCAAGGAAGAGGTCTATGTTGAGCAACCTCCCGGCTTTGAAGACAGTGAGTATCCTAATCATGTTTATAGGCTCTCTAAGGCGCTTTATGGGCTCAAGCAAGCCCCAAGGGCATGGTATGAATGCCTTAGAGATTTCCTTATTGCTAATGGCTTCAAAGTCGGCAAGGCCGATCCTACACTCTTTACTAAAACTCTTGAAAATGACTTGTTTGTATGCCAAATTTATGTTGATGATATTATATTTGGGTCTACTAACGAGTCTACATGTGAAGAGTTTAGTAGGATCATGACACAGAAATTCGAGATGTCGATGATGGGGGAGTTGAAGTATTTTCTAGGATTCCATGTCAAGCAACTCAAAGAGGGCACCTTCATTAGCCAAACGAAATACATTCAAGACATTCTTGCTAAGTTTGGGATGAAGGATGCCAAACCCATCAAGACACCCATGGGAACAAATGGGCATCTCGACCTCGACACGGGAGGTAAGTCCGTGGATCAAAAGGTATACCGGTCGATGATTGGTTCATTGCTTTATTTATGTGCATCTCGACCGGACATTATGCTTTCCGTTTGCATGTGTGCAAGATTCCAATCCGACCCTAAGGAATCCCACCTTACGGCCGTAAAACGAATCTTGAGATATTTGGCTTATACCCCTAAGTTTGGGCTTTGGTACCCTCGGGGATCCACATTTGATTTGATTGGTTATTCGGATGCCGATTGGGCGGGGTGCAAGATCAATAGGAAGAGCACATCGGGGACTTGCCAGTTCTTGGGAAGATCCTTGGTGTCATGGGCTTCAAAGAAGCAAAATTCGGTCGCTCTTTCCACAGCCGAAGCTGAGTATATTGCCGCAGGTCACTGTTGCGCGCAATTGCTTTGGATGAGGCAAACCCTGCGGGACTACGGTTACAAATTAACCAAAGTCCCTTTGCTATGTGATAATGAGAGTGCAATTAAAATGGCCGACAATCCCGTCGAGCATAGCCGCACTAAGCACATAGCCATTCGGTATCATTTTCTTAGGGATCACCAACAAAAGGGAGATATCGAGATTTCTTATATTAACACTAAAGATCAATTAGCTGATATCTTTACCAAGCCACTTGATGAACAATCTTTTACCAGACTTAGGCATGAGCTCAATATTCTTGATTCTAGAAATTTCTTTTGCTAGCTTGCACACATAGCTCACTCGAATACCTTTGATCATATCTCTTTTATATGCTATGACTAATGTGTTTTCAAGTCTATTTCAAACCAAGTCATAGGTACATTGAAAGGGAATTGGAGTCTTCGGCGAAGAAAAAGGCTTCCACTCCGTCACTCATACTTCGCCATCACTCCGAGCAACTCTCTCTTCTTTGGGGGAGAAATGAGCATCAAGGAAAAGGACTTCACCCTTGAGGGAGAGAGTAAAAGCTCAAAAGCAAAAGGACCGGACCTCGTCTTTGGTATAATCTTAACTCATTTTCTTATGACCAAAGGGGAAGAAATTACTTCGAGGGCTCTAATGATTCCGTTTTTGGCGATTCATGCCAAAAAGGGGGAGAAATGAGCCCAAAGCAAAAGGACCGCACCACCACCACCAAATTCAAAAACTTAGTGCTTTCCAAAAGTCTTTATCATTTGGTATCCTATTGTGTTCAAAAGGGGGAGAAAGTAGTATTTCAAAAATGGTATATCAAAACCCTCTTGAACACTAAGAGGTGGATCTCTTTTAGGGGGAGTTTTGTTTAGTCAAAGGAAAAGCATTTGAAATAGGGGGAGACAATTTCAAATCTTGAAAATGCTTTGCAAACTCTTATTCATGTACCTTTGACTATTTGCAAAAACAAAACTCGTGGTGCAAACGTGGTCCAAAATGTTATATAAGAAAGAAACATTCCTTGCATATCTTGTAAGTAGTTATATTGGCTCAACTCCAAGTAACCTTTGCACTTACATTATGTAAACTAGTTCAATTATGCACTTCTATATTTGCTTTGGTTTGTGTTGGCATCAATCACCAAAAAGGGGGAGATTGAAAGGGAATTAGGCTTACACCTAGTTCCTAAATAATTTTGGTGGTTGAATTGCCCAACACAAATATTGGACTGACTAGTTTGCTCTAGTGTATAAGTTATACAGGTGCAAAAGGTTCACATCTAGCCAATAAAAAGACCAAGTGTTGGATTCAATAAAGGAGCAAAGGGGCAACCGAGGGCACCCCTGGTCTGGCGCACCGGACTGTCCGGTGTGCCACCGGACAGTAAACAGTACCTGTCCGGTGCACCAGGGGACTCAGACTCCAACTCTTCACTCTCGGGAATTCTCGGAAGCCGGCGCGCTATAATTCACCGGACTGTCCGGTGTGCACCGGACATGTCCGGTGCTCCAAGGAAGCTCGGCCTCCTGAACTCGCCAACCTCGGGTTCGCGCGGCAGCCGCTCCGCTAAAATTCACCGGACTGTCCGGTGTGCACCGGACTGTCCGGTGTGACAGCGGAGCAACGGCTCTCTGCGGCGCCAACGGCTCTCTGCGCAGCATTAAATGCGCGCGCAGCGCGCGCAGACGTCAGGGCTGCCCATACCGGTGCACCGGACATCAAACAGTGCATGTCCGGTGTGCACCGGACACCCAGGCGGGCCCACAAGTCAGAAGCTCCAACGGCTAGAATCCAACGGCAGTGATGACGTGGCAGGGGCACCGGACTGTCCGGTGTGCACCGGACTGTCCGGTGCGCCATCGAACAGAAGCCTCCAGCCAACGGTCAAGTTTGGTGGTTGGGGCTATAAATACCCCAACCACCCCACATTCATTGCCATCCAAGTTTTCCACTTCTCAACCACTTACAAGAGCTAGGCATTCAATTCTAGACACACCCAAAGAGATCAAATCCTCTCCAATTCCACACAAACCCTAAGTGACTAGTGAGAGTGATTTGCCGTGTTCATTTGAGCTCTTGCGCTTGGATCGCATTCTTTCTTTCTCTTTTGCTCTTGTGATCAACACTCAATTGTAACCAAGGCAAGAGGCACCGATTGTGTGGTGGCCCTTGCGGGGAAGTTTTGTTCCCGGTTGATTGAGAAGAAGGAAAGCTCACTCGGTCCGAGGGACCGTTTGAGAGAGGGAAGGGTTGAAAGAGACCCGGCCTTTGTGGCCTCCTCAACGGGGAGTAGGTTTGCAAGAACCGAACCTCGGTAAAACAAATCCGCGTGTCACTCTCCTTATTTGCTTGCGATTTGTTTTGCCCCCTCTCTCGCGGACTCGTTTATATTTCTAACGCTAACCCGGCTTGTAGTTGTGTTTATATTTGTAAATTTCAGTTTCGCCCTATTCACCCCCCCCTCTAGGCGACTATCACTTCCGAAAATCCGCTATAGTTTATGGGAAGAGCACTTGCAAGAATCCCCCCGTCTGACCGCCATCACAGCAAAATCAACCCGAGAACCTCCTTGCATGTAACTCCCCTACTGCCCTTGCCCCTTTCGGGTAAGGTAATCTTCCACTAGCTTTCCTAATTAGTCAGCCAAGGGCGTCCCATTAAACCCTTGTGGTGGCACGTGTTTCTCAAGTTAAGCTCTATGTTCCAATTAATATTAATGATCTTGACATGAACATAAATATAATAACAAAAGGAATTGGAACATAGATATAATAAATGATTATCCCAAAACCATGTAAAGCAATAGCAAACTACCCAAGTGATTCAGGGGTAAACAAGGTAATGAGGTAAACAATCTAGGGTGACCTATCGGGTCCCATCAAAATTGAACCTATGCATGAATAAATGACATTAAAGAACATTATTGGGTATAAAAGTGGTCAAGGGCACAACTTGCCTTCAATGAGCTCCTGCTCAGCTACTTCTATCTGCTGCTCACCAGGATTCTCAGTCACGGGTTCTTCTACTTGCCACAATACAAACAAGCACAGTATATAGAGGAAAATAACATCACACCAAACATGTAAACAAAATACAAAGTAATAATCTACACTTTAAAATAAATTCCTAGGAACAGGAATCATAATTTTTGGAGTTATAGATTTTAAGGTATGAATTTCCAAAGGTTTTATGTGTTTAAAATAGGATTAAGTGGGGAATGAAATTTCTTATTGTTTTCATGACCAAACAGAGCCTCTATGTGATAGAAAATAATATTACAAAATTTTAGAAATTGGAATTGGTTAATTTGGACCAAGTATGGATTTTCTATGAATTATACAAATTCTAGCACTTATTTTATATCAAAAATCTATTTTTCAATTCCTTTATTCCATTTTAAGTCAGCACCAGACTGGGCCTGAAATTCAGAGAAACCCAGGGGGCTAACTCGCAAGACCGCCAAGACATAGTGAATAGTCACACATGGACCGCGGGTTGTTTTCTGGAATTTACAGGGGTTCTTTAACAAAACTGACCCGCGAAGGGGTATCTTCTATTGTGGGCCGGACGATCCAGATCCTGCGGCCTGGATTAGATCCTAGTTATTAAACTCTAGCGCTCGATATAGCCATCGGATCCCCGATCAACGGACTGGATCAATCGCGCGAAAGGGTATATCCCTATGTCTAATCTAAGCCGTCAAATGCGCATCCAACGACCCGCTAAGGCTTTCCTCTTCACCGGCCGGAACAGGGCGGCGGACATGAACCACGACGGCGACCAGGTTCCGACGAACTACGAATTCGGCAAACCAGTGGTTCATATCGCAATTAATTTCACCTACGCGAAGCGGAGTTCAAAGCGAAATTAGTGGCGAGGTTCTCACCCAGAATATTGATGCAGGTGAGGCAGTCCGCGACGATCAGAGGCGCGGTGCTTCCCTTACCGTCCGACGAGAAATTCCCCGCGCCGTGAAGACGTAGGTTCCGCCGCGAGGTCTCGGTCGGCTTCCCCGGACACAGACCCACGTCGACGGCCACACGCCGAGATCGGGACGTCGGCACAGATGGAGATCACCGGTGGCAGACTACGTTGGTGGTGTCCTAGATCTCCACTCCTCTCTATTCTCTCTCCGCGGTAACAGCTCTCGATAAGGCGAATATGGTCAGGGGAGGTGCGTGAGGTGGTGGCCAGCATCCGACATTTAACCCCGTGCTCAATCGCGAGGCGGGTGCGTGATTTGTGCCGGCATCGTGCCCGCCATGCGCGGCAACCTGTTGAGGACGGAGCTGACGTCCCGGGCCCACCGAACAGCGACGGAAGGAAAAACGTGGACGCCAGTACATGACTGCCAGGTGGGTCCATCAGGTCGACGCCGAGTTGAGGGGCAAAACTGGGCCGCGCAGTGGGAAGCAAAGAGGAGATGGGCCAAAATTGAATGCTGAGGCCCAACTAACTTCCCCCCTCTTCTCTTTTTTGTTTTCTTTTATTCTTAACTATTTTGAATTTAAATTTGATTTTTTGAATACGAATTTCTCCATTGAGTCAAGTATACAAATTCAAGCTTCTAGTGGAGGAATAATATATTTTTATTTACTTATTTTTATCCATAAAATTCTTATTTTCTTCTCTTTTCTAAATTCTAGGATTTCTTTTAAATTCTAAATTTCCACTTGGGAATTTAATATATTTCTTGTCACATTACTTTTATATTGCCACATAATGCACACAAAATAAAGAACCAACATGATGCACATTTTTTTGTGGTAAGTCTTTTATTAATTATTATTTTTTTGAATATGGTGTTCACATGTGATGATAAGTAGGTTAAACACACACATAGAATATAGGAAAATAACTTTTCTCCTCTTTTATTATCTATTACAAATTAGGTATTACAAAACCTACCCCCCTTAAAAAGAATCTCGTCCTCGAGATTTAGGAAGATCTAGGAAAAAGGTGGGGAAAATCTATGCGAAGCTCTTCTTCTCTTTCCCAAGTTGCTTCATCTTCGCCGTGGTGACTCCATTGCACTTTGCACATCTTTATCACCTTATTTCTTGTAACTCTAGTCAAAGTATCAAGAATCTTGATCGGGTACTCCGTGTAAGTCAAATCACCATGAACACATAACTCTTCCATTGGTAATTGTTCTTCAGGGACACGGAGACACTTCTTAAGTTGAGACACATGAAATACATTATGCACATCCGATAGACTAGCAGGTAGCTCGAGTTGGTATGCCATCTCCCCAACTCGCCTAAAGATCAAGAATGGTCCAATATAGCGAGGGGACAATTTGCCCTTAACTTTGAATCTCCTCATTCCACGAAGTGGTGACACCTTGAGGTAAACATAATCTCCTTCTTCAAATTCCAGTGGTCTTCTTCTATTATCAGCATAACTCTTTTGCCTGGTTTGAGCCACCCTCAAATTCTCTCGAATTATACGGACTTGTTCTTCTGCCTCTTGAATTAGTTCAGGACCAAAGAACTGTCTTTCTCCAGTCTGATCCCAATATAGAGGAGTCATGCACTTTCTCCCATATAAAGCTTCAAAAGGTGACATCTTCAGACTGGCCTGATAGCTATTATTATAAGAGAACTCAGCATAAGGTAGACTTTTATCCCAACTTCCTCCATGCTGAAGGGCACACGCTCTCAACATATCTTCCAGTACTTGATTAGTTCTTTCAGTCTGTCCATCAGTCTGAGGGTGATAGGCTGTACTAAAATTCAACTTGGTACTCATGTTCTCATGAAAGCTTCTCCAAAATCTTGAGGTAAATTGTGAACCTCGATCAGACACGATCTTCTTTGGTACTCCGTGTAAACACACAATCCGAGCCATATATAACTCTGCCAGCTGAGAACATTTATAAGTAGTCTTGATAGGAATGAAGTGTGCCACTTTAGTCAATCTATCCACGATCACCCATATAGCATCATATCCTTTCTGGGTGCGAGGCAATCCAGTAATGAAATCCATACCAATCTCTTCCCACTTCCACTCATGTATCTTCAGTGGGTGTAGTAGTCCAGCTGGCCTCTGATGTTCAGCCTTAACTCTTTGACACACATCGCACATAGCCACATGTGCAGCCACATCTCTCTTCCATCCATACCACCAATATTTCAGCTTCAAATCCTGATACATCTTGGTACTCCTAGGATGATTAGAATAATCCGAGTCATGGGCCTCCTTTAAAATAGTCTCACGAAGGCTTTCAATATCAGGAACACATATCTTGTCCTTGAATCACACAGTGCCCTGCTCATCATCCGTGAATTCCGGACCTCGACCTTCAGTAATCAGATCCTTAATATCTTGTATTTTAGCATCACCAATCTGTCCTTTGCAGATTTTTCTTGCTCCAAGGTAGGTTCCACATCAATAGTAACTCCTTCAGTGTGAGCAACTATCCCCAGGTTAAGTCTCCTGAAATCCTCAACCATCTCATCAAGTAGCTGGGCAACAATAGCTAAATGAACATGTTCCTTTCGACTCAAGGCATCTGCAACCAAATTTGCCTTGCCCGGGTGATAGTGAATCTCCAAATCATAGTCCTTAATAAGCTCCAACCAACGGCGTTGCCTAAGGTTGAGATCCTTCTGAATGAATATATACTTCAAACTCTTATGATCCGTGTATACTTGACACTTGGTTCCCATAATATATTGTCTCCAAATCTTAAGTGTATGCACAACGGCTGCCAGCTCTAAGTCATGAGTGGGGTAGTTCAATTCATGTTTCCGCAACTCACGAGAAGCATAAGCAATTACATGTCCTTCCTGCATGAGCACACATCCCAAGCCTTGGCCACATGCGTCACAATAAATGTCAAATCTCTTCTGTAGGTCTAGCATAACCAATACTGGTGGCGACATCAACCTCTTCTTTAATTGATCAAAACTATCTTGGCACTTCTCGTCCCACTTAAATTCTCTTCCCTTCTCCAGAAGCGAGGTCATGGGCTTATCAATCTTAGAAAATCCTTCAATAAATCTCCGATAGTATCCTGCAAGCCCCAAGAAACTCCGAATCTCTGTAACTGTAGTGGGAACGCTCCACTCCATTATCTCCTTGACCTTAGCAGGGTCCACTGATATTCCTCCATTAGAAAGGATATGACCAAGGAATGGCACCTCACCAATCCTAAACTGGCATTTGCTATACTTGGTGTAGAGTTGATTATCCCTTAGCTTTTGTAGCACCAATCTTAGGTGTTCCTCATGATCACTTTCACTCTTAGAATAGATAAGAATATCGTCGATGAACACCACGACGAATCTATCCAAATACTCCATAAACACCTTATTCATCAAATCCATAAAATAAGCTGGTGCATTAGTTAATCCAAACGACATAACAACGAACTCATATAATCCATATCGAGTCAAGAAAGCCGTCTTGGGGATATCCGATGGTCTAATCTTCATTTGATGGTAACCCGATCTGAGGTCAATCTTAGAGAACAACCTGGCACCTCTCATCTGATCAAATAAATCCTCAATATGGGATAACAGATACTTGTTTTTCATAGTAACATCATTAAGAGATCTATAATCCACACACATTCTTTGTGATCCATCCTTCTTCTATACAACCAGAACCGGCGCTCCCCAAGGTGAGGAACTCGGACGAATGTACCCAGTCTCTTGCAACTCGGTTAACTGCTTCTTCAGTTCCTTTAACTCTTCTACAGACATCATGTATGGCCGTTTAGAAATAGGGGCAGTTCCAGGTAGAAGATCAATCACAAACTCAACTTCTCTATCAGGTGGCATCCCTGGTAACTCCTCTGGGAAGACATCCGGAAAATCTCTAACCACACGGATGTTGTCACCAACAAACTCCTCAGGTATGAAGAACATTGCACGTTTGGATGAGGTGGTTACTGCAATATTAACTTGAAATCTTTCTCCTTTAGATCTGGTGAGTTCTATGGTTCCTTTAGCACAGTGTATAAACTGCCTTTACCTTTCTTAACTACAACATACCAAGGATCACGTCTATAGTGCTCTCTTCTAACACTATAGGGGTAGCCCATCTGGGTTAGAAACATAAGGTACGTAAGGAAGGATTGTAGACAAGGCATGTAATTACGAGATATGTTACTTTGGGGGATTTATTAGCTGAGTGTGTCGCCGACTAAAGCTAATTCATTACCTTATGGTGGTACATGCTAAGATGCCCGTCTATACTATTTCGATCAATCAAAGAAGCAAATCAGACATTGATCATCAGAACAATCAACCAACATTTTTAATAGAGAAAATATTTTAAATTTTTTTGTCTCCTATCTCTTAAGAAGGTCATGAATATAGGATTCCAAGGTGTGAAATCCATCTTGTCTCAGAGTAGAAAAGATAAGAATGATCAGAGTAAGGTAAGTAGGTAAGGGTTTTGTCCAATTCTATCTAGGTTTCGTCCTACAGCCAACATTTCCTCTGATACCACTTCTGTCACACCCGGCTTTAAGGAACAAAGCCAGGTGCATCTCATACATGTGCCAAGAAGACAACATATATAATAACAGAGTGTATAGAGATAAATGTCACAAAACATCAGAGTATTTATTACATAGCGAAAGTTTTATTACGAAATAAAATTTAAATATAAAACGAACTAAGGATCGTCGTTGGCGCCAATGTCAACTGAGAAACGCCACCTAGATCAGATCGAACTCCTCGCCTTGTGGCTCCTCCTGAACCACCTATTCTTCTCCTGTGGGGGGTGTGAGACAGCAAGGGTGAGCTCACACATGATCATAGCTCAACAAGTTGTGGGGAACCAATGGACATGAACTCACAAAGGTGGGAGTTCATGTGATGTGTAAGGCTAATCAATGACAGGGGTTAAAGCTGAGCATTGCTTTTAAGTAGTTGGTCAAAATTTTATTAGCAATTACTAGATGTAAGTAAATACCAAACCTTAAGTAAAGTAATAGAACAAAATTAATAATAAACCCATGCAATGCAAATGACAAATTTGAATTTAAGTTCCATAAATTAATCATCAGAGAGTCCTGAGCTGCTCATGACCGTGAGCTTGGCTAGTATACCAGTTTTACACTCTGCAGAGGTTGTACCCTTTACCCACAAGTCATGTTACCCATCTGCCAAGGGGTCGCGACTCCCATACACCTCTACCTAGGAGGCGAGGCAGGGCAACACTACGAGGCCTTTATAAAGTTCCACTAGCTTCCGAAAACCCGCTATAGTTTATGGGAAGAGCACTTGCAAGAATCCCCCGTCTGACCACCATCGCAGCAAAATCAACCCGAGAACCTCCTTGCATGCAACTCCCCTACTGCCCTTGCCCCTTTCGGGTAAGGTAATCTTCCACTAGCTTTCCTAATTAGTCAGCCAATGGCGTCCCATTAAACCCTTGTCGTGGCACGTGTTTCTCAAGTTAAGCTCTATGTTCCAATTAACATTAATGATCTTGACATGAACATAAATATAATAACAAAAGGAATTGGAACATAGATATAATAAATGATTATCCCAAAACCATGTAAAGCAATAGCAAACTACACAAGTGATTCAGGGGTAAACAAGGTAATGAGGTAAACAATCTAGGGTGACCTATCGGGTCCCATCAAAATTAAACCTATGCATGAATAAATGACATTAAAGAACATTATTGGGTATAAAAGTGGTCAAGGGCACAACTTGCCTTCAATGAGCTCCTGCTCAGCTACTTCTATCTGCTGCTCACCAGGATCCTCAGTCACGGGTTCTTCTACTCGCCACAATACAAACAAGCACAATATATAGAGGAAAATAACATCACACCAAACATGTAAACAAAATAAAAAGTAATAATTTACACTTTAAAATAAATTCGTAGGAACAGGAATCATAATTTTTGGAGATATAGATTTTAAGATATGAATTTCCAAAGGTTTTATGTGTTTAAAATAGGATTAAGTGGGGAATTAAATTTCTTATTGTTTTCATGACTAAACAGAGCCTCTATGTGATAGAAAATAATATTACAAAATTTTAGAAATTGGAATTGATTAATTTGGACCAAGTATGGATTTTCTATGAATTATACAAATTCTAGCACTTATTTTATATCAAAAATCTATTTTTCAATTCCTTTATTCCATTTTAAGTCAGCACCGGACTGGGCATGTAATTCAGAGAAACCCAGGGGACTAACTCGCAAGACCGCCAAGACACAGTGAATAGTCACACATGGACGGCAGGTTGTTTTCTGGAATTTACAGGGGTTCTTTAACAAAACTGACCCGCGAAGGGGTATCTTCTATTGTGGGTCGGACGATCCAGATCCTGCGGCCTGGATTAGATCCTAGTTATTAAACTCTAGCGCTCGATATAGCCATCGTATGCCCGATCAACGGACTGGATCAATCGCGCGAAAGGGTATATCCCTATGTCTAATCTAAGCCATCAAATGCGCATCCAACGACCTGCTAAGGCTTTCCTTTTCACCGGCCGAAACAGGGCGGCGGACATGAACCACGGCGGCGACCAAGTTCCGGCGAACTACGAATTCGGCAAACCAGTGGTTCATATCGCAATTAATTTCACCTACGCGACTCGGAGTTCAAAGTGAAATTAGTGGCGAGGTTCTCACCCAGAATATTGATGCAGGTGAGGCAGTCCGCGACGATCAGAGGCGCGGTGCTTCCCTTACCGTCCGACGAGAAATTCCCCGCGCCGTGAAGACGTAGGTTCCGTCGCGAGGTCTCGGTCGGCTTCCCCGGACACAGACCCACGTCGACGGCCACACGCTGAGGTCGGGACGTCGGCACAGATGGAGATCACCGGTGGCAGACTACGTTGGTGGTGTCCTAGATCTCCACTCCTCTCTATTCTCTCTCCGCGGTAACAGCTCTCAATAAGGCGAATAGGGTCAGGGGAGGTGTTTGAGGTGGTGGCCAGCATCCGGCATTTAACCCCGTGCTCAATCGCGAGGCGGGTGCGTGATTTGCGCCGGCGTCGTGCCCGCTATGCGCGGCAACCCGTTGAGGACGGAACTGATGTCCCGGGCCCACCGAACAGCGACGGAAGGAAAAACGTGGACGCCAGTACATGACTGCCAGGTGGGTCCATCAGGTCGACGCTGAGTTGAGGGGCAAAACTGGGCCGCGCAGTGGGAAGCAAAGAGGAGATGGGCCAAAATTGAATGATGAGGCCCAACTAACTTCCCCCCTCTTCTCTTTTTTTGTTTTCTTTTATTCTTAACTATTTTGAATTTAAATTAGTTTTTTGAATACAAATTTCTCCATTGAGTCAAGTATACAAATTCAAGCTTCTAGTAGAGGAATAATATATTTTTATTTACTTATTTTTATCCATAAAATTCTTATTTTCTTCTCTTTTCTAAATTCTAGGATTTCTTTTAAATTCTAAATTTCCACTTGGGAATTTAATATATTTCTTGTCACATTACTTTTATATTGCCACATAATGCACACAAAATAAAGAACCAACATGATGCACATTTTTTTGTGGTAAGTCTTTTATTAATTATTATTTTTTTGAATATGGTGTTCACATGTGATGATAAGTAGGTTCAACACACACATAGAATATAGGAAAATAACTTTTCTCCTCTTTTATTATCTATTACAAATTAGGTATTACAATGAAGTGCAAATCAACATAAAGGTATGATTCTAGACTTAGTACTTTGGTTTTTGTGTACTAACATATTTGTCTAAGTGCTAGAATCAGAGAAAATACAAAAGGAAGCAGCCATGACTCTGCGCAGTCTGGGTGCACCGGACAGTGTCCGGTGCGCCAGGCTGGAATCTGGTCAACTGACCGCTCTCGGGAATTCGTCGGCGGCATACGGCTAAAATTCACCGGACTGACCGGTGGTGCACCGGACTGTCCGGTGAGCCAACGGTCGGCCGCGCAATCCGCGCGTGACGCGTGGCCGAGCCAACGGTCTGATGGGGGCACCAGACCGTCCGATGTGCACCGGACAGTGTCCGGTACGCCAACGGCTCCAAATCTTCAACGGTCGGCTGCGCCAATTTAGGAAGGTGATCTGCACCGGACACTGAACTGTGAATGTCCGGTGGTGCACCGGACTGTCCGGTGCGCCACCCGACAGAAGGCAAGAATTGCCTTCCTGTAATGCCTCCAATGGCTCCTAGCTGCCTTGGGGCTATAAAAGGGACTCCTAGGCGCATGGAGGAGATACACAAGCATTCTTTGATCATCTCTAAGCACCAAAACTTCATTCTAGCGCATTTGATTCTTTGTGATAGCAATTTGAGCTCCTCTTGAGTTGAGAACTCCGTGTGTGAACTTAGAGCTCAAGTTGTGACTAGTGTGCGTGTTTGTGCTGTTGCTTTTGAGACTTGTGTGTGTTGCTTTTCCCTCCTTTACATTCGTGCTTCTTTGTGATCATCATCTGTAAGGGCGAGAGGCTCCAAGTTGTGGAGATTCCTCGCAAACGGGATATAGTGAAAGAAAGAAAAACACCATGGTATTCAAGTGGATCTTTGGATCACTTGAAAGGGATTGAGTGCAACCCTCATCCATTGGGACGCCACAACGTGGAGTAGGCAAGTGTTGTACTTGGCCGAACCACGGGATAAACCATCGTGTCTCTTGTGCTTGTTCTCACTGTGACTATTGTGTTTCACAAGAGCTCGATCCTTAGCCACTTGATTTCATTGTGCTAACACTTAATCAAGCTTTGTGGCTTTAAGTCTTAAGTTTTTACAGGATCACCTATTCACCCCCCTCTAGGTGCTCTCAATTGGTATCGGAGCCGTTCTCTTCACGAAAGGGACTAATCGCCCGAAGGGATGGATCCTAAGGGTAAGGGGATGGTGATCAACGACAAGGAGAAGGAGTCCTTCATCAATGAGCCAAAAGACGACAAGCCCACTAACTCGGGCTCAAGTCACAAGAAGAAGGATGAGAAGAAGAAGAGGCGCATCAAGAAGATAGTCTACTACGACAGCGACGAGTCCTCTTCTTCCCAAAGAGACGACGACGACGAGAAAAAGAAAACGGTCAACTCAAACTTTTCTTTTGATTATTCTCGTATTCCGCAAAATTCCAATGCTCATTTGCTTTCCATTCCTCTTGGTAAACTTCCACACTTTGATGGAGAGGACTATGGATTTTGGAGTCACAAAATGCGTAGCCACTTGTTCTCTCTTTATCCAAGTATATGGGAGATAGTAGAAAATGGAATGCAATTTGATAGTGCAGATAATCCCATGTTTATCAATGAACAAATTCACAAAAATGCACAAGCTACCACTGTTCTTTTAGCATCCTTGTGCAGGGAAGAGTATCATAAAGTGGGCGTCTTGGATAATGCCAAGCAAATTTGGAACACCCTCAAGATCTCACATGAGGGGAACGACGCCACCATGATCACCAAGATGGAGTTGGTGGAAGGCGAACTAGGAAGGTTCGCAATGATCAAGGGGGAGGAGCCAACTCAAACGTACAACAGGCTCAAGACCCTGGTCAACAAAATCAGGAGCTATGGAAACACGAGATGGACGGACCACGACGTCGTCCGGCTTATGCTAAGGTCCTTCACTGTCCTTGATCCTCATCTTGTAAACTCTATCCGTGAAAATCCTAGGTACACCAAGATGACGCCCGAGGAAATACTCTGAAAGTTTGTAAGTGGGCGAATGATGATCAAGGAGGCAAGATATGTTGATGAGGCATTAAATGGCCCAATGCCGATCCACGAGCCTCAAACTGTTGCTCTCAAAGCAACAAGCAGCAGGGAGGGGCTACCTAGCAAGGTGGCGCAAGTTGAGGCGGCCGGGCTAAATGAGGATGAAATGGCCCTCATCATCAAGCGCTTCAAGACGGCGCTCAAAGGTCGCAAGGAGCATTCCAACAAGAGCAAGACGAAGGGAAAGCGCTCCTGCTTCAAGTGTGGTAAGATTGGTCACTTTATTGCTAACTGTCCCGATAATGATAGTGACCAGGAACAAGGAAAGAATGGGAAGAGAGAGAACAAGAAGGTTTACAAGAAGGCTAAGTGCGAGGCACACCTTGGAAAAGAATGGGACTCGGATTGTTCTTCGTCCGACTCCGACGACGAAGGACTCGCCGCCACGGCTTTCAACATATCGTCTCTCTTCCCCAACGAGCATCACACCTGCCTCATGGCAAAGAGAAGAAGGTAAGCACTCGAAATACTAGTGCATATGCTTCTTCAAGTGATGATGAATCTAGTGATGATGAAGTAGACTACGCAAGTTTATTCAAAGGCTTAGATAGAAGTAAAATTGATAAGATCAATGAATTAATTGATGCGTTAAATGAGAAGAATAGATTGCTAAAAAAGCAAGAGGATCTTTTATATAAAGAGCATGATAAATTTGTAAGTGTGCAAAAGTCTCTTGCTTTAGAAGTTAAAAGAAATGAAATGCTTTCATGTGAATTATCTACTTATCATGAGTCTATTTCTAGTCTAAAGAGTGTCAATGATGACTTAAATGCTAAGTTAGAAGTAGCAAATAAATCTAGCTCATGTATTGAACATGTAGTAATTTGTAATAGGTGTTAGGATTTTAATGTTGATGCATGTGTTGAGCACCTTACTTCTATTGCAAAATTAAATGGTGAAGTGGCTAGTCTTAATGCCCAACTTGAGACTAGCAAGAATGACTTTGATAAACTAAAATTTGCAAGGGATGCCTACACTATTGGTAGACACCCCTCAATTAAGGATGGGCTTGGCTTTAAAAGGGAAGCCAAAAACTTAACAAGCCAAAAAGCTCCCATTTTCAACAAGGAAAAGGGAAAGGCTCCTATGGCTAATAGTAGTCAAAAGAATCATGCATTTATTTATGATAGAAAATTTTCTAGAAATGCTTATCATAATAGGAGTTGTAATGCTTATGATTCACATGCTATGATTGCTTCAAGTTCTTCCTTTGTGCATGGTAGAGATATGCATAGGAAAAATGTTGTTCATCATATACCTAGGAGAAATGTTGTTAATGTGCCTAGGAAAATGCATAATGAAAATGCTACGTTTATTCATGCCTGCAACACTGATTTTGCACTCACATGCAAAAATAAGAAAGTGGTTGCTAGGAAATTAGGGGCCAAATGCAAGGGAGACAAGACTTGCATTTGGGTCCCTAAGGCTATTGTTACTAACCTTGTAGGACCCAACAAGAGTTGGGTACCTAAAACCCAAGCCTAATTTGCCTTGCAGGTTTATGCATCCGGGGGCTCAAGCTGGATTATCGACAGCGGATGCACAAACCACATGACGAGGGAGAAGAAATAGTTCGCCTCCTACGTCAAGAACAAAGATTCCCAAGATTCAATCATATTTGGTGACGGGAATCAAGGCAAGGTTAAAGGACTAGGAAAGATAGCTATTTCATCCGAGCATTCCATATCTAATGTGTTTTTGGTAGAATCGCTTGGGTATAACTTGTTGTCCGTTAGTCAATTATGTAATATGGCTTACAATTGCTTTTCCCTCCCTTACATTCGTGCTTCTTTGTGATCATCATCTGTAAGGGCGAGAGGCTCCAAGTTGTGGAGATTCCTCGCAAACGGGATATAGTGAAAGAAAGAAAAACACCATGGTATTCAAGTGGATCTTTGGATCACTTGAAAGGGGTTGAGTGCAACCCTCGTCCATTGGGACGCCACAACGTGGAGTAGGCAAGTGTTGTACTTGGTCAAACCACGGGATAAACCATCGTGTCTCTTGTGCTTGTTCTCACTATGACTATTGTGTTTCACAAGAGCTCGATCCTTAGCCACTTGATTTCATTGTGCTAACACTTAATCAAGCTTTGTGGCTTTAAGTCTTAAGTTTTTACAGGATCACCTATTCACCCCCCTCTAGGTGCTCTCAAGAGCACCTAGAGGGGGGGTGAATAGGTGATCCTGTAAAATTCAATACTAAATAGCCACAAAACTTGGTTATAGAAATGTTAGTGCGACTAAGTAGTTGAGAAGCGAGTTCTTGTGGACAAAACAATCACAGAGAGAGCAATCATAAGAGACACGTGATTTTATCCCGTGGTTCGGCCAAGAAACACTTGCCTACTTCCACGTTGTGGCGTCCCAATGGACAAGGGTTGCACTCAACCCCTTTCAAGTGGTCCGATGATTAACTTGAATACCACAGCTTTTCTTCCTTATATCCTTTTCCCGTTTGTGAGGAATCTCCACAAGTTGAAGCCTCTCGCCCTTACAAGATTGATCACAAAGAACGCACAAGAGTAAGGTTGGGAAGAGCAACGCACACAAGACTCAAAAATGCAGCACACCAACGCACACAAGTGAAGACTTGAGCTCAAATGACACATAGGGAGTTCTCGACTCGAATGGAGCTCAAATCTCTAACACAACAAAGCGAATGCGACGGAGCGGAGTCTGGATGCCTTATAATGTTTAGTGAATGCTTAGGTGACTCCTCCATGTGCCTAGGGGTCCCTTTTATAGCCCCAAGGCAGCTAGGAGCCGTTGGAGGCCAACAAGGAAGGCCATCCTTGCCTTCTGTCTAGTGGCGCACCGGACAGTCCGGTGCGCCACCGGAAAGTCACAGTAGACGGTCCGGTGCCGATCTCCTTCCTATTCTAGCGCAGACGACCGTTGCACCACGGGCCCAGTTGGCGCACCGGACACTGTCCGGTGCACACCGGACAGTCCGGTGCCCCTGTCGACCGTTGGCGCGGGCCATGCGTTGCCCGTGGATTGCGCAGCCGACCGTTGCGCTGGCGGCCGTTGGCTCACCGGACAGTCCGGTGAATTATAGTTGTACGCTGCCGATTTTTCCCGAGAGCGGCCTTTTCACCGGAGGCCAGCCTGCACCACCAGACACTGTCCGGTGCACCACCGGACAGTCCGGTGTGCCAGACTGAGCTGAGTTTGTCTGCACCGAGCCAACTCCTATGCAATTCTTTTCTTTTCTTCTTTTCTCTGTTTCTAACACTTAGACAAATATATTAGTATACAAAAACCAATGTGCTAAGTCTAGAAACTTACCTCATGTCTTAATTTGCACTTTTCCAATATTGGGCACATTTAAAACTTTAGAGAATATGTGTTGTGCACTTAATCACCAAAACAATATAGAAATGGCCCAAAGGCACATTCCCCTTTCAATCTCCCCCTTTTTGGTGATTTATGCCAACACATCAAAAAGCAACAAAAATAAGTGCAACATCGATGCAAATGAGGACCAAATTATTTTCGACTATAATTTGGCATATTTGGACCATTCTTTGCCACCACTTGGTTTGTTTTTGTAAATCAAATTCATTTTCCTATTCTCAAAGTCAAACTCACTTGTTTGGGCATAAAGAGAGATAATTCAAGAGTGAAATTGATCAAGTGCCAAAAACTCCCCCTTTTTCCCATAATCATACATTCTCCCCCACAAGAGACTAAATTTTGCAATAAGAGCATTTTGAACAAATCAAAAGTTCAAACTTTATTGTTTTCAAAATTCACAAGTGGTAGCTGATCCATTTGCTTTGGCTTTAATTTCTCCCCCTTTGGCATTAAGCACCAAAACGGGATCATTATTGGCCCTTTAACCCCATTGCCTCACCAAAAATGTCAATTAAGAGCAAAAATGCAATAAGAGCATAATAATGAACTTGGAATTAAGTACAGTAATATCGGAGTGCAGTGGAAGTCTTTGCATGGTCCAAGTTCACCTTTCCCTTTCAATGCACCTTTGAGACTACATCATGTTACTCAAACAAATAGATTAGTCTCGAAGGATCAAGTTGTAGCACATCTCCCCCTAAATATGTGCATCATTCACACATGGACTTGTGAGGTCCGGGGATCCCTTGCACAACTTGAGCACCATAAATAAGCAACAAATTGCATAATTGCATAAAGTAACATGATCAAAGGCATAAAACACATGTATGCTATAGATCAATCCAAGTTACGCGAATCTAAGATATTTAGCTCACTACGCAGCCTGCAAAAGGTTTTCTCATCTAATGGCTTGGTAAAGATATCGGCTAGCTGGTTCTCGGTGTTAATATGGTACACCTCGATATCTCCCTTTTGTTGGTGGTCCCTCAGAAAGTGATGTCAGATGTCTATGTGCTTAGTGCGGCTGTGTTCAACAGGATTATCCGCCATGCGGATTGCACTCTCATTGTCACATAGGAGTGGGACTTTGCTCAAATTGTAGCCAAAGTCCCGGAGGGTTTGCCTCATCCAAAGTAGTTGCGCGCAACACTGTCCTGCGGCAACATACTCGGCCTCAGCGGTGGATAAGGCAATAGAGGTTTGTTTCTTTGAACTCAAAGACACTAGGGACCTTCCTAGGAATTGGCATGTCCCTGATGTACTCTTCCTATCAACCTTGCGTCCAACATAATCGGAGTCTAAATATCCAATTAAGTCAAAGGTAGACCCCTTTGGATACCAGATCCCGAAGCAAGGCGTAGCAATTAAATATCTAAGAATTCGCTTAACAGCCACTAGGTGACATTCCCTGGAGTCAGATTGAAATCTAGCACACATGCATACACTAAGCATAATGTCCGGTCTACTAGCACATAAATAAAGCAAGGAACCTATCATAGACTGGTATGCCTTTTGATCAACGGACTTACCTCCTTTGTTGAGGTCGACATGTCCGTCAGTTCCCATAGGTGTCTTCGCGGGCTTGGCGTCCTTCATCCCAAACCGCTTGAGAAGATCTTGTGTGTACTTTGTTTGGGAGAGGAAAGTGCCATCCTTGAGTTGCTTCACTTGGAACCCAAGGAAGTAGGTCAACTCGCCCATCATTGACATCTCGAACTTTTGTGTCATCACCCTGCTAAACTCCTCACAAGACTTTTGATTAGTAGAACCAAATATTATGTCATCAACATAAATTTGGCACACAAAAAGATCACCGTCACAAGTCTTAGTGAAAAGAGTGGGATCAGCTTTCCCAACCTTGAAAGCGTTAGCAATTACGAAATCTCTAAGGCATTCATACCATGCTCTTGGGGCTTGCTTAAGTCCATAGAGCGCCTTAGAGAGCTTAAACACATGGTCGGGGTACCTATCATCCTCAAAGCCAGGGGGTTGTTCCACATACACCTCCTCCTTGATTGGCCCGTTGAGGAAAGCGCTCTTCACATCCATTTGAAACAACCTTAAAGAGTGGTGAGTGGCATAGGCTAATAATATTCGAATAGACTCTAGCCTAGCCACAGGAGCAAAAGTCTCCTCGAAATCCAAACCTGCGACTTGGGAATAACCTTTTGCCACAAGTCGAGCCTTATTTCTTGTCACCACTCAGTTCTCGTCTTGCTTGTTGTGGAACACCCACTTGGTTCCCACAACATTTTGCTTGGGACGTGGCACCAGGCTCCAAACTTCGTTCCTCTTGAAGTTGTTGAGCTCTTCCTGCATGGCCAACACCCAGTCCGAATCTTGCAAGGCCTCTTCTACCCTGAAAGGCTCAATAGAAGAGACAAAAGAGTAATGCTCACAAAAATTAGCTAAACGTGAGCGAGTTGTTACTCCCTTGCTTATGTCACCCAGAATCTGATCGACGGGGTGATTTCTTTGGATCGTCGCTCGGACTTGAGTTGGAGGGGCCGGTGGTGCTTCTTCCTCCATAACTTGTTCTTCTTGTGCTCCCCCTTGATCACACACCTCTTCTTGAGGAACCTGTCCATCATCTTGAGTTGGGGGATGCACCATCATTGAGGAAGAAGGTTGATCTTGCTCTTGTTGTTCCTGTGGTCGCACATCTCCAATCGTCATGGTGTGTATTGCGTCCGTTGGAACATCATCTTCATCTATGTCATCAAGATCAACTTGCTCTCTTTGAGAGCCATTAGTCTCATCAAATACAACGTCGCTAGAGACTTCAACCAAACCCGATGATTTGTTGAAGACCCTATAGGCCTTTGTATTTGAGTCATATCCTAGTAAAAACCCTCTACAGCTTTGGGAGCAAATTTAGAATGTCTACCTTTCTTCACCAAAATGTAGCATTTGCTCCTAAATACATGAAAGTAAGAAACATTGGGTTTGTTACCGGTAAGGAGTTCGTAGGAGGTCTTCTTGAGGAGACGATGCAGATATAGCCAGTTTATGGCGTGGCAGGCTGTGTTCACAGCTTCCGACCAAAACCGCTCGGGTGTCTTGAATTCTCCAAGCATCGTCCTCGCCATGTCGATGAGCGTCCTGTTCTTCCTCTCTACCACACCATTTTGCTATGGTGTGTAGGGAGCTGAGAACTCGTGCTTGACGCCTTCCTCCTCAAGATACTCCTCAACTTGAAGATTCTTGAACTCAGACCTGTTGTCGCTTCTTATCTTTTTCACCTTAAGCTCAAATTCGTTTTGAGCCCTCTTTAGAAAGCGCTTGAGGGTCCCTTGGGTTTCTGATTTATCCTGTAAAAAGAACACCCAAGTGAAGCGGGAAAAGTCATCAACAATTACAAGACCATACTTACTTCCCCTGATGCTGAGGTAGGCGACGGGTCCAAAAAGATCCATGTGAAGAAGCTCCAGTGGTCTTGATGTTGTCATCACATTCTTGCTGTGATGAGTGCTTCCCACCTGTTTCCCTGCCTAACAAGTTGCACAAGGTCTATCTTTCTCGAAGCAGACATTGGTTAGTCCTAACACATGTTCTCCCTTTAGAAGTTTATGAAGGTTCTTCATCCCAACATGTGCTAGACGGTGATGCCACAGCCAGCCCATGCTAGTCTTAGCTATTAAGCATGCATCTAGATCGGCCTCCTCTTTCGAAAATCAACTAAGTAGAGTTTGTCGTCTAATACACCCTTAAACGCTAATGAACCATCACTCCTTCTAAAGACAAAAACATCAACATTTACAAACAAATAATTGTAGCCCATGTGGCACAATTGACTTACAGACAGGAGGTTGTATCCTAATGACTCTACTAAAAATACATTTGAAATAGAGTGCTTGCTTGTGATGGCTATCTTTCCCAAACCTTTGACCTTGCCTTGGTTCCCATCTCCAAAAATAATCGTATCCTGGGAATCCTTGTTCTTGACGTAGGAGGTGAACACCTTCTTCTCCCCCATCATGTGGTTTGTGCATCCGCTGTCGATTATCCAGCTAGATCCCCCGGATGCATAAACCTGCAATGCAATTTAAGCTTGGGTTTTAGGTACCCAACTCTTGTTGGGTCCTACAAGGTTAGTCACAATAGCCTTTGGAACCCAAATACAAGTCTTGTCTCCCTTGCGTTTGGATCCCAACTTTCTAGCAACTACTTTTTCATTCTTACATAAAAGCGCAAAAGAAGTATTGCAAGCATGGTAAATAGTAGAAGATTCATTACACATTCTCCTAGGCACATGAGGCACAACATTACTTCTCCTAGGCCTATTTCTACCATGCACAAAAGTAGAACTAGAGGCAGTCATAGCATGTGAGTTATAAGTAGCATGACCATAACTCCTATTGTAATGACTAGCAATCTTCCTATCATAAATAAAGGCATGATTCCTTTGAGGACTACTAGCCATAGGAGCCTTCCCTTTCTCCTTATTGAGAACGGGAGCCCTATGGCTTGTTAAGTTCTTGGTTTCCCTTCGAAAACCAAGCCCATCCTTAATTGATGGGTGTCTACCAACGGTGTAGGCATCCCTAGCAAATTTTAATTTGTCAAAATCAATTTTGCAAGTTTTAAGTTGAGCATTAAGACTTGCCACCTCATCATTTAATTTGGTAATAGACATAAAGTGTTCATCACAAGCATCAACATCAAAGTCCTTACATCTATTACAAATACTAACATGCTCTACACATGAACTAGATTTATTAGCTTCCTCTAGCTTAGTATTTAAATCTTCATTTAAACTCTTTAAACTAGATACAGTTTCATGGCAAGCAGATAACTCAGAAGATAGCATTTCATTCCTTTTGATCTCTAAAGCAAGAGATTTTTGCACACTAACAAATTTATCATGCTCCTCATATAAAATATCCTCTTGTTTTTCTCACAATCTATCCTTTTCATTTAGAGCATCAATTAATTCATTGATCTTTTCTACCTTAGCTCTATCTAAACCTTTGAATAAGCTAGAGTAATCTACTTCATCATCGGAAGAATCATCATCGCTAGAAGTAGTGTACTTAGGGGAATCTCGACCACTTACCTTCTTCTCCTTAGCCATGAGGCAAGTGTGGCGTTCGTTGGGGAAGAGCGAAGATTTGTTGAAGGCCAAGGCTGCCAGTCCTTCATTGTCGGAGTCGGATGAAGAGCAGTCTGAATCCCATTCTTTGCCAAGGTGCGCCTCGCCCTTTGCCTTCTTGTAAACCTTCTTCTTCTCCCTCTTCCCATGCTTTTCTTGTTCTTGGTCATTATCATTATCGGGGAATTGTGCTATGAAATGACCAGTCTTACCGCATTTGAAGCAGGAGCGCTTTCCCCTTGCTTTGTTCTTGTTGGGGTACTCCTAGCGTCCTTTCAGTGCGGTCTTGAAGCGCTTGATAATTAGGGCCATCTCATCTTCGTTTAGCCCGACAGCCTCAACTTGTGCCACCTTGCTCGGTAGCGCCTCCCTGCTGCTTGTTGCTTTAAGAGCAACGGGTTGAGGCTCGTAGATGGGTAGAGGGCCATTAAGAGCATCATCCACGTATCGCGCTTCCTTTACCATCATATGTCCGCTCACGAATTTTCCGAGTATCTCCTCGGGCGTCATCTTGGTGTACCTGGGGTTTTCATGAATGAGATTGACAAGATGGGGGTCAATTACCATGAATGACCTTAGCATAAGTCGAACGACATCGTGGTCTGTCCATCTTGTGCTTCCATAGCTTCTAATCTTGTTGATGAGGGTCTTGAGCCTATTGTAGGTTTGTGTTGGCTCCTCTCCCCTGATCATCGCAAATCTCCCCAGTTCTCCTTCCACCAACTCCATTTTGGTGATCATGGTGGCGTCGTTTCCCTCATGCGATATCTTGAGGGTGTCCCATATTTGCTTGGCGTTGTCCAAGCCACTCATCTTGTTGTATTCATCCCTGCACAAGGATCCTAGCAAAACAGTAGTAGCTTGTGCATTCTTATGAATTTGCTCATTTATGAAAACGGGATTGTCAGTACTATCAAAATGCATTCCGTTTTCAACAATCTCCCAAATACTAGGATGGAGAGAGAATAAGTGACTACGCATTTTGTGACTCCAAAAAGAGTAGTCTTCTCCATCAAAGTGTGGAGGTTTCCCAAGTGGAATTGATAGCAAATGAGCATTAGAATTAAATGGAATACGAGAGTAATCAAATGAATAGTTTTGATTCACCGGTTTCTTCTTTGACGAGGAGTCATCGTCGTCGTCGTGTGGTGAAGAAGACGAGGCATCACTGTCGTAGTAGATGATCTTCTTGATGCGCCTCTTCTTCTTCCCGTCCTTCTTCTTGTGACTCGAGCCAGAGTCAGTGGGCTTGTCGTCTCTTGGCTCGTTGAAGAGGGACTCATTCTCCTTGTCGTTGACCACCATCCCCTTTCCCTTAGGATCCATCTCTTCGGGTGATTAGTCCCTTACGTGAAGAGAATGGCTCTCATACCAATTGAGAGCACCTAGAGGGGGGGTGAATAGGTGATCCTGTAAAATTCAATACTAAATAGCCACAAAACTTGGTTATAAAAATGTCAGTGCGACTAAGTAGTTGAGAAGCGAGTTCTTGTGGACAAAACAATCACAGAGAGAGCAATCACAAGAGACACGCGATTTTATCCCGTGGTTCGGCCAAGTAACACTTGCCTACTTCCACGTTGTGGCGTCCCAATGGACGAGGGTTGCACTCAACCCCTTTCAAGTGATCCGATGATCAACTTGAATATCACGGCTTTTCTTCCTTATATCCTTTTCCCGTTTGCGAGGAATCTCCACAAGTTGGAGCCTCTCGCCTTACAAGATTGATCACAAAGAACGCACAAGAGTAAGGTAGGGAAGAGCAACGCACACAAGACTAAAAAATGCAGCACACCAATGCACACAAGTGAAGACTTGAGCTCAAATGACACACAGGGAGTTCTCGACTCGAATGGAGCTCAAATCTCTAACACAACAAAGCGAATGCGCAGGAGCGGAGTCTGGATGCCTTAGAATGTTTAGTGAATGCCTGGGTGACTCCTCCATGCGCCTAGGGGTCCCTTTTATAGCCCCAAAGCAGCTAGGAGCCGTTGGAGGCCAACAAGGAAGGCCATCCTTGCCTTCTGTCGAGTGGCGCACCGGACAGTCCGGTGCGCCACCGGACAGTCACTGTAGACGGTCCGGTGCCGATCTCCTTCCTATTCTGGCGCACACGACCGTTGCACCACGGGCTGAAAGCACCTAGAGGGGGGTGAATAGGTGATCCTGTAAAACTTAAAACTTAAAGCCACACAACTTGATTAAGGGTTAGCACAATAAAATCAAGTAGCTAAGAACCGAGCTCTTGTGAAACACAATAGTCACAATGAGAACAAGCACAAGAGACACGATGATTTATCCTGTGGTTCGGCCAAGTACAACACTTGCCTAATCCACGTTGTGGCGTCCCAATGGACGAGGGTTGCACTCAACCATTTTCAAGTGATCCAAAGATCCACTTGAATACCATGATGTTTTTCCTTCTTTCACTATATCCCGTTTGTGAGGAATCTCCACAACTTGGAGCCTCTTGCCCTTACAAATGATGATTACAAAGAAACATGGATGTAAGGGAGGGAAAAGCAACACACACAAATCCCAGCAATACGCACACATACAAGCCAAGACTTGAGCTCAAATGAAACACAACAAGTTCACCACTAGAACGGAGCTCAAATCACTAAGAATGTCAATCGAGTGTGCGAAGATGGAGTGCAGGAGTCTTAGAATGTTCAGAGTATGCTTAGTGTACTCCTCCATGCGCCTAGGGGTCCCTTTTATAGCCCCAAGGTAGCTAGGAGCCGTTGAGAGCAATCCAGGAAGGCAATTCTTGCCTTCTGTCGGGTGGCGCACCGGACAGTCCGGTGTGCCACCGGACAGGCACTGTTCAGTGTCCGGTGCAGATTGCTTTCCTAAATTGGCGCAGCCGACCATTGAAGATTTGGAGCCGTTGGCGCACCGGACACTGTCCGGTGCACACCGGACAGTCCGGTGCCCCCATCAGACCGTTGGCTCGGCCACGCGTCACGCGCGGATTGCGCGGCCGACCGTTGGCTCGGCCGACCGTTGGCTCACCGGACAGTCCGGTGCACCACCGGACAGTCCAGTGAATTTTAGTCGTACGCCACCGACGAATTCCTGAGAGCGGCCAGTTGACCAGACGCCAGCCTGGCGCACCGGACACTGTCCGGTGCACCACCGGACAGTCCGGTGTACCCAAACTGCGCAGAGTCCTGGCTGCCCCAGCCAAGTCTTTTTCCTTTTGTCTTTTCTCTGATTCTAGCACTTAGACAAATATGTTAGTACACATAAACCAATGTACTAAGTCTAGAATCATACCTTGTACCTTGATTTTCACTTCTTGAGTCTTTGGCACAATTTAACACGTAAACCATTTGTGTTGGACACTTAATCACCAAAATACTTAGAAATGGTCGAAGGGCACATTTCCCTTTCAATCTCCCCCTTTTTGGTGATTTATGCCAACACAACAAAAAGCAACTAAAAGAAGTGCAACATCAATGCAATTTTGAACAAGAAATGTTTTTGATTCAAATTTGGCATATTTGGATCATTCTTTGCCACCACTTGGTTTGTTTTTGCAAATCAAACTCAATTTCCTATCTCTAAGTCAAACACACTTGTTGAGACATAAAGAGAGGTATTCCAAGAGAAATTGATCAAAGAATCAAAAACTTCCCCTTTTTCCCATAATCAAACATTCTCCCCACAAGAGACCAACTTTTGACAATAAGAGACACTAAGAGAGTTAAGACACTAAGAGAATTTAACTCTACTATTTTCAAAATTCTCAAGTGGTAGCTGATCCATTTTGCTTGCTTTGGCCTTAATTTCTCCCCCTTTGGCATCAAGCACCAAAACGGGATCATTTTTTGCCCTTTAACCTCATTGCCTCACCAAAATCTTCAATTAGGAGTAAAAAGGCAATAAGAGCACGGAGATGAACTTGAATTAAATTACCCTCTCATCGGAGTGCAGTGGAAGTCTTTCATGGTCCAAGACCACCTTTCCCTTTCAATCTACTTTTGAGACTAAAACAAATAAACTCAAGCACAAGGTTAGTCTCAAAGTGTCAAGTTGTAGCATGCCTCCCCCTAAATAAGTGCATTACTTGCAAATGGACTTGTGAGGTCCGGGAATCATGAGTACAACTTGAGCACCATAAATAAGCAACAATATGCATAAAAGAACATGATCAAAGGCATAAACACATGTATGCTATAGATCAATCCAAGTTACGCGAATCTAAGACATTTAGCTCACTACGCAGCCTGCAAAAGGTCTTCTCATCTAAAGGCTTGGTAAAGATATCGGCTAGCTAGTTCTCGGTGCTAACATAAAACACTTCGATATCTCCTTTTTGCTGGTGGTCTCTCAAAAAGTGATGCCGGATGTCTATGTGCTTAATGCAGCTGTGTTCAACAGGATTATCCGTCATGCGGATTGCACTCTCATTGTCACATAGGAGTGGGACTTTGCTCAGATTGTAGCCGAAGTCCCTAAGGGTTTGCCTCATCCAAAGTAGTTGCACGCAACACTGTCCTGCGGCAACATACTCGGCCTCAGTGGTGGATAGGGCAACGTAAGTTTGTTTCTTAGAACTCCAAGACACCAGGGACCTTCCTAAGAATTGGCACGTCCTTGATGTACTCTTCCTATCAACCTTGCATCCAGCATAATCGGAGTCTGAGTATCCAATCAAGTCCAAGGTTGACCCCTTTGGATACTAGATCCTGAAGCAAGGCGTAGCAACTAAATATCTAAGTATTCGCTTAACGGCCACAAGGTGACACTCCCTTGGGTCGGATTGAAATCTAGCACACATGCATACGCTTAGCATAATATCCGGTCTACTAGCACATAAGTAAAGCAAAGAACCTATCATAGACCGGTATGCCTTTTGATCAACGGACTTACCTCCTTTGTTGAGGTCGACATGTCCGTCGGTTCCCATTGGAGTCTTTGCGGGCTTGGCGTCCTTCATCTCAAACCGCTTGATCAAGTCTTGCGTGTACTTCGTTTGGGAGATGAAGGTGTCGTCCTTGAGTTGCTTCACTTGGAACCCATGGAAGTAGTTCAACTCACCCATCATTGACATCTCAAATTTTTGAGTCATCACCCTGCTAAACTCTTCACAAGACTTTTGGTTAGTAGAACCAAATATTATGTCATCGACATAAATTTGGCATACAAATAAGTCACCATCACAAGTCTTAGTGAATAAATTTGGATCAGCTTTCCCAACCTTGAAAGCATTAGTAATTAGAAAGTCTCTAAGGCATTCATACCATGCTCTTGGGGCTTGCTTAAGTCCATAGAGCACCTTAGAGAGCTTACACACGTGGTCGGGGTACCGTTCATCCTCAAAGCCAGGGGGTTGCTCTACGTACACCTCCTCCTTGATTGGCCCGTTGAGGAAAGCGCTCTTCACATCCATTTGGAACAACCTGAAAGAATGGTGAGCGGCATAGGGTAACAAAATGCGAATAGACTCTAGCCTGGCCACAGGAGCAAAAGTCTCCTCAAAGTCCAAACATGCGACTTGGGCATAACCTTTTGCCACAAGTCGTGCCTTGTTCCTTGTCACCACCTCGTGCTCATCCTGTTTGTTGCGGAACACCCACTTGGTTCCCACAATGTTTTGCTTGGGACGAGGCACCAGTGTCAAAACTTCATTTTGCTTGAAGTTATTAAGCTCTTCCTGCATGGCCAACACCCAGTCCGGATCTAGCAAGGCCTCTTCTACCCTGAAAGGCTCAATAGAAGAGACAAAAGAGTAATGCTCACAAAAATTGACTAATCTAGAGCGAGTAGTTACTCCCTTACTTATATCACCCAATATCTGGTCGACGGGATGATTCCTTTGAATCGTCGCTCGGACTTGAGTTGGAGGGGCCTGAGGTGCTTCTTCCTCCATAACATCATTATCTTGTGCTCCCCCTTGATCACACGCCTCCTCTTGATGAACCTGTTCATCAGTTTGAGTTGAGGGATGCACCATTGTTGAGGAAGAAGGTTGATCTTGCTCCTTTTGTTCCTGTGGTCGCACATCTCCGATCGCCATGGTGCGTATTGCGGCTGTTGGAACATCTTCTTCATCTACATCATCAAGATCAACTTGCTCTCTTGGAGAGCCATTAGTCTCATCAAATACAACGTCGCTAGAGACTTCAACCAAACCCGATGATTTGTTGAAGACTCTATACGCCTTTGTATTTGAGTCATAACCTAACAAAAACCCTTCTACAGCTTTGGGAGCAAATTTAGAATTCCTACCTTTCTTCACTAGAATGTAGCATTTACTCCCAAATACACGAAAACATGAAACGTTGGGTTTGTTACCGGTTAGGAGTTCGTACGACGTCTTCTTGAGGAGGCGATGAAGGTAGACCCGGTTTATGGCATGGCAAGCAGTGTTCACGGCTTCCGACCAAAACCGCTCGGGCGTCTTGAACTCTCCAAGCATCGTTCTCGCCATGCCTATGAGTGTCCTGTTCTTCCTCTCTACCACATCGTTTTGCTGTGGTGTGTAGGGAGCGGAGAACTCGTGCTTGATTCCTTCCTCCTCAAGGTACTCCTCCACTTGAAGGTTCTTGAACTCGGACCCATTGTCGCTCCTTATCTTCTTCACCTTGAGCTCAAATTCATTTTGAGCTCTCCTTAGGAAGCGCTTGAGGGTCCCTTGGGTTTCAGATTTATCCTGCAAAAAGAATACCCAAGTGAAGCGGGAAAAGTCATCAACTATAACAAGACCATACTTACTTCCCCCGATGCTGAGGTAGGCGACGTGTCCGAAGAGGTCCATATGCAGCAGCTCCAGGGGTCTTGATGTGGTCATCACGTTCTTGCTGTGATGAGCATTTCCCACTTGTTTACCTGCTTGACAATCTGCACAAGGTCTACCTTTTTCGAAAGTTACATTTGTTAGACCTAACACATGTTCTCCCTTTAGAAGTTTGTGAAGGTTCTTCATCCCCACATGTGCTAGACGGCGATGCCACAGCCAGCCCATGCTAGTCTTAGCAATTAAGCATGCATCTAGACCGGCCTCTTCCTTTGCAAAATCAACTAAATAGAGTTTGTCGTCTAGTACACCCTTAAAAGCTAATGAATCATCACTCCTTCTAAAGACAGACACATCTACATTTGTAAATAAGCAATTGTAACCCATATTGCATAATTGACTTACGAACAACAAGTTATACCCGAGCGATTCAACTAAAAACACATTAGAGATGGAATGCTCGGATGAAATAGCTATTTTTCCTAGTCCTTTAACCTTGCATTGATTCCCGTCACTGAATATGATTGATTCTTGGGAATCTTTGTTCTTGACGTAGGAGGTGAACATCTTCTTCTCCCCCGTCATGTGGTTTGTGCATCCACTGTCGATAATCCAGCTTGAACCCCCAGATGCATAAACCTGCAAGGCAAATTAGGCTTGGGTTTTAGGTACCCAACTCTTGTTGGGTCCTACAAGGTTAGTAACAATAGCCTTAGGGACCCAAATGCAAGTTTTATCTCCCTTGCATTTTGCCCCTAATTTCCTAGCAACCACTTGCTTATTCTTCCTACAAATTGCAAAAGGAGCATTGCAAGCATGGTAAATTGTAGAAGGTTCATTACTTGCTTTTCTAGGTACATGAACAACATTTCTCCTAGGCATATGATGAATAAAATTTTTCCTAGGCATATCTCTACCATGCACAAAGGAAGAACTTGAAGCAATCATGGCGAGTGAATCATAAGCATTACAACTCCTATTATGATAGGCATTTCTAGAAAATTTTCTATCATAAATAAATGCATGATTCTTTTGACCACTATTAGCCATAGGAGCCTTCCCCTTTTCCTTGTTGAAAATGGGAGCTCTTTGGCTTGTTAAGTTCTTGGCTTCCCTCTTGAAGCCAAGCCCATCCTTAATTGAGGGGTGTCTACCAATGGTGTAGGCATCCCTTGCAAATTTCAGTTTATCAAAATCACTCTTGCTAGTCTTAAGTTGGGCATTAAGACTAGCCACTTCATCATTTAATTTTGCAATAGAGGTAAGGTGCTCAACACATGCATTAACATTAAAGTCCTTACACCTATTACAAATTACTACATGTTCAATACATGAGCTAGATTTATTAGCTACTTCTAACTTAGCATTTAAGTCATCATTAATACTTCTTAAGCTAGCCATAGTCTCATGACAATTAGATAATTCAAAAGAAAGCATTTCATTCCTTTTAACTTCTAAAGCAAGAGAATTTTGCGCACTTACAAATTTATCATGCTCTTCATATAAAAGATCATCTTGCTTCTCTAACAATCTATTCTTCGCATTCAAAGCATCAATTAATTCATTGATCTTATCAATTTTAGTTCTATCTAAACCTTTGAATAAGCTTGTGTAGTCTACTTCATCATCACTAGACTCATCATCACTTGAAGAAGCATACGTAATAGTACTTTGAGTACTTACCTTCTTCTCCTTTGCCATGAGGCAGGTGTGACGTTCGTTTGGGGAAGAGAGACGATTTGTTGAAGGCCGTGGCAGCGAGTCCTTCGTCATCAGAGTCAGACGAAGAACAATATGAGTCTCATTCTTTTCCAAGGTGTGCCTCGCCCTTAGCCTTCTTGTAAACCTTCTTGTTCTCTCTCTTCCCATTCTTTCCTTGTTCCTGGTCACTATCATTATCGGGACAGTTAGCAATAAAGTGACCAATCTTACCACACTTGAAGCAGGAGCGCTTCCCCTTCGTCTTGCTCTTGTTGGGATGCTCCTTGCGACCTTTGAGCGTCGTCTTGAAGTGCTTGATGATGGCCATTTCATCCTCATTTAGCCCGGCCGCCTCAACTTGCACCACCTTGCTAGGTAGCCCCTCCCTGCTGCTTGTTGCTTTGAGAGCCACTGTTTGAGGCTCGTGGATCGGCATTGGGCCATTCAACGCCTCATCAACATATCTTGCCTCCTTGATCATCATTCGCCCGCTTACAAACTTTCCGAGTATTTCCTCAGGCGTCATCTTGGTGTACCTAGGATTTTCACGAATAGAGTTTACAAGATGAGGATCAAGGACAGTGAAGGACCTTAGCATAAGCCGGACGACATCGTGGTCCGTCCATCTCGTGCTTCCATAGCTCCTTATTTTGTTGACCAGGGTCTTGAGCCTGTTGTATGTTTGGGTTGGCTCCTCCCCCTGATCATTGCGAACCTTACTAGTTCGCCTTCCACCAACTCCATCTTGGTGATCATGGTGGTATCGTTCCCCTCATGAGAGATCTTGAGGGTGTCCCAAATTTGCTTGGCATTATCCAAGCCGCCCACCTTATGATACTCTTCCCTGCACAAGGATGCTAAAAGAACAGTGGTAGCTTGTGCATTTTTGTGAATTTGTTCATTGATAAACATGGGATTATCCGTACTATCAAATTGCATTCCATTTTCTACTATCTCCCATATACTTGGATGAAGAGAGAACAAGTGGCTACGTATTTTGTGACTCCAAAATCTGTAGTCCTCTCCATCAAAGTGTGGAGGTTTACCAAGAGGAATGGAAAGCAAATGAGCATTAGAATTTTGCGGAATACGAGAATAATCAAAAGAAAAGTTTGAGTTGACCGTTTTCTTTTTCTCGTCGTCGTCGTCTCTTTGGGAAGAAGAGGACTCGTCGCTGTCGTAGTAGACTATCTTCTTGATGCACCTCTTCTTCTTCCCATCCTTCTTCTTATGACTTGAGCCCAAGTCAGTGGGCTTGTCGTCTTTTGGCTCATTGATGAAGGACTCCTTCTCCTTGTCGTTGATCACCATCCCCTTTCCCTTAGGATCCATCCCTTCGGGCGATTAGTCCCTTTTGTGAAGAGAACGGCTCCGATACCAATTGAGAGCACCTAGAGAGGGGGTGAATAGGTGATCCTGTAAAACTTAAAACTTAAAGCCACACAACTTGATTAAGGGTTAGCACAATAAAATCAAGTAACTAAGGACCGAGCTCTTGTGAAACACAATAGTCACAATGAGAACAAGCACAAGAGACACGACGATTTATCCCGTGGTTCGACCAAGTACAACACTTGCCTAATCCATGTTGTGGCGTCCCAATGGACGAGGGTTGCACTCAACCCCTTTCAAGTGATCCAAAGATCCACTTGAATACCACGATGTTTTTCCTTATTTCACTATATCCCGTTTGCGAGGAATCTCCACAACTTGGAGCCTCTCGCCCTTACAAATGATGATCACAAAGAAACACGGATGTAAGGGAGGGAAAAGCAACACACACAAATCCCAGCAATACGCACACACACAAGCCAAGACTTGAGCTCAAATGAAACACAACAAGTTCTCCACTAGAACAGAGCTCAAATCACTAAGAATGTCAATCGAGTGTGCGAAGATGGAGTGCGGGAGTCTTAGAATGTTCAGAGTATGCTTGGTATACTCCTCCATGCACCTAGGGGTCCCTTTTATAGCCCCAAGGCAGCTAGGAGCCGTTGAGAGCAATCCAGGAAGGCAATTCTTGCCTTCTGTCGGGTGGCGCACCGGACAGTCCGGTGTGTCACCGGACAGGCACTGTTCAGTGTCCGGTGCAGATTGCTTTCCTAAATTGGTGCAGCCGACCGTTGAAGATTTGGAGCCGTTGGCGCACCGGACACTGTCCGGTGCATACCGGACAGTCCGATGCCCCCATCAGACTGTTGGCTCGGCCACGCGTCACACGCGGATTGCGCGGCCGACTGTTGGCTCACCGGACAGTCCGGTGCACCACCGGACAGTCCGGTGAATTTTAGCCGTACGCCGCCGATGAATTCCCGAGAGCGGCCAGTTGACCAGACGCCAGCCTGGCGCACCGGACACTGTCCGGTGCACCACCGGATAGTCCGGTGTACCCAGACTGTGTAGAGTCCTGGCTGCCCCAGCCAAGTTTTTTTCCTTTTGTCTTTTCTCTTATTCTAGAACTTAGACAAATATGTTAGTACACATAAACCAATGTACTAAGTCTAGAATCATACCTTGTACCTTGATTTTCACTTCTTGAGTCTTTGGCATAATTTAACACTTAAACCATTTGTGTTGGACACTTAATCACAAAAATACTTAGAAATACCCGAAGGGCACATTTCCCTTTCACGGGCCCAGTTGGCGCACCGGACACTGTCCGGTGCCCCCTGCCGACCGTTGGCGCGGGCCACGCGTCGCCCGTGGATTGTGCGGCCGACCGTTGCGCTGGGGGTCGTTGGCTCACCGGATAGTCCGGTGAATTATAGTCGTACGCCGCCGATTTTTCCCGGGAGCGGCCTTTTCACCGGAGGCCAGCCTGGCGCACCGGACACTGTCTGGTGCACCACCGGACAGTCCGGTGTGCCAGACTAAGCTGAGTTTGGCTGCACCGAGCCAACTCCTATGCAAATCTTTTCTTTTCTTCTTTTCTCTGTTTCTAACACTTAGACAAATATATTAGTATACAAAAACCAATGTGCTAAGTCTAGAAACTTACCTCATGCCTTGATTTTCACTTTTTCAATATTCGGCACATTTAGAACTTTAGAGAATATGTGTTGGGCACTTAATCACCAAAACAATATAGAAATGGCCCAAAGGCACATTTCCTTTTTAGTTGCTCATCATCTAGGTACATAGCTTCAAAAGCTGATTCAAGCTCCTTGGTCTCCTTCTCCACAGTGTGTTGCTTGTGTTTGTTGGCCAATTCCCAGTCTTTGATGCAAGAGAGCACCTCCACCATGTCTGTTGTCAGTCGTTGTCGCCGCTCTTCAAGCACCCTGCTAGCTAGACTGAAAGTGGATTATGAAGGTATAGTAGACACAGGGACAATCATAACATCTCTAGCAAGTATAGAAATAATTGGATAAGTCTGATTATGTCGCTGCCACCAGCTAAGAATGTTGAAATCTGGACCAAACTTAGTTTTAGTGTCACTATCAAGGTAAGAAGAGAGTTTAGATAGAGAAGATGAACTACCAGTACCAAGTGTAGCTGCACCTGCACCAGATACACTACCACTAGCAGTACCAGCACTGAAAGTTTCATCATCCATGGACATAGCCGCTACACGCTGGACCGCCCGGCGACTGCTAAGTCGGCATCTCCGGCTTCTCACGGCAAGCGACGGTCACGGCTACGCCAGGGGCCTCTAGACCTAAATCAATCATCAATTCATCATACACCAATTCAAGAACAGGTAAGAGGATACACCAAATAAAGAAGAAGGATGCTTACCTTACCTGTGCGCACCCAGAGCACCAGATCCACCGACTAGACAAGTCACCGGAGCAGATCGAGGGACGAGGAGCAATTCTTAAGCAGATCGAGGTACAAGCCGATGAGGAGGCAAACTGATAGAGATGGAGAGACTGATAGAGTGAGAGATAGATAGATAGATAGGGAGAGAGCGAGGACCAGCTTCTGTCAACGACGAAACCGTAAGGAGAGGCGAATCGAAGGCGATGGCGATGGAGGCAGCGTACGTGGGGTAGAGAGGAGGCGACGAGAGGACCAGGCGTACCGCGTATGTGAGGGAGAGGGATGGAGGATCAGCCGACCGCCGCTAGGGCTCTGGATGCCGCCGACCGCTCGGTAGGGAGGGACGAGTCGCCGTCCACCGCTCGAGAGGGATCGAAGGGAGGATCCGCCTCTAGGGTTTTCTGTTCGAGAGCGATCGCGAGTGCGCGCTAGGGTTTGTTGTCCGCCTCTTTGATCGGCTTGTTAACAAACGGTGCAGTGGGCCATAGCCGGGCCGACCTGCTTAACGTGCTCGGGCTCGGGCTAGCACCGTGGGCTCGCCTGGTGGCCCAAGCCCGGCACGAGCAACAGGTCGGGCTGGCATGGGCACGACAGCCAGCATGCTAGGCTGGGCTTGGGTCGTGCCTCACCGTACCGGGCCTCGTGCCACCCATCGGGTCGGCCCGTTATGGACATGTATAATATCTGCACGCCGGCGCGCGACGAGTGGTCGCAGGAGAATATGCTCATCATTTGCATGATGGTCATTCAAAGTCGGATTTCATACCTGAGCAGACAGAGGTGTCTTTCCACGTGATTGGTAGCCGGTATATCCAGCGCCAGCCTCACACCAGCCTGGCCCGCTGGAAACACGGGAGAGCTGTGCTTCCACGCTTACAGGCAAGTGTAGCATCCCAAAAATTCAAATCTTGGAATTTTCTCAAACTCGCTCTAAATTCAAAATGAATTTCAAATTTCATTTCAAAATGTTTGTTTGCAAGTTGATATCAACAAATAAAATATAGTGGTTTATATTCTCTCCAAAATCCTTCTCAAAATATCCTTCAAATATTTCCCCAGTGATCCCTCTCAAATTCTTTCCAGAAATACTTCCCAGATATTTCCCCAGTAACCCCCCTCAATTTCTTTACAGAAATATTGTCCAAATATTCCACCGATATATCTCCAAGTATTTTCTTCCTGGGAAATACTTTCAGAATCATTTTTCAAGTCCCCACAAATATTTTCTTCATAACTTTCCTCATGCTCATACGTATATGTATGCCTCCGGTGTCATACGTTGAGCTCTACAAGCTAATTACACTCATACAAGACAAATACATGCTAATCTCCCACTAATCCTCTCATCCTCCCACTAATCCTCTCATCCCTCCCCCTAATCCCCCCACCATGGCTATAATAGAGGGGCAAGGGCCTCCTCTCATCCCACCTCAAGCCATTTCATGGCAACTCTCTCCACTCCCCCCCACACGCCCACTCCACCTCCCACACAAGCACACACTAGCACAAGGATCGTTCGGTCGTTCTTCAATCGTTCGTCCCCCTGTTCTTATTTCGTTCGTTCGTTCGTCCGATCGTTCATGGTTTGTTCGTCCGTTCGTTCGTCCAAATAATCTTTTTCCTGCCGTTATGCTGCCGAAATTCTGATCGTTCGTTCGATCATTCGATCGTTTATAGTTCCTTCATAGTTCCTATTCATCGTTCATCATTCGTTCATAGTCCCTATTCATCGTTCTTCCAGATAATCTTTGTCCTGCTGTTATGATGCCGAAATTCCAATCGTTCGTTCGTTCGATCATTCGATCGTTCATCGTTCGTTCATAGTTCCTATTCATCGTTCGTTCATAGTTCCTATTCATCGTTCATCGTTCATCGTTCATTCATAGTCCCTATTCATCGTTCTTCCAGATAATCTTTGTCCTACCGTTATGCTGCCGAAATTTCGATCGTTCGTTTGTCCTATTCATCGTTACTATTCATCATTACTATTCGTCGTCACTATTCGTCGTCACTATTCATCGTTACTATTCATCGTTACTATTCATCGATCATCCGATCACCCCAAATTTCAACTACTCATCCATCATGCTGTTCAGTCCACCTAAGACCAGCCAGACCCATATTCCAGTCATACGAACTCCAGTGACTGTGATTTTCCTTCCAGTAGGGAACTTCTCATGTAGTCACCCATCCCAGGTTTCTCCAAGTTGAGCACGCTTAACTTTGAGATTCCTTCGAACCAGGCTTCCAAACTCAGATTCCAATAATTCTCGTTTCTAAATTCTTATCAAACTATTCCCTATCCAACCATGTCATCCCTTAAGCATGGTTCATATTCCAGAAAACTCCTAAAATACTCTTATCCCATATTCTGCCTATAATTTCCCTGTTCAGACTAAGTCAGTCGATTCATTCGTCACTATTCTCACCAACAGTGAACTTCACTGTGCTACACCACATACACCCAGCTATAAATACACCCAGCTACCCTCTCCCTCTCCACACACACTCAACACCCTCAGCCAAGGAAAACACCCCACCCACTCAGTTACTCCACTCTACCGGCTACACGCATAGTGTAGCTTCGCCTCCAGTCCACCCTCCAGGTAAGCACCTCCACTCCACCACTAGTAGTATCTCAACACCACATGCCACATATTCTACTCAAGACTCTACCCATCCATGTATCGCTATTCTGACCACTATACTAAATATTTGTTGGTATACTTGCTGGTTTGTATGTTTGCTTATTCATGTTGCATAGTTATCGGAGCATTCGTGTCGTCTCGTGGAGGCCAGATCTGCAAGTCTACGCCAGGCAGTGGAGCTAGAAGCCAGTTCCGCGAGCTCCCCTTCCCCCTTCGCCGGATAAGCACGACAAGCTCACTGGATCCGTTTGATGCATAAATTACCTATGGTTTTTCAACCACAACCCTCAGCCTGTTATTTTATGCATGATATGATTTTGAGACAAGTTATTATGGCCACCCAGCCGCTTGCCGCAATCAATCCTTGATATATTTGTTCCAAATGATTTGAGAAAAGGTGTGAGTTTTCAAAAGAAAATGCTTTTCAAAATGTGTATGATGAAGGGTTTTCACCCTTATCACCTTTGAGTAGGGATGATCAGGGACTCCCTGGTTTAGGTGTGAGCAGAAGGATTGTCCCCTCATATAAGGACCGGTTTGTCATCCTTCACTATCTGTACTCATGATAAGTACAACCACTCGAGACTGTGTGGGCAGTCACTCAATCTGAACTCGTATAGTTCAAACCCAGGGTTATGAAGGCTGGGGAGCACCGGGAGGATAAGGAGGGGGAATGTTTTGTCCGGTTTGGGCATGGCAGTGGCCTGACTCCTTTCGGTATAACCGTTAAGATAGGGACGTGCGAGGAAAGAAAGAGATTCAGATTCAGGTCTCACTAGCTATGAGATCGCAGAGCCGGACTAGTGGGTAAAGTGTACACCTCTGCGCAGAGTTCAAACCTATTCGAATAGTCTGTGTCCACAGGAATGGACGAATCTGGTGTGGTATGACAATTAGTGTTTTGTTTTCAAAAAAAGGGTGTGTTTGAGAAAAGTGATTTTTAAAAGGTCCGGCGGTTGAGCCGTGAGCTATGGTGGACGGGAAGTCCAGTAGCTGTTTTTGAAAATGAAAACCAGTGGGAAACTGTTGAGATACCTGGATGGTTTAGTCCAGGGAATTTTGTTCTATATTAAAAAACTTCCTGCTCTTTTTGGGAGAGGATGCGCTTTGAAAAATACAAAATGTTTTACAAAACAACCCTACATAAAATATTGTTGTTTCTGCAAAATATCCTAAGCTCCACATATTCCATGCATTATATCTGATTTCCCCATTCCGCGGGTGAAGGTGGGCTGCTGAGTACGTTTGTACTCACCCTTGCTTATTTGTTGTTTTTTAGAAAAAGGAGATCGAGTAAGAGTTACGACTGTTCCCAACCTTGTCTGTGGTTGTTGGACCGCTGATTTGCTTCGCTGCGTATATCGGGCTGCTTCAGCCCCACTCTGATGATATGTCCCGAGTTGTGGACCAACTCTTAAAGTTGATCGCCACCTTTATAGGTTTGTCTCATTTAAGCAGATCTGGAATCATCTGATGTATAAATGTGTTTACTAGCCTCCTGGGACTAGTAATTGTATCACATGTGAGTCCCAGAGGATCTGGGGTGCTCCAGCAAGCAAGCTAAAAAATGTCAATGACTGCACGCGTGGGTGCAGGATCCAGCCTTGTTCTACAGGCAACTGAACATCTGATGTGTGCGGTAAACGGGACAGCGCGAGCCTGGGCGTAGCTGTTCAATGAACCAATTATGTAGTTTATGAAAGTTCTATTTGCCCGAAAAGAAGATCTAGATGTCGTCTAGAGTTGAAGGTGAATAGGTGAATAAAAACTTAACCTCGAAAATTAGAAATTCTTACTCTACTCGAAATAGGGTCGCTGCAGAAACTAGTCAGGTAGATTAGAACGCAGCGGAGTATCAGTCTTTGCCTCTAAAATGAATTGTGTTGTCGTCCAAAAATCACCAAAACCCACGTGTCGCAAGGGAGCTGTCACTTAGAGATTTAGAGGGCAAGGTCACACAACCTCGATCTCATAGATTATGTGGATACTTAGTGCGAGGTTTCTTAAAATAGTGTCCCAAAAATTAAAATACTATAATATTTAACATGTTTAGGGACACTAAAAACAAGTTGGGATCCGACGGTTAAGTTCTAAATCATGTATTATAGGAAGTATAATCTTTACTACTCTATAAGACTTCAATGTAGGCGTCCACAATCGTGCGCCATGTTCTGCCACACAATCCTCTCCCTCAAGTCCTCATTGCACGGACGCGCTCCCACCACGCCACAGCCGCTCTCAACAATTACCTCGCCCACCGCGCCAGAGCCGCAATCCGCGCCTCCCCCACCGCGCCCTTCCATCCATAGCGGTCGCCGCAATCCAGCAAGCCCGCAAGGAGGAACAAAGATGTTTGGGGAGGCTACCTCGCGCAGTGGGGGCAACGGGATTGGAGCGAGACGGACAACAATGGTGAGAGGAGGAAGGGCATGGGGCGGAGGTTGGCCAAGGAAGTTCTTCTGCAGCCAGAACTCCTCCCCGAGGTCCGCGCACTCCGTGGTCGACATTTCCTCCACTCTCGACACCATCGAAGAAGCCTGAAAGTCCACCGCCGACCGGTGGAATGAGCACAGCGGCCGGGACCCTGGCGGACCAGCGGCAGCAACCACTGCGTGCGGCTCCCTCTCCAAAGCAGAGAGAAAAGCGATGGGTGGATGGATGGATGGAGTGGGGGAGTAGCGGTGATGGCTTCTCGTCGTCGGCGGCGGCGTCGTGGCAGCCTCCATGGCGTCGTGGGCCAGTGGCTCCACGGTGATGGACTGGGCCAGTCCCGAGGTGGCCGAGATGCAGCGCGGCGATGGCTTCTCGCTGCTGATCTATGCCTGGAAGAGCTAACACCGGCGACAGCATAGTTCTGATCAACTAGCGGTGACGGTAATTTTTCTCTGGACTGTTGTAGTTTGCAGTGTTCTTGTGCAGTTAAAGCCTGGAGATATTGAATTGACCTTGAATTACAGTAGTGCCATTGCTAAGTGGAACGAACGATTAGTGTGATTTGTTTCGTTACTAGAACAATTTTCTTCCCTGGATTAGCATTAATGACTGAAATGAACCCAACACCAAATATATTTTGCTACAATCTAGGGCAATGGGTCAGGATATTTTGAGCAGCTTGGAATCAGTCCACCGTAGCGATCAACGTCAACAACTCCAGTATCTTATTATGTGTTTCTCTTGTGTCACCTGCTCAAAAGAGAATCTATCCGTCATTCAATTAGTTGTTGCTGCAGTGGTTGTTCTCCTAATTGTCTTTGACATTAATCATAGATGTTAGATCCTAAGGATCGGTGGTTACGATCGCGACGTCTACGTTCACATTCACGGAAAGACACTTTTCAGTTCAGTTTGTGATCAATGGCTTGTTTTTTTAGTTGTTGAGTGCCACTCAAAACAATAATCTGTTGTTCGGAAATTCGGATGGTAGGGCTGCAACCTGGACAGTTGCTCACTTGTTTGAGGGAGTCCGTCAAGTGAATGGCAGATCTACGTAGTACATTACATTATGTAGAGGAAAACTTGTGTTCCCCACTCAGACCTGTTTGTTTACCCTCTAGGTTATATAATTTAACTTAAATAAGTTGAAAGATAAACAAACAACACTGCTTATTAGGTGAATTATATAATTTAGATACCTAGATTATAATAATTTATAAACAGCTCATTAGGTGATTGTATAATCCATAAGATAGATTATCTAATCCTATAGGCAAACAAACAGGACCTCAGTTTCACTTTAGTTTTGACTGCAACTGGTTGCGACCAATTTTGGTCATGCCCCATTGATTTACCGAGCGATCAAATATGTGTCTGCCTTGTTATCTTGTTCCCCAACATACTACGTTTATGATATTCATGCATTGTCAATTCTCATGATAATACGAATGGGCATTAAGCCATTGATTCAATTATGTGGCAATAGTTTATTGGAAACAAATATGACACGCGCTCATGCCTAACATGGAGTGTTTTTGGTTCATTATCATTCTTTTTAGTTGCTAAGATGTTGTGGTTATATGCAACTTGAGTACTAAGTTTTTTCTTTCTTCTTTTGCATAACGATGCATCATACAAACAAATGGATTGGGTAGTCTTCGAATATATGGGAAAAATTGATAAGATGCTAATTAGAGGAATTTTAGATTTTTTTCTATGAATTCTGACTTATTTGCCTTTAAATCTAGCTTGAACTTATCTCTACAGTTCTCTCATATGGATATATCAGTTATATGTATTGAGTTGTCGCCTCTTAGTTTACCATCTTCTTAGTTGCAAGTTCTAGAAATTTGCCCTTGCCATTCATTTTTCTTCTTTTGGTGTTAGGTGTTATTATATAATAAAATGTGTGATGTTCTAAATTTTTATACAGCTTAAACTTTTATGCAGGAATTAAATTATTCTCAATTTTAGACAACGAGTTCCATTGATCCCAACAGGATTCAACAGGTAAATGTTTCCTTAGCACTGTGACTACTATATTTAGTCATAACTCTTATTCTGGTGACATAATGTAGGGCATTCAAGCTGCGCAAGAACGTGCTTGGAAAAATTTAGAGCAACACTACTTTAAGGTGGAGGAAGTATATTTTCACGTATTTCAAACTGTACATTGTACACTAGATAGTCAAAAGCTAGAAGACGTTGGTTATCATGCTTGTCTTGCTCATATGCTCCTAATGTTCGACTACGTTGGATTTAGATCAATATCATTCTTCTTGCTCATTTTGGTTATACTGAAAGCAAATATAAATAGAGCTTCTAAACTTTCGTGTGATGTGTGGGTCCGAATAATTGAGCGATTAATATGCATATGAAGTGGCCAATAAAATTTGATGCTTCAATAATTGAGCTGGATCCGAAACGACCATGACTAAATCTACACAAGACAGGTAACCAAGGTTGTGTTTGGTTTATTTGCTAAAAAGTACCTTTGCTGCTAAAAATTTGGAAAGCAACTAAATGTGTGGATCCTGAAGTTGCTCTTTTAAAAGAACTATTTTCTCATAACTATCATATTATTATATGTTCCCGTTGCAACGCACGGACACTCACCTAGTGTATTATTAGAAAAGAAACCATTAAAAAATGATATAGAAAACAAGGATATGACACTAATATGATGTGTACGGTATAATATATTTGAATCCCATTATGGTGTGCCCTATATTGTTTTTTTATCAAAAAATTATAAAATAGTGTATGGTTGGAGTTGTTTTTATGAGTTAAACCCTATATTTTTAGATTGGACACTGATTTAAGACACTTTTGGAGATGCTCTTAAGAATCTTATTTAAGCCCATAGAAAGCTAATTCAAACAGACGTGTATCACTTTTTTTTACGATTATCAACAAGCATGCATGGTGCATGCATGTACTGAAACGGAAAGAGAGAGGGAGAAAGATAGAACAGAAACAAGCATGTGAATATGTGATAAGGGAACTCATGTGAATATGCGAGGGGTTAGATAGAGGTTGGTTCCGCTAGCCCACCTCGACTTGCACCGCAGAATCACATGGGAACGGGAAGCACAAAGAAAGCAGAGAGCCATTACACTACCGTACTACATACACCTCCCTTGTACGAAGGCCAGAGACATCCGCAGCAGCCTCACCTAAAAGCTTGGCAGCGGGAAAGGAGCTCAATCAAGAGACGGACAGGTGACACAGCAACGCTGTGCCGTCGTCCCGTACTGGCCGGCAGGGAGCGAGCCGGAGTCCGGACAGATGAGATGAGAGGACGACAGCGCCGGTGTCTGCTGGATAAACGGCACGCCGATCTGACGTCGGGAGTGCGATGCGATGCGATGGACAGACCGAAAGCGCTAAACAATCAGCGGCGCCCATGACGAGAGATATTATTTCTTTGGTAGACAAGCCAAGATGCTAACGAAAAAAAGAAGAATTTCTAGTTGCTATCAGATTTTATACTCATTTATGTCATTAACTGATATATATATATAGGTATATTTTTTATGTGTATGACATATATAACTAGTGGCACGCAAAGAACGAGTATATTTTCCAATCGCATACAATTAATTGGCCCAGGAAAAAAACACGGTATGGCTGTTATTGGATAGTAGTATTGTCCAGAGTCCAGAACACTCAACCACGCATCCTTGCTGGGCGTGAACGTAGGATTCTATATACATTTTTACATGGCACCAGCAAACCATATACTTGTTGGACTACCCCTGTACAAAGCAGAGGGAGGCCTACTCGTACAGCAACAGCATTGCTACTACTAGCTAGTCATTTTTACAAACTTGTGTTGCACTTGCACACGGTGACATGCCGAGCGTAGTAGTACGTAGTAGCTTACAAAATCGGCAACACCTCGCAGGGGTGACATTTACAACAAGACACATAGTACACCGTTAACGTATGTATGTATATAGTAACTGGACACGTCACCAGAAGCTCTGAAAGAGATTGGTCGTTACATTACATGGCCATGGCCCCTCTGCCCCCTCCCTCCTTCAGTTCGCTAGCTGTGTTGATGGTGGTGGTGGGTTTCCTTGTGCAGTTCTCGTCTTGGCTTGGGCTTCAGAGGTCCAGCGAACTGATCACCACCCTGCAGCCGTTGGGAGGGAGAAGAAGGGGACACGCACATCAGATGATGTCAGATCAAATCCAAGCAAGATCCTTGCGTGTCCCTACTAGTCATTTTTTTGTAATTTTAGAGAACCAAGTAACATGCTTCCAACATATTTAAATATATTAAATATTTTATTTTCGAATAAATTAAAGATATAACTTAGATAAATACCATATGTAATTATAACATTAAAACTGTAGCAATTCCAGTAAACGAAAATATGAAACATAGCTACTCAGGTTTACTTGTAAATTAAACATGGCCAATAGATGAAGAATTCAGATTAAATACATAAACATAATTGTATAATTGTTTATATTAAATATTGCTATCAAAATAGCGGGTTGCGGGTTGAAATTTTCGGGTACTCCGATCCTAGCAGCACGTACGGTACGTTCAGAAATATATGTGGTACCACGCGATTACAGTGCGATAAACCAAGGTAGTAGTAGCAGATAGTAGATCATCATCATAATCATAAATATAATACATGTACAATACGTGCGTGTGAATGAATTTTATAAATTAGCGGGCCAGAGGATAGTGCTACGCACCAGTCGTACACGGTGGGGCTCCTCGGCGTGCCGGGGGCGTCGTCACCGCCGCCGCCGCCCATCCTGGCTTTCCCGCGCAGCTTCTTCGTCCAGCCCTCTCCCCTGGGCGTCGTCGCTGCAGCTAGCATCATGTCACGATGGCGACCGTGCAGAGAGATACAACAAAAATCAGCCGTGCTTCGTTTTTTTTTTGTTTCGGATCTACAGTATCATCTAGCTATCCCAAAGATTCATTCGGCTGGCCAAAACCGAAACACCACACACACACACACACAGACAGAGACAGCAAGAGCTGGGGGAAAAAAAGAGACATGGTGGCGCCAGCCGGTCACCTGCGCCGAAGGGCGAATCCGGAGCGCCGCTTGCGGGCGACGGGGACGACGGCGCGGAGCTGGACTCGCTGCGGGGCGACGTGACGACGGACAGCGCCGCCGGCCGCCGCAGCATGGTCAAGCTCCGCGTCACGGCGCCCGGAGGCGGCGCGGAGCCCGCCGCCGCCGCCGCCGCCACCGCCGCCGACGACGACGACGAGGGGGAGAAGGAGGCGTACTTGCGGAGCTTGCCGAGGCCGGAGTCCGGGCGCGGCCCGGCCACCGTGTCGTCCCACAGCTGGTTCAGGAGCCCCATATATGCACCGGTGCGTGCGCGTCCTACGTACGTGCGAAGTGGCCGGCCGGCGACGGCGTGGTGCGCGTTTTGCTTCGAGAGCGATGCTCTTGCTCTGTTTCCTTTGGTTCTCTTGTTTGATGTTTTCGTTGTCCTTGGGGCGAGAGGAAGAGAGGCGTGAGGTGTGCGGATCGAGATCTCTCTCCTTTGTTCCTTTCTTCTTGGAGGACCAAGGGAGCAGTGCAGTTTTATAGTCGAAATTTTGAGGGGTAGGGAGATGATCTAGGCGAGATATTTGGGGGGCCATGTGTAACACTGTAACTTGGGATTGTCAGTTTCTTTTTCCTCCGTGTCTTAAAACACTGTCTTCAAATACGCCATTTAAGTCATCTCTGTGACTTAAATATACAGCTCTACATCATGTTAAATATAAATACAGAGAACACTAATCTATGCTAATCTATTAAAAATTTAACGTGGACGATCACTCGAACTCATACCTCCCTGTTCTAGAAATTTGGAGTTAACCACCGGATCACATGTCTTAGTGTTTAGAAATAAACAATAATTATATTTAAATAAATATCTCAATATCTATTTATACGATATGTAACAACCATATCAAAGCATAGGCAACTAGCTAGTGATTCTCTGTACACAGACTTTCTTTCTTCTAGTCTATCCAATTTAGACTTTATGTGATCAAATGATGTTAGGATTGTTTAATATCTTTAATTTAGTAAGTTATAGACTTTATGCGGTTGTAATATTTTTGATTTTATGTGATCAAATATATGGGTCAGGTTTAGGCTGACACGGCTCAACAAAGACACAACGTGGTTTAGAGCCAAACTGGACCTCTGTTTTTATACTTCGGGCTTTACGACACGACCCAAAAGTTTTTGGACCTTCTTGACCCGAAGCACGACAGATTCAGGCCAGGCTGGGCCAATTCCCAGGACTACATGAGAGTTCGTGCATGTGGAGACTCGCCGGATTCTACATTTACATTTATTTAAATCATGTTTGTTTCAGATTATAATCTCTCCGGATTATATAATCCAGCGCAATAAACCAGCAATTAAACAAACAACTATATTATGGATTCAGATTATATAATCTAAAACTTAGATTATGATAATCTCATAATCTACTCAATAGTAGCTTATTTGAGATTATTTTTGGCAAAAATTTCACCATCCATGGTTATGTAAATAGAAATTACAATATATGTCATCTTTCTTTCCTCACCTCAATAAATAAAAAAAAGTAATGTTATCTTTGTGAATAATCTATATTTGTATAAGCTAACTTACCAAACAGCTACATATAAATTATAATAATCTAGTTATAATCAGGATCATATAATTTAGATTATAATTTATACTCTATTTTTATCGAATCGATTCTCACGTAAACAGAGGAGTCGATTGTAACGAACTGTCAGAAAACTTTTGATTGGCCGGGCTGGGTCTCACTCAGTGCCGGGCCCGCGCGACTGTGAGTTTCCTCGAGCAGATAAGATCAACTGCTGAAGGCCAACTCCAGGACGCCACGCGCTGGACGAGCCTGGCGCCCTCGTGTCGAGAAGAAAGCGTGGCATGCACCGTGCCCCACACCAACACGAGACAATGCACGGCACGGGCGCCTCTGGTCCAGCAGTTGATGAGATAATACATTTTACATAATAATTGATTAATATATATATATATGGTGCTATGGCATTTAAATTAAACTAATGATTGATAAACTATGTTTATGTGTTAAATTGGTTTATGTGAATATAATTGTGGGTTAAAATGATGAACATGTGTGAATTATTAAATTGATGAGTGATAAGGTGTGTTTACTTGGTGTTGTATTGATATGGTCTGTATGAGTATAATTATTATTTTCTATTGTTAAATTAGTTTAAAAATAACTAAAAATTGGTTATATACATATTGTTTTTCCTGTTCTTGCTCGCGAGCTAAACGAGCCAACTCCAGCTCGTAAACGAGCCGAGTCGAGCTGACTCTATGGCTCGTTAGCTAACGAGATGGGACGAGTTGGCTCGATATCCGGCTCTAATCCACACTCATGCAACTCTAAAATTTTATTCTAAGGCCCCATTTATTTTGTTGGAATTGAATTTCATTCTAATAATTATAATTTAGACAAAACTAATTAAATTAATATATTTGTTTATATTTGTTTATATTTGTATATTATCCTAAATCATATAAGAGATAGTTATAAACTACATTATGTTATAGAAAAGTAAGTAAAAGAGTGAGCTATAAATTATACATTAGAAAAGTAGCATATAAATCTATAGAATCAATTTCCATCTTTCACCCCATAAATTTGAGATATATTTAAATATACACTTTGGAAAGTTATGGAATGCCACATTCTAAAAAAATAGCATACTCCATTAGTTAAATTATAATTCCTCAAAATAAAAGGAAACATATATCTCACAAACTTCCACAGTCATATTCACACTGTACCAACTATCTTATATTCTACTGTTATTTATTTTCTATACCAACTATCTTATATTCTACTGTTATTTATTTTCACCTCTCTTCCCCTCAGCCTCCCACGACATCTGCCACCAGCCCCACCTTTGAGCTATTCTGTACGACAGACGTACAGAAACAAACACTGAAAATACCGTTAGACTGTCTGCAGCGGTCTACTCTTTCCCTCCCCTCCCCTAACAATGTTCACCGTTTAGGGGAAACAGTGTCCCCCTCCCCCCCCCACAACGGCGCGCCCTACGTGCTCCTCTCCGACGCCGTCCCCTTCTCTCTCACACCAGATGAAGCGGTGCACTGTTCACTCCCCCGCTCTTACTTATCGCGGAAGCCGTCGCCCGCGCCACACCGAGGAAAGTTCCCGGTCCACTTCGCTTCCTCTCGACGCTTCTGTCGAAGTCGGGTGAGATCGGGCGACGTGGCGGCGAATCTGCCGGCGGAAGGGCGATTCCGAGCTGGTCGAGGTCTGCGCCGAGCAGGACCAAGTGGAGCACGTCGAGTTCCTCAACACTCAATCCCGTTCACAGAGGAAGACAAAGCGCCCGCAAATCCGACTCCGCCGAGGCTCTTCGTCGCCGCATCCGTTCTTTTCCACTCAGACCCGCGACGGCATCCTCAGATCCGGAGTTAATCGCTTCGATTCGTCGTGTTGCGACCCAGATCTTACGTTCCTCAGGTACGACCGTCATCTTCAATCTGCTCTCAGGTTCATCAGTCATCCTTTATTTTTGGAATTTATACGTGCTTAGTTCCGTAGTTCACCGAAGGCGCCGATTCGAATACTAGCAGCAGCAGTACTGTACATGGATCTGCTCTACCGTTTAGGGTTTAGTTAACACACTTGAACAACCTTTCATTTTCTTCCTAAACATACATGTGCATGCTTCATCCCGGGTTTACCCGAATACCTCATACCTCAACCCTAAGTAATCCATGCTCATTATATAGTTCATAACTTCATTTGTTTAGTACATATGACGTCTTAATTAGTCCACATTTTTGTGTGCCTCATGTTCTATTTGAAGCAGGAGTTGTTAATGTTTTTTTGGAACATTAACATGTTTCCTTATTCAGGTGTTCTGATCCTACGGTACCCAATAATGGTACAATATATATGTGCTCTTTGAACAACCTAAAATTTCCTTCGTAAACAGACATGTGCATGCTTGATCATGGGTTAACCCGAATACCTCACACATGAACCTTGCCTAATTCATGGTCATTCTATAGTTCATAAATTCATTTTTGTAGTACATATGATGTCGGTGTTTTGGGTCCGACCGCGCACCCAGGGTTGCCCCTCGAGGTGCTTTTCGGAGTAGGATGGTGTTACCGACTGTAGCTCGATGGTTCGTGCCAAATGCACGAGAGACAGTGGACAGTTTTGTACAGGTTCGGGCTGCTTTGAGATGCGTAACACCCTATGTCCTGGCATGGATATGCCGTGTGGTGGATTACAAGGGGATCCTCTAGTTTCGAGGACGTTTAGAGAACTGAGTGGGTGGCTAAGTGGTGAGATATGATCTTGAAGGGGTGCCCCCTAGGCCTTATATATTCGACCGTGGGACGTTACATGCGGATATGATAACCACGTGTTCCTAAGTAATAGTGAACCGACTGAGTTTATCTTCCTATAACATCGCCGACTTATAATCCTTCGGCTTCGACGTCTGAGAGCGCTGCGCGGGAAAGTCGGATCAATGCTGCAGATAGTGTTTGAGTTCAGCGAACCGCATGGGCTCGAGTTGATCCGTTCTGTTGAAAGTTCCTCCCTGGCCCACGAAGGGATGGCCTCGCGAAGTAATGGGCCTGGGGCCTTCCGCGAGGCCTTCTTGCCTTCTAGTGGACCCGGGGGATATCTGTCCCCCACATATGACATCTTGATTACTTCATAAATTTGTGTGCCTCATGTTCTGTAAAAAGCAGGAGTTGTTAATGTTTTTTCGAACTTTAAGTGCTTTTCTTATTCAGGTGTTCTGATCCTATGTTACCAATTAATGGTACAATATATGTTTGCTCTTTCATATAGTTAATCAGTACATCATGAGAACTACAGGTTCTAATGCTATTCTTCAGCAATATTAGCATGTTAACATATACATCATCAGTATGTGAGAGTTTTCTGTGTTTGCATGTACTAAATTTTTTTGTTCAAGTATAGTCACATACAATGCTCACAATATTCTGTACAAAATGAGTCATGCTTCCATGAACATTTTATGTTCCTCCCATCAATATTAGTCATGGTTTCATTAACATTATATGTCTCTGCCTAGAATTTTATTCTTCAATTAGTGTACTTATTCATTCCATGTGCCTATATGCTTTGTAAGGGTATGCACTTGTTACTTCATATATTAATTGTTTGCAGCACATTTCATCATGGCATCCTCAACAGAAGAAAACATGAAGGCTTTGCTCAAAGTCCTTGTTGACTGTGCCGAGGATGCCACCAAATCACTGGGTGGTTTAGTAGATCATGCTTTAGACCACATGCATGATGAAGAGATCGTAGCTAGAACCTTGTTTGCCATCAAAGAAAGACTAGAATTGCTACAGCAAGATGCCTTAGAGGCAAAAGTGCAAGCATTTCCAGAAATTGCTAAGTACCAGGGGGATGACATAAGTCTTGAACCTACAACTCCGTCGACCCCTCAAACAGTTACTGATCGATCTTTTGATGAAGACGAGTTGTACTATCCCGAAGTCAGTGATGAGTGGTACTTCATCGATTCTGATAGGTCTACGCGCAATAGCTACTGGAATATTTATTAGCCATGTATTCCAGTTTAAGAGAGATGACATCCTTTTGAACTTATAAGTAGTCGTCTGCAGGCAACAATTGTTAGGTTGTGTGCTCTAAAACGACATTTCAGTTGTCATCTCTATTTCAGTCTTAGTGGTATGTAGTTCCCATAAGCAAGTTTGATGTAAGGATTTGTCTAGTAGTTTGTAGTATGATGACTCTGTTATCATGACGTTGTGCTGTTGCTAGTCAAACAGTTAATCACAACCTTTGATCATTATTGTGCTTATATAAATGCTTCGTCTGTTCTCATGTTTACCTTTTTATCCGACATATGATTGTTCATTATAATGTGCATTACATTCAGTTTACACCATTTCACTTCATTTCTCCCATGTGCACAAATCATAGAATGGACCCAGCAAACAATTCCACAAATTCTTAGGCGATGTCACACAATTCAACTGGTTAGGAATTTCCCAACCAACCACTGTTATGGCCTAGGGGCTTCATTCAGCAACATCCTATGGATCACAGCATGATAGGCAACATTAATTTTCCTAATCCATCACATGGTCCAACAACAATGTGGGCTCCCATTCAGACAGGAAATACAAGTTCCGAATCAACCATGCTTCTAGCCTCATAATCTACTGTATATTGGAACCATTACATGAACTTTGTCAGGAATCCTCTAGGTCCAGTTCAAGCAAATCCTTTTGCAGATTCGTTTCCAGGTTCAAATACCAGTACACCATTGCAGGGTTCAAATATAGTCCCTTCCTTACCTGTGAACTTGGAGTCCGATGCTGAACATAGTGTTTAGGACATCAATAGTCTTGTAAAGACTCCTGCACCTGTTAGCAAACCAAAGAAAACAAAGGAACAAAACTTTACTGCTGCTGAAGACCTTCTACTTTGCACAGCATGGTTGCAAATTAGCAGAGATCCTATTGTGAACACTGGACAAAGGAAGGAGGGACTTTGGGCATGAATAGAAAAAGGTACAACGACCAAAGGGACGAGTACCCTTGTAGAATTGAAAGTGCATTCATCCCTTTTGTGTGTTTTGGTGATTTGGATAACAACACATTTAAAGGTCTAACAAGTTTGCTAAGTGTTGAACAGGGAATTCAGTATGATGAACATACTTGAATAGTGTATAATGATCAGTGAACAAGGTTCAACACAAGGTCAAATAACCAGTGAGACAATGCAAATGGATATAATATGGTCTCTATATTGGTTTGAATATATGGACAAGTCCTGAGAAATCATTATGCATAAATATGATCATAATAGAGGTTGAAGTGATTAAGAGGATTGGTCAAGCCAAAGTGAATAAGATATGAGGAATCGTGAATTGGCTTGACCATATTACTATTAGTCCATATATGAATATATGAGAATCAAACTAGAGCTTGATTGATCTTAGCAGTTATATCTAGATGACATTCAAGCAAGGTTCACAATATTGAAGAAATGATTCTCTCAATGGATGCTCAATAGGATGTGACTCAAGAATGGCTTGATAGGGTGAAGATAGCAAGGAAAGGGTTTCGAGGAACTAAGCGAAGGTGAAGGCCAAGCGACGACTTGTAGACGAGGTACCATGGCTAAGGTGAAGAAGAGAGTACTTGCACTAAGTCGATGAACTAATCAACTATGAAGAGTTACAACATGTTGATGCATCAGTAAGGTGACTTGAAGCCATGATTTGAACTCATATATGGTGAAATTAAATGGCACAAGTCACAGGCTCGATTTGTGTTTGCTTCAAAAGGTGAGACAAAGATGTTTGTGATCCTTATGAAGCAACTCCATGGAGAAATCACACATGAGACACAAATTTCTCAAGGAGGTTACTTAATTATATTTTATTTAACTTGAGTATAGGAATCGTCGTACTATCAAGGGGGATCCAAAAAGAAGGTTGGTGTTGGTACTAAAGCTCAAAAATCCTTGATCCAAAACTTCCATTTTACCCTTGTTAATCCTTAGTGATAGTATGTAGTACAACCTTTTTAAGTCTATCTTGGCCAAAATTGCTCTCTAGAAAATACTAGTTCAGCCGGACACTCAACCGGTTTTTGTCTGATGGAAATAGGTTCAACCTGTTTTAAAACAGGTTCAACCGGTTTTTGCACTGTTCACCTTTTTTGGAAAATACTGGTTCAGCCGGACACTCAATCGGACACTCAACCGGTTTTTGTCTGGTGGAAACAGGTTCAACTGGTTTTAAAACAGGTTCAACCGGTTTTTGCACTGTTCACTTTTTTCTGTCAGTCTGTTGTGTCAGCCAAAAAGCTGCTGAGAGCACCTAGAGGGGGGGTGAATAGGTGATCCTGTAAAACTTAAAACTTAAGCCACAAAAACTTGGTTAAGTGTTAACACAATAATCGCCAAGTGGCTAGAGAGGAGTCTCAACAAAACACAATAACCACAAGAGATCAATCACAGAGATGGCACGGTGGTTATCCCGTGGTTCGGCCAAGACCAATGCTTGCCTACTCCACGTTGTGGCGTCCCAACGGACGAGGGTTGCAATCAACCCCTCTCAAGCGGTCCAAAGACCCACTTGAATACCACGGTGTTTTGCTTTGCTTATCTTAATCCCGTTCGCGAGGAATCTCCACAACTTGGAGCCTCTCGCCCTTACACTTGAAGTTCACAAAGAAGCACGGAGTAAGGGAGGGATTAGCAACTCACACAAGACACAAAGATCACAGCAAATACACACACACAAGACCCAGACTTAAGCTCAAAAGACTAGCACACTAGAACGGAGCTTAAATCACTAGAATGTCGAACAAGTGCGCAAGAATGGAGTATGAGTGATCAAGAGTGCTCATGGAATGCTTGGTGTGCTCCTCCATGCGCCTAGGGGTCCCTTTTATAGCCCCAAGGCAGCTAGGAGCCGTTGAGAGCAATCCTAGAAGGCAGATCTTGCCTTCTGTCGACTGGCGCACCGGACAGTCCGGTGCAGATATCCTTCCTTATTTGGCGAAGCCGACCGTTGGAGTCTGAGAGCCGTTGGCGCACCGGACACTGTCCGGTGCACACCGGACAGTCCGGTGCACCAATGTGACCGTTGGCTCGGCCATGCGTCACGCGCGGAATCCTCGGTCGACCGTTGCCCCGGCTGACTATTGACTCACCGGACAGACCGGTGCACCACCGGACAGACCGGTGAATTTTAGCCGTACGCCGTTAATCATCTCCCGAGAGCGACGAGTTCGCCTGTGAACGGCTCACCGGACAGTCCGGTGCACCACCGGACAGACCGGTGAATTATAGTCGTACACCGCCGTCGAAGTCCCGAGAGCAGCCTGTTCGCCATAGCCAGCCTGGCGCACCGGACACTGTCCGGTGCACCACCAGACACTGTCCGGTGCACCACCAGACACTGTCCGGTGCACCCAGACTGAGTAGACTTTGGCTGAACAAAGCCATCTCATTTCCAATTCAATTTTTCCTGTTTCCAGCACTTAGACACAATACATTAGTCCATAAAACAATGTACTAAGTCTAGAAACATACCTTTTTGACATGATTTGCACTTTGTCCACCACTTTGCATAGATTAGCACAAAAGCACTTGTGTTGGCACTCAATCACCAAAATACTTAGAAATGGCCCAAGGGCACATTTCCCTTTCAATCTCCCCCTTTTTGGTGATTTATGCCAACACAACATAAAGCAACTAGAACAAGTGCAATATCAATGCAAATGAATACTCAAAATTGTTTTGATTCAATTTTGACATATATGGATCATACTTTGCCACCACATGGTTTGTTTTTGCAAATCAAACTCAATTTCCTATCTCTAAGTCAAATCCACTTGTAGAGACATAAAGAGAGGTATTCCAAATGAAATTGATCAAGGATTTCAAAAACTCCCCCTTTTTCCCATAATCAACACTTTTCCCCACAAGAGGCCAACTTTTGACAAAAGAGACAATAAGAGAGTTTTGACAAACAAAAAGCTCTAATCTACCATTTTCAAAATTACTCAAGTGGTAGCTGATCCATCTATTGCTTTGGCCTTTATTTTCTCCCCCTTTGGCATCAAGCACCAAAACGGGATCAATCTTGGCCCCTAAACCCCATTGCCTTACCAAACTCTTCAAATAAGAACACAAAGGCAATGAGAGTACATGAGATGAACTTGGAATGAGTTACCCTCTCATCGGAGTGCAGTGGAAGTCTTTCATGGTCCAAGTCCACCTTTTCCCTTTCAAACTGAAAGGGAATTAGGCTTACACCTAGTTCCTAATTAATTTTGGTGGTTGAATTGCCCAACACAAATAATTGGACTAACTAGTTTGCTCTAGATTATATGTTCTACAGGTGCCAAAGGTTCATCTACAACAATACAAAATCGACTGTCCGGAATACCGTAGATTATTCCGGACAGGAGAAGCTTTTTGGAAAAACAGGCCAAGCGCGGACCGTCCGGGCCCTTGCGGCGGACCGTCCGCGACACAAGGATGACCCTCGGACAGAACCAATGCAAAAATCCGAGTCTGCACTATGGACCGTCCGGAGGATAAGCACGGACCGTCTGAGACCTCGCTCGGACCGTCCGGCCTCAGGCGCGGACCGTCCGGTAGGCAAGGTTCCGAAAAACCCGAAGGTGACGGGTTCGGAAGAATGAATTATAGCGGGCTCGCGGACCGTCCGGGGTGCACGACCGGACCGTCCGCGACTGGGTCTGTCTGACATCTGACGACGCATTAAATGCAATATAGTCGTTGATATAGCCGTTACTGCTGACCGTTGCATTTTCAGCCGTTGATCTACAGGGGCGGACCGTCCGGACCTGGCGGGCGGACCGTCCGCGCTCAGCAGAATGGAGTAACGGCTAGGAAGTGGTTGGTGGCTATAAATACAACCCCAACCACCTCCATTCACCTTACCCAAGCATTCCAACCTTCAACATTCAATACAAGAGCTAGCAATTCATTCCAAGACACATTCAAAGCCTCCATCTCTCCAAGTTTCACAATTGAGAAAAGAGATCATTAGTGATTAGTGACTTGAGAGAGAAAGTGATTCGTGTGTTATTTGTCGCTCTTGTCGCTTGGTTTTTGCAATCGTGCCTTCTTTCTTTATTCTTTCTTGCGATCAAAACTCACTTGTAATTGAGGCAAGAGACACCAATCTTGTGGTGGTCCTTGTAGGAACTTTGTGTTCCAAGTGATTGAGAAAAGAAAGCTCACTCGGTCCAAGGGACCGTTTGAGAGAGGGTAAGGGTTGAAAGAGACCCGGCCTTTGTGGCCTCCTCAACGGGGAGTAGGTTTGAGAGAACCGAACCTCGGTAAAACAAATCTGCGTGTCTCACTTCATTATTCGCTTGCGATTTGTTTTGCACCCTCTCTCGCGGACTCTATTATACTTCTAACGCTAACCCGGCTTGTAGTTGTGATTATTTTTGAGATTTTCAGTTTCGCCCTATTCACCCCCCTCTAGGCGACTTTCAATTGGTATCAAAGCCCGGTGCTTCATTAGAGCCTAACCGCTCGAAGTGATGTCGGGAGATCACACCAAGAGGGAGATGGAGACCGGCGACAAGCCCACTACGAGCCAAGGGAGCACTTCATCGGAAGAGTCCCGCACCAAGAGGAAGGAGAAGAAGAAGGACTCCTCCAAACGGAAGGAGAAAAGATCCTCTTCTTCTCACCACAAGGAGAAGAAGGAGAAATCTTCTTACCACAAGTCGCATCGGAAAGGCGACAAGCACAAGAGGATGAGGAAGGTGGTCTACTACGAGACCGACACTTCATCAACATCCACCTCCGACTCCGATGCGCCGTCCGTAACTTCTAAGCGCCAAGAGCGCAAGAAGTTTAGTAAGATCCCCTTACACTATCCTCGTACATCTAGACCTACTCCATTACTTTCCGTTCCATTAGGCAAACCGCCAACCTTTGATGGCGAAGATTATGCAAGGTGGAGTGATTTAATGAAATTTCATCTAACCTCACTCCACAAAAGTATATGGAATGTTGTTGAGTTTGGAGCATAGGTACCATCCGTAGGGGATGAAGACTACGATACAGACGAAGTGGCCCAAATCGAGCACTTCAACTCTCAAGCTACAACCATACTCCTCGCCTCTCTAAGCAAGGAGGAATACAACAAAGTGCAAGGGTTGAAGAATGCAAAGGAGATTTGGGACCTACTCAAGACCGCGCACGAGGGTGATGAACTCACCAAGATCACCAAGAGGGAAACGATCGAGGGGGAGCTCGGTCGTTTTCGTCTTCGCCAAGGGGAGGAGCCACAAGATATGTACAACCGGCTCAAAACCTTGGTGAACCAAGTGCGCAACCTCGGGAGCAAGAAATGGGACGACCACGAGGTGGTTAAGGTTATTCTAAGATCTCTCATTTTCCTTAACCCCACTCAAGTTCAATTAATTCGTGGTAATCCTAGATACACGCTAATGACTCCCGAGGAAGTAATCGGGAATTTTGTGAGCTTTGAATGTATGATCAAGGGATCAAAGAAGATCAACGAGCTTGACGAACCCTCCACGTCCGAAGCACAACCAGTGGCATTTAAGGCGACGGAGGAGAAGAAGGAGGAGTCTACACCGAGTAGACAACCAATTGACGCCTCCAAGCTCGACAATGAGGAAATGGATTTAATCATCAAAAGCTTTCGCCAAATCCTCAAGCAACGGAGGGGGAAGGACTACAAACCCCGCTCCAAGAAAGTGTGCTACAAATGTGGTAAGCCCGGTCATTTTATTGAAAAATGTCCTATATCTAGTGATAGTGACAGGGGCGACGACAAGAAGGGAAAGAGGAGAGAAAAGAAGAAGTACTACAAGAAGAAGGGCGGCGATGCCCATGTTTGCCGAGAATGGGACTCCAACGAGAGCTCCACCGACTCCTCCTCCGACGAGGACGCCGCCAACATCGCCGTCACCAAGGGACTTCTCTTCCCCAACGTCGGCCACAAGTGCCTCATGGCAAAGGACGGCAAAAGGAAGAAGGTTAAATCCAAATCCTCCACTAAATATGAGTCTTCTAGTGATGATAATGCTAGTGATGAGGAGGATAACTTGCGTACCCTTTTTGCCAACCTTAACATGGAACAAAAGGAAAAGTTAAATGAATTGATTAGTGCTATTCATGAAAAAGATGACCTTTTGGATTCTCAAGAGGATTTTCTAATTAAAGAAAACAAGAAACATGTTAAGGTTAAAAATGCTTATGCTCTAGAAGTAGAAAAATGTCAAAAACTATCTAGTGAGCTAAGCACTTGTCATGACACTATTGCCAACCTTAGAAATGAAAATGTGAAATTAATTGCTAAGGTTGATTTTAATGCTTGTAATGTTTCGATTCCCAATCTTAGAGATGATAATGATGATTTGCTTGCTAAGATTGAAGAATTAAACATGTCTCTTGCTAGCCTTAGAAGTGAGAATGAAAAATTGCTTGCTAAGGCTAAAGATTTTGATGTTTGCAATGCTACTATTTCCGATCTTAGAGACAAAAATGATATATTGCGTTCTAAGATTGTTGAACTTAATTCTTGCAAACCCTCTACATCTACCATTGAGCACACTTCCATTTGTACTAGATGTAGAGATGTTAACATTGATGCTATTCATGATCACATGGCTTTAATTAAACAACAAAATGATCATATAGCTAAATTAGATGCTAAAATTGCCGAGCATAACTTAGAAAATGAAAAATTTAAATTTGCTAGAAGTATGCTCTATGGTGGGAGACACCCTGGCATCAAGGATGGCATTGGCTTCCAACAGGGAGACAATGTCAAACTTAGTGCCCCTCCTAAGAAATTGTCCAACTTCGTTAAGGGCAAGGCTCCCATGCCTCAGGATAACGAGGGTTACATTTTGTACTCTGCCGGTTATCCCGAGGACAAAATTAGGAAAATTCATTCTAGGAAGTCTCACTCGGGCCCTAATCATGCATTTATGTATAAGGGTGAGACATCTAGTTCTAGGCAACCAACCCGTGCTAAGTTGCCTAAGAAGAAAACTCCTAGTGCATCAAATGAACATAGCATTTCATTTAAGACTTTTGATGCATCTTATGTTTTGACTAACAAATCCGGCAAGGTAGTTGCCAAGTTTGTTGGGGGCAAACACAAGGGATCAAAGACTTGTGTTTGGGTACCCAAAGTTCTTTTTCTAATGCCAAAGGACCCAAAACCGTTTGGGTACCTAAAATCAAGAACTAAAATTGTTTTGTAGGTTTATGCATCCGGGGGCTCAAGTTGGATACTCGACAGCGGGTGCACAAACCACATGACAGGGGAGAAGAAGATGTTCTCCTCATATGAGAAAAACCAAGATCCCCAACGAGCTATTACATTCGGGGATGGAAATCAAGGTTTGGTCAAAGGATTGGGTAAAATTGCTATATCACCTGACCATACTATTTCCAATGTTTTTCTTGTAGATTCATTACATTACAATTTGCTTTCTGTATCTCAATTATGCAAAATGGGCTACAACTGTCTCTTTACTGATGTAGGTGTCACTGTCTTTAGAAGAAGTGATGATTCAATAGCATTTAAGGGTGTGTTAGAGGGTCAGCTATACTTGGTAGATTTTGATAGAGCTGAACTCGACACATGCTTAATTGCTAAGACTAACATGGGTTGGCTCTGGCATCGCCGACTAGCCCACGTTGGGATGAAGAATATTCATAAGCTTCTAAAGGAAGAGCACATTTTGGGACTAACAAATGTTCATTTTGAGAAAGACAGGATTTGTATCGCATGCCAAGCAGGAAAGCAAGTTGGGTCTCATCATCCACACAAGAACATTATGACTAGTGACAGGCCACTTGAGCTCCTACACATGGATTTATTCGGCCCGATCGCTTACATAAGCATCGGCGGGAGTAAGTACTGTCTAGTTATTGTGGATGATTATTCTCGCTTCACTTGGGTGTTCTTTTTGCAGGAAAAATCTCATACCCAAGAGACCTTAAAGGGATTCTTGAGACGGGCTCAAAATGAGTTCGACTTAAGGATCAAGAAAATTAGAAGCGACAACGGGACGAAGTTCAAGAACTCTCAAATTGAAGGCTTTCTTGAGGAAGAGGGGATCAAGCATGAGTTCTCTTCTCCCTACACCCCACAACAAAATGGTGTAGTGGAGAGGAAGAATCGAACTCTATTGGACATGGCAAGAACCATGCTTGATGAGTACAAGACACCAGATCGGTTTTGGGCCGAGGCGGTCAACACCGCTTGCTACGCCATCAACCGGTTATATCTACACCGAATCCTCAAGAAGACATCCTATGAACTCCTAACCGGTAAAAAGCCAAATATTTCATATTTTAGAGTTTTTGGTAGCAAATGTTTTATTCTTGTCAAAAGAGGTAGAAAATCTAAATTTGCTCCTAAAACTGTAGAAGGCTTTTTACTAGGATATGACTCAAACACAAGGGCATATAGAGTCTTTAACAAGTCCTCAGGACTAGTTGAAGTTTCTTGTGACGTTGTGTTTGATGAGACTAACGGCTCTCAAGTAGAGCAAATTGATCTTGATGAGATAGGTGAAGAACAGGCTCCTTGCATCGCGCTAAGGAACATGTCCATTGGGGATGTGTGTCCTAAGGAATCCGAAGAGCCTCCACATGCACAAGATCAACCATCCTCCTCCACGCAAGCATCTCCACCAACTCAAAATGAGGACGAGGCTCAAGTTGATGAAGGAAAAGATCAAAGAGATGAGCCACCTCAAGATGACGGCAATAATCAAGGGGGAGATGCAAATGATCAAGACAAGGAGGATGAACAACCAAGGCCGCCACACCCCAAGAGTCCACCAAGCAATCCAACGAGATCACCCCGTCGACACCATCCTCGGCGACATTCATAAGGGGGTAACTACTCGATCTCGGGTTGCACATTTTTGTGAGCATTACTCTTTTGTTTCCTCTATTGAGCCACACAGGGTAGAGGAAGCACTCCAAGATTCGGATTGGGTGATGGCGATGCATGAGGAGCTCAACAACTTCACAAGGAACGAAGTATGGCATTTAGTTCCACGTCCTAATCAAAATGTTGTAGGAACCAAGTGGGTCTTCCGCAACAAGCAAGACGAGCATGGTGTGGTGACAAGGAACAAAGCTCGACTCGTGGCCAAGGGGTATTCACAAGTCGAAGGTTTGGATTTTGGTGAAACCTATGCACCCGTAGCTAGGCTTGAGTCAATTCGTATATTATTGGCCTATGCTACTTACCATGGCTTCAAGCTCTACCAAATGGACGTGAAGAGTGCCTTCCTCAATGGACCAATCAAGGAGGAGGTCTATGTTGAGCAACCTCCCGGCTTTGAAGACAGTGAGTATCCTAACCATGTCTATAGGCTCTCTAAGGCGCTTTATGGGCTCAAGCAAGCCCCAAGAGCATGGTATGAATGCCTTAGAGATTTCCTTATTGCTAATGGCTTCAAAGTCGGCAAGGCCGATCCTACTTTATTCACTAAAACTCTTGACAATGATTTGTTTGTATGCCAAATTTATGTTGATGATATCATATTTGGGTCTACTAACGAATCTACATGTGAAGAATTTAGTAGGATTATGACACAAAAATTCGAGATGTCTATGATGGGGGAGTTGAAGTATTTTCTAGGATTCCAAGTCAAGCAACTCCAAGAGGGCACCTTCATTTGTCAAACGAAGTACACTCAAGACATTCTAACCAAGTTTGGAATGAAGGATGCCAAGCCCATCAAGACACCCATGGGAACAAATGGGCATCTCGACCTCGACACGGGAGGTAAGTCCGTGGATCAAAAGGTATACCGGTCGATGATTGGTTCATTGCTTTATTTATGTGCATCTCGACCAGACATTATGCTTTCCATTTGCATGTGTGCAAGATTCCAAGCCGACCCTAAGGAATCACACCTTACGGCCGTAAAATGAATCTTGAGATATTTGGCTTATACTCCTAAGTTTGGGCTTTGGTACCCTCGGGGATCCACTTTTGATTTGATTGGTTATTCGGATGCCGATTGGGCGGGGTGCAAAATTAATAGAAAGAGCACATCGGGGACTTGCCAGTTCTTGGGAAGGTCCTTGGTGTCTTGGGCTTCAAAGAAACAAAATTCGGTCGCTCTTTCTACCGCCGAAGCCGAGTACATTGTCGCAGGCCATTGTTGCGCGCAATTACTTTGGATGAGGCAAACCCTGCGGGACTATGGTTACAAATTAACCAAAGTTCCTCTTCTATGTGATAATGAGAGTGCAATCCGCATGGCGGATAATCCCGTTGAGCATAGCCGCACTAAACACATAGCCATTCGATATCACTTTCTTAGGGATCACCAACAAAAAGGGGATATCGAGATTTCATACATTAATACTAAAGATCAATTAGCCGATATCTTTACCAAGCCACTTGATGAACAAACTTTTACCAAACTTAGGCATGAGCTCAATATTCTTGATTCTAGAAACTTCTTTTGCTAATTTGCACACATCGCTCATAAGTATACCTTTGATCATATCTTTTTTATATATGCTATGACTAATGTGTTTCCAAGTGTATTCCAAACCAAGTCATAGGTATATTGAAAGGGAATTGGAGTCTTCGGCGAAGACAAAGGCTTCCACTCCACTCTACTACTCACCCTTCGCCGTCGCTCCGCATCACTCTCCGTCTTTGGTATAATCTTCACTCATTTATTTTATGACCAAAGGAGGAGAAAGTACTTCGATGGGCTCTAATGATTCCGTTTTTTGGCGATTCATGCCAAAGGGGGAGAAAGTATGAGCCCAAAGCAAAAGGATCGCACCACCACCCTAATTTTTCAAATTAATGATTTTCAATTGGTAAATTTCACATTGGTATCTCTTTGTGTTCTAAAGGGGGAGCAAGTAGTATTTTTCAAAACTTGATATCTTAAAACCCTCTTGAACACTAAGAGGAGAATTTATTTGAGGGGGAGTTTTGTTTAGTCAAGGAAAAGCATTTGAAACAGGGGGAGAAAATTTCAAATCTTGAAAATGCTTCGCAAAATCTTATTCATTTACCTTTGACTATTTTGCAAAAGACCTTTGAAAAGGATTTACAAAAGAATTTGCAAAAACAAAACATGTGGTGCAAGCGTGGTCCAAAATGTTAAAAACAAAGAAACAATCCATGCATATCTAGTAAGTAACATTTATTGGCTCAATTCCAAGCAACCTTTGCATTAACATTATGCAAACTAGTTCAATTATGCACTTCTATACTTGCTTTGGTTTGTGTTGGCATCAATCACCAAAAAAGGGGAGATTGAAAGGGAATTAGGCTTACACCTAGTTCCTAATTAATTTTGGTGGTTGAATTGCCCAACACAAATAATTGGACTAACTAGTTTGCTCTAGATTATATGTTCTACAGGTGCCAAAGGTTCATCTACAACAATACAAAATCGACTGTCCGGAATACCGTATATTATTCCGGACAGGAGAAGCTTTTTGGAAAAACAGGCCAAGCGCGGACCGTCCGGGCCCTTGCGGCGGACCGTCCGCGACACAAGGATGACCCTCGGACAGAACCAATGCAAAAATCCGAGTCTGCACTATGGACCGTCCGGAGGATAAGCACGGACCGTCTGAGACCTCGCTCGGACCGTCCGGCCTCAGGCGCGGACCGTCCGGTAGGCAAGGTTCCGAAAAACCCGAAGGTGACGGGTTCGGAAGAATGAATTATAGCGGGCTCGCGGACCGTCCGGGGTGCACGACCGGACCGTCCGCGACTGGGTCTGTCTGACATCTGACGACGCATTAAATGCAATATAGTCGTTGATATAGCCGTTACTGCTGACTGTTGCATTTTCAGCCGTTGATCTACAGGGGCGGACCGTCCGGACCTGGCGGGCGGACCGTCCGCGCTCAGCAGAATGGAGTAACGGCTAGGAAGTGGTTGGTGGCTATAAATACAACCCCAACCACCTCCATTCACCTTACCCAAGCATTCCAACCTTCAACATTCAATACAAGAGCTAGCAATTCATTCCAAGACACATTCAAAGCCTCCATCTCTCCAAGTTTCACAATTGAGAAAAGAGATCATTAGTGATTAGTGACTTGAGAGAGAAAGTGATTCGCGTGTTATTTGTCGCTCTTGTCGCTTGGTTTTTGCAATCGTGCCTTCTTTCTTGATTCTTTCTTGCGATCAAAACTCACTTGTAATTGAGGCAAGAGACACCAATCTTGTGGTGGTCCTTGTAGGAACTTTGTGTTCCAAGTGATTGAGAAAAGAAAGCTCACTCGGTCCAAGGGACCGTTTGAGAGAGGGTAAGGGTTGAAAGAGACCCGGCCTTTGTGGCCTCCTCAACGGGGAGTAGGTTTGAGAGAACCGAACCTCGGTAAAACAAATCCGCGTGTCTCACTTCATTATTCGCTTGCGATTTGTTTTGCACCCTCTCTCGCGGACTCTATTATACTTCTAACGCTAACCCGGCTTGTAGTTGTGATTATTTTTGAGATTTTCAGTTTCGCCCTATTCACCCCCCTCTAGGCGAATTTCACAAACTTCCTTTGAGACTAAAACAAGCAAACTCAAGCAAACAGTTAGTCTCAAAGGGTCAAGTTGTAGCACAACTCCCCCTAAATATGTGCATCACTTGCACAAGGACTTGTGAGGTCCGGGGAGTGATTGTACAACTTGATCACCATAGTAAGCAACAAAATGCATAAGGAACATGATCAAAGGTATAAACACATGCATGCTGTAAATCAATCCAAGTTCCGCGAATCTAGGATATTTAGCTCACTACGCAGCCTGCAAAAGGTCTTTTCATCTAAAGGCTTAGTGAAGATTTCAGCTAGCTGGTTCTCGGTGCTAACATGAAACACTTCGATATCTCCCTTTTGCTGGTGGTCTCTCAAAAAGTGATGTCGGATGTCAATGTGCTTTGTGCGGCTGTGCTCAACAGGATTTTCCGCTATTCGGATAGCACTCTCATTGTCACATAGGAGTGGGACATTGCTCAGATTATAGCCAAAGTCCTGGAGGGTTTGTCTCATCCAAAGTAGTTGCGCACAACACTGTCCTGCGGCAACGTACTCGGCCTCAGCGGTGGATAGGGCAACGGAAGTTTGTTTCTTAGAGTTCCACGACACCAGGGACTGTGGGGGATAGATATCCCCCGGGTCCACTAAAGGAGTAAAAGACCTCACGAAAGGCCCAAGGGCCCAATAAATCGTAAGGTCATTCTTTCGTGGGCCTGGGGAGAAACAACCAACAAAGCAGAGCGACGTGAGACCGGATTGGAGCAAACCCAGACAGCCCACAACGTCGAGCGAGTAAATCGCAACAGAGACCCGACTTTCCCGCGCTGAAGCCCCCATGCAACGGAGCCATGCGAGGATAAGTCGGCGAGGGTTACGTAGGGATAAACTCAAGAGGTTCACTACCTTTTAGCTACTTGTTGTTATCATATCCACGTGTACTGCCCCACGGTCGAGTATATAAGGCCTAGGGGCACCCCTTCAGAACGATCGACCCTATTACTTAGCCACCCGCGTCAACTCTCTGTATTCTCAATTCGGAGAGCTCTCTTGTAACCACATTCACCAAACATACTCACCAGGACGTAGGGTGTTACGCATCTCTAAGCGGCCCGAACCTGTAAACCTTGTCTACTGTTCCTCGTGCAGTCAGCACGAACCATTTTGCTACAGTCGTCGACACCGTCCTACTTCTAAAAACACCTCGAGGGGCAACCCCGGGTGTGCGGTCGGACCCAAAACACCGACAGCTGGCGCGCCAGGTAGGGGGTGTGTCGACGATCCAAGCTAGCTCAATGGCCGTCACCTTCTACAGCAAGATCACCATGCGTCCCGGATCCGTATTCTGCTTCGGGACAATCTCATCTGTAGCGGATGAAGAGGGAACTCTACACCGCATTGCGGATCCACCGGAAAAGAAGTCTCCTCCAACAAACTCCGAAAATGTCGGAGAAGCGCCACCTCCAGCTCTCCGAAAAAAGATCGTCTCCGAAAAGTCGGGGGCCGAGGGCTCGCTGACCCGGAAGACTCCGCTGTCTACTTCCCCGACAAAAGAATGGACACGGATCGCAAGGAAGAAGGAAACCGGGGAAAAGCAAGTCGTTCTTTCCGTTCCTCCGGCCTCAAAGGAGAACGGAAAGAAAGTCGCCACGACAGCAGCACCATCCTACCCCGACGTCCTCTTCATCGGGAAAGTGGAGTCGCCCACCGTCTCCGACGACGAACCGACTGCGCCCGGAGAAGAACCGCCTCAATGAGAATCCCGCCGACGGAGGAACCGGCGCAGGAACGTTCGACGACATCACGCGGCCGGAGAGCGGGATCCGGAGCAGCCTGTCTCGCGAGACGAGGTCTCGGAGATAGGGGAAACTCCGGAAGAACGCGCTTACAGAGAACGAAGGAACTCCCGACGACGTGATCGCCGGCGGGCTCAAGAACAGGCCGAGCAAGACGCAAGGCAACGCCGAGAGAATCCATTCTTCGGGCGCAACCTGAATCCCGACTTCGCCCGAGCTATGAACACGCCGAGTGAAGTCGGAGGGGTACTGGCTCGGATAGCTGACGGACTTCCTCGGACTCCCGACGCCGAGGGCTACCGACGTCTGTTCACCCAGGCGCCAACCATCTTCTACCGCTCGCTCACCCGCCAAACGACCTACGACACGCCATCAACAGTCGCTGAGACGCGCGAAGCTCCATCAATGCTTCACGCGAACGGCGGCATGAGAACGAGATTCGCCGTCGGGAGGAGTACGACCGGGATCATGGCATCCCGACTCAGAGCCAGGCCACCAGGACTGAGTCGGCAACGGCCTCAACTGGCGGTACCACCCGGGGACGGTCGAGGAACCACAATCACAACTCCCCTCCCCGGGACAGACATCGTCCCCGACGACAGGAGGACACGTGCGGAGTGTCCGCTCTTACCCCACGCCTTAGGGCCATCCAATGGCCTCCCAACTTCAAGGTATCCAATGTCGACAAATATGAACCTAAGCAGGATCCAGGGGGTTGGCTAGCCGTCTACACCACCGCTGCACGAGCTGCCGGGGCATCTGAGGACATTATGACCGCGTATTTGCCCATCGTCATTGGGCAAGATGCGCTACAGTGGCTACAACATCTACCCCGACACTGCATCGACGACTGGGGAGACTTCAGTCGACGTTTCACCGCCAACTTCCAGTCCCTCTCCGACAAGCCAGCGCAACCGTGGGACCTCAAATCCATCAAGCGTCGGGGGGACGAAACTCTCCGGTCGTACCTCAAAAGGTTCCAGACCATGAGAAATCGTATCCCCGAGGTCACAGAGGCGGCCGTGATCGAGGACTTCTACAGAGGATCCAATGACTCGGCTTTCGTCCGAGCCATACTACAGAAGGCGCCGACTACCTCCGAGGAGCTCTTCCGGGAAGCTGACCTCTACATCACCGCCGACGAGCGGGCCCAGGACCTCATCGGAGGAGCAAAGCCTGCACCAGCAGCACCACGACGCGACGCGAACCAGCAACCCGACAAACGATGGGAGAAAAGGCCTCGCGAGGAAGTACACGCCGCCGGACCACCTGCCTCTCGCGCCCGAGGAGGACCTCGCGGAGGCGAACGAACGCTGGACGACATCCTCAACGCCCAGTGCCCGTACCACAAGGACATGCGCCACACTCTTCGTAACTGCCGGGACTTCAAGCACTCCGTCGGGCACGGCCGACCCTTCCAACATCTACCTCCTCCTCCGCCGAGGGGAGGACCAGATGAACCACGACAACCCCATCAGCAGGAGGAGGGAGGAGGAGGAGCTTTCCCGCGCGTCGACAGGGAGGTCAACGTCATCTTCGGCGGGCATGGGTCGCAGGAGAACAAAAGACAACAAAAGCTCAACGACCGCCAGATACTGGTGGCGACCACCGGTCCTCCCACCCCATACCGGTGGTCAGAACACCCGATCACCTTCACTCGGGAGGATCAATGGCTCAACTTCGACCATCCGGACAAATACCCGCTCCTCGTCGATCTGGTGATCCGAGAGAGCCGGGTGAAGAAGGTGCTAGTGGACGGGGGGAGCAGCATCAACGTCACCTTCCCCCGGACACTCCAAGGCTTGGGGGCTCACCTCAAAGAGCTCCACAAGTCGGACACTCCTTTCTTCGGCATCGTGCCGACAGAGGGGGAATACCCGCTGGGCCACATCTACATGCCGGTAACCTTCGGAACTCCGGAGAACTACAGAACCGAGTTCTTGAGGTTTGAAGTGGCGAACTTCGACTGCGGGTACAACGCCATCATCGGAAGGCTGGGATTGGCCAAATTCATGGCCATTCCGCACTATACATACATGATACTGAAGATGCCAGGACCGCAAGGGATCATAACTGTGCGCGCCGACTTCCAAGGCGCCGCAGAATGTTTCCGAGTGGCCATCCAAGCAGCCCTCACCACCAAGCCGTCAACGGTCCCTTCTACACTGGCGAACTCTAAGCCTGAGGAGGACCTCGCAGTACCGGCAAACGAAGCTCAGGCCGCGACCTCTATGCGGCCGACTGAAGAAACCAAGCGAATCAACCTGGGGTTTGCTGATGAGCGCAAGACAGCCATCATCAGCTCTAGCTTGGACGACAAATAGGAAAGCGCGCTCGTCTAGTTCCTGCAAGATAACCGAGATGTATTCGCATGGCAACCTATGGATATGCTGGGAGTCCCAAGAGAACTGGCCGAGCACAAGTTGAAGGTTTATCCCCAGGCGAGGCCGATCCGGCAAAAGCTACGTCGTTTCACGCCCGACAAGAGAGAGGCCATTCGCGCCGAGTTAGCTCGCTTGGTTGCGGCTGGATTTATTAGAGAAGTATTACACCCCGAGTGGTTAGCCAACCCTGTTCTTGTACTCAAAAAGAATAAAGTGGATTGGCGCATGTGCGTCGACTATACTGATCTCAACAAACACTGTCCGAAGGATCCCTTCGGGCTCCCGAGGATAGATCAGGTGGTGGACTCCACCGCTGGATGTTCTGTGCTGTCTTTCTTAGATTGCTATTCCGGGTATCATCAGATTAGTTTGGCAAAAGAAGACGAGGAAAAAAACGGCGTTCATCACTCCGTTTGGTGCTTTCTGTTATACCTCCATGCCGTTCGGCCTCAAAAACGCTGGAGCGACCTACCAGAGAGCCATTCAAACATGCTTAGCCGATCACTGGGGTAAGCGTGTGGAGGCCTACGTAGATGATGTGGTAATCAAAACGGAGAATTCAGAGGATTTCATTGAAGACTTACAGCTGGTTTTCAATAGCCTGAGACGATATAGATGGAAGCTCAATCCCGAAAAATGTGTTTTCGGGGTACCAGCAGGAAAGTTGCTCGGGTTTATCGTCAGCCACCGGGGAATTGAGGCTAATCCAGATAAGATTGAAGCTATCATGAAGATGGAAGCTCCTCGGTCACAAAAAAAGGTTCAGCGACTTACTGGATGTATGGCAGCTCTGAGCAGATTTATATCCAGGCTGGGAGAAAAAGGTTTGCCATTTTACAAGCTACTCAAGAAGGTGGATAAGTTTCAATGGACTTCAGAAGCACAAGAAGCTCTAGATGCACTGAAGAAATTCTTGACAACACCACCAGTACTGAAACTACCCCGGCGAGCTACGTCGACTCAACCAGCTGAAGATTTGCTACTGTATATCTCTTGCACGACTCACGTGGTAAGCACCGCGTTGGTAGTCGAGCGAGTAGAAGAAGGACATGCCTATCCAGTACAACATCCCGTTTATTTCATCAGTGAAGTTCTAGGCCCCTCGAAGAAAAGATATCCTCAGGTTCAGAAGCTATTATACGCAGTACTTCTAACTGCCCGCAAGCTGCGTCACTACTTTGACGACCACAAAGTCATAGTAGTCACTGGTTTTCCAATAGGGGATATTCTTCACAACAAGGAAGCCATTGGCCGAATAGCCAAGTGGGCTTGCGAGCTGGGATCCCACGACATCGAGTTCCGACCTCGCACTGCCATCAAAACTCAAGCACTGGTTGATTTCGTATCAGAGTGGACAGAACAGCAAGTACCGGATAATCCAGAAACTGCAGAAATATGGCGAATGTATTTTGATGGCTCGCTGAAGCTGCAGGGAGCAGGAGCAGAGATTCTCTTCACCACACCTGGAGGCGAACACCTCAAGTACGCCCTCCAGTTGCTATTCCCAGCCTCTAACAATGCAGCCGAATATGAAGCTTTGATACACGGATTGAACATCACCACATCACTGGGCGTCAAGAGATTGATGGTATACGGAGATTCTCTGGTAGTCATCAGCCAGATAAACAAGGAATGGGATTGTTCAAGCGATTCAATGGGAAAATACTGCACTGCCGTCCGAAAGCTGGAAGATAAATTCGAGGGTCTAGAATTTCATCATATAGAAAGAGATCGGAACACAGTAGCCGATGTACTGTCCAAGCTCGGATCCAATCGAACTCAGGTCCCACCCGGAGTCTTCGTGCAAGAAATTCTGCAGCCGAGTATCTCAATGGATCAAACAGAAGAGTGCAACGTCATAGATCAACTCGAGTCAGACTCTGATGACTGGAGAAGGCCGATCATTAAGTATATAAAGAATGAAGAAGAACCAGACGACAAGAACTCGGTAGAGCGTATCGCCAGACAGTCGACTCACTATACACTCATTGGGGAGATATTATACAGAAGGGGTGCATCAGGCGTCCTCATGAAGTGCATTCTCCCATCCACTGGAAAGCAACTTCTGGAGGAGGTCCATGCTGGGCAATGTGGAATACATGCAGCATCCAGAACACTAGTCGGGAAGGTTTTCAGGTCAGGATTCTATTGGCCGACAGCGAAGAACGATGCAGCCGAGTTAGTCCAGAGGTGCGAAGCTTGCCAATACTTGTCAAAGCAACAGCACATGCCAGCACAGCAACTACAGACCATACCGGTAACCTGGCCTTTCGCATGCTGGGGACTGGATATGATTGGACCTTTCAAGAAAGCTCAAGGGGGATATACTCATGTATTGGTGGCGATTGACAAATTCACTAAATGGATAGAGTTCAAGCCCATTGCTTCTTTAACCTCTGCTAAGGCCGTGGAATTCATACAAGACATAATATTCAGATTCGGGATACCAAACAACATCATCACTAACTTAGGATCCAACTTCACCAGTTCAGAATTCTTCGACTTCTGCGAGCAAAAGAGCATTCAGATCAAGTACGCATCTGTAGCACATCCAAGAGCCAACGGGCAGGTTGAGCGAGCCAACAGAATGATATTGGAGGCACTCAGGAAATAGGTCTTCGATAAGAATAAAAAATTCGCAGGAAAGTGGATAAGGGAATTGCCTTATGTCGTTTGGAGCCTAAGAACCCAACCTAGCCGAGCCCTGCGTGGAAACACTCCTTTCTTCATGGTTTATGGGTCGGAGGCAGTGCTACCTGCTGATCTCAAGTTTGGGGCGCCAATGTTGATCTTCGAAAGCATAGCAGAAGCTGAGGCCACCAGGCTGGAGGACATTGATGTACTTGAGGAAGAACGGCTGAATGCGGTAATCCAATCAGCACGGTACCAGCAGACTCTAAGGCGCTATCACGACAAGGCTGTGCGGCAACGGTTCTTTTCAGTAGGAGACCTCGTCCTCCGCCGAATTCTAACGGGGGAGGGACGGCACAAGTTATCACCCTTATGGGAAGGACCCTTCATGGTAGCAGAAGTCACTCGGCCCGGATCGTATCGCCTCACTCAGATGGATGGCACAGAAGTTGGGAACTCCTGGAACATAGAGCACCTCAGAAAGTTTTATCCCTAGCTGTAATTCAAAACTGCTGGGGCGACAATGTATTCTGTAAAGTGGAAATATGTCATCAATAAAGAGAGATTTCAAAGATACTCAGTTCGTTTACGATCGACTTGCATTCTTACTTAACTCGGGGTGACCACTATGCCCTACTAACGGAGCAATCGACTTAAGTCGGCAACGACTTAAGGTGGTGCAACATGCTCACGCTTACTTAACTCGGGGTGACCACTATGCCCTACTAACGGAGCAATCGACTTAAGTCGGCAACGACTTAAGGCGGTGCAACATGCTCACGCTTACTTAACTCGGGGTGACCACTATGCCCTACTAACGGAGCAATCGACTTAAGTCGGCAACGACTTAAGGCGGTGCAACATGCTCACGCTTACTTAACTCGGGGTGACCACTATGCCCTACTAACGGAGCAATCGACTTAAGTCGGCAACGACTTAAGGCGGTGCAACATGCTCACGCTTACTTAACTCGGGGTGACCACTATGCCCTACTAACGGAGCAATCGACTTAAGTCGGCAACGACTTAAGGCGGTTCAACATGCTCACGCTTACTTAACTCGGGGTGACCACTATGCCCTACTAACGGAGCAATCGACTTAAGTCGGCAACGACTTAAGGCGGTGCAACATGCTCACGCTTACTTAACTCGGGGTGACCACTATGCCCTACTAACGGAGCAATCGACTTAAGTCGGCAACAACTTAAGGCGGTGCAACATGCTCACGCTTACTTAACTCGGGGTGACCACTATGCCCTACTAACGGAGCAATCGACTTAAGTCGGCAACGACTTAAGGCGGTGCAACATGCTCACGCTTACTTAACTCGGGGTGACCACTATGCCCTACTAACGGAGCAATCGACTTAAGTCGGCAACGACTTAAGGCGGTGCAACATGCTCACGCTTACTTAACTCGGGGTGACCAATATGCCCTACTAATGGAGCAATCGGCTAAAGTCAGTGGCGACTAAAGCCGGTGCAACATACTCATGCCTATGCAATTCAGGGGATGACTTCTATATCCCGCAAACAAATCTCATAATCATCATGCGTCGTTTCATTACTGCAAATTTACGAACTGATGAATTCTGATACAATAAGAGAGTAATTATATCATTCGAATGCTGAACTGATGTCCTCTAACAAATACTCGATCATGCTAACCGCGCGCTCAAAGCACGCAAAATGTTTCTCTATTTCGCAATGTCTTTCTCAGGTGCGACCGACGAAGAAGGGCGACTCGAGGAATCAAGGGCAGCATTCACGTCAGTCCTTATGTCTTCAGGAACAACCACGCCGGGTCTCCTCATTAAGATTCGCCCCGCCCGAATAGCCTTGTCCATGGCTTTATCGCGCTGGGCTTTGAGAGTAGCAGCAGTTTCTTCGGCAACTTTAGCAGCCAGCCGAGCAGCCTCTAACTCCTGGGGAATGGATTTCATGGAAGCTCGGAGTTCTTTGATGGTGGCATCCTTTGCTGATATCAATTGCTTAAGGCGGGTCACTTCGTCCGTAGATTCCTGCAGCTTACAACGTTGATTGTCCAGTTCCTCCATTGTAAAGCGGTGACTCCTCTCCAAGATGATCAGCGAGTTGCTAGAATCACGATACAATCTGTCAAGATTGTCACGAGAAGCAGCAAGGATACGCTTTTCTTCCTGGAAACAAAAATCAACTCCTTCAGAAACCAAGCAAGTAATAGGAACATAGCAAGGCAAGGCACAATTTTGTAAGTTACCTTTTCAGAGTCAAGCCGAGCATGAAGAGAAGAACTCAGGGCATTGGCGTCATCCAAGGCAGCGGAGACCTGATTTAGTTCAGTTTGGCTCTGAGAGTACTTCTCCTCGAAGTCAGCGCACCGTTGAACCATTTCAGCCTGATCTCGGGAATGTTTTTCCTCAAGAATTGCAATCTGCCGAGTCATTCCTAGCAAGAGGTAATCAAACAAAACGAGGTCAGAAGGTAAAACAGTCCACAACAAAGGCGAAGAGAAGAAAAAGGGCACTAACCAGTGTTAGTTGCCTCCAATTCGGATACACGACGATGAAGTGACACTGGATTCCAACACGCAAGAGACGAAGCCACTTCTGGGACGGAAGCACCCTGCAATCTCAGCTGGCTGGCCATCCCATCCACCAAAGCCTGATGAGAAGAACAGATGAACATAATGACAAAAGTTCATGCAATGTAAAGATCAAGTTAAAATACAGCACAATACCTGGAGGTTGGAAAAAAACGAAGGGATCCCCAAATCAGGAGAAATCAACTGATAACCAGGCGCAAGGCCACCACCCGAAGCAGCTTGCAACGGACCAGTAGGAATCAGCTCAGTACCTTCAACAGAGCCAAACGCCCGATCAGCGGGGACGCTGCTCTCTAAAGCGACTCCCTGGTCCAAAGTTTGGGCTACCACCATGCAGCCAGAGTGTGGAGGTGATCCCGCGTGAACGTCCATGGAAGTGCAGGAAGGAGACCCTGCTTGGGCACCCTCGGGGGCTGGGTCATAGTTGGCACTGCCCACTTGAGCCGGATCATCCCCGGCAGCACCCTCGGGGGCTGGGCAGTGGCTTACACTCTTCACCCGAGCTAAGTCATCCCCGGTGACACCCTCGGGGGCTGGGCATGTGTCAGCACCATTCTTGAGGTCCAGGCTCTCCGTAGTGACCACCTCTAAGGTTGACGGGCCTTCAGCCACTTCCATGGGACCAGGACAATCCAAGTCAGCATCCCGACCCTCGAGATCGCGCTCTAAGGTCGACGAGGCACGGGATGACCTCAACCCAGCATCAGGCACGGCAGCGCAAGCCTCCGTTGCATCATCATCCACCGGCTCTGATAACAAGTCCTCTGGGACCATATCCTCAAGAGTTTGATCAAAGTTGGCCAGGGACAGTTCTTGCAGACCAATGAGGGCAGACAAAGCAGGAGAAGGAACTCCACTACTTTCACCGCTGGCGATGAACTGTCGACTGTTTTTCCGAGTTAAAGGAGCCTCATTTTCTTCCTCCTCATCTTCCACAGTGACAACACAAGCAGCACCCCCATTGGGATCAGCAACAGATGGAGCGCCCACACTGGGATCAGTAGCAGTTTGGGTACACCCATTGGGGTCAGCGTCAGTAAGTCCAGTCGCAGGCACTTCTTCAATAGCAGGAACTGAGGTACCAGCGTCCTCATCAAAACTGGATACTCGCCGGAGGCGTCTTCTTTTCTTCTTTTGCTCATCAGCAGAAGGCTCAGGCTGATTGGTTTGGCTAGGGCGCCTCGGGCGAGTACTGACAGGTTTCTGGACATCCAAAGTTGTATCAACCTCTGGAAGGGGCACCACTGCCAACGTACCAGCAGGAGCAGCGTCGGAGGAATCCTCAGCTAGCAGATCAAGCATGGCATTTATATCCGCATCACTAGGGTTCAGGGGCACCTCAAAATGGACCTGTCGTTCATCATCAGGAATCTCCCCAAGCGAAGCAACCAAAGTACTGACTTCTTCAGCAGAGGGTCACACTCTAAGGCCCAAATTGCCATCAGTCACAGGCGGATTTGACACAAAAAGGGTGAAGGCTTTGGGAGGAGGCAGGTTCCAGGCTGAGTATGCCACTGGAGCACCAACATTTGACACCTTACCCCTGAGGATCATTTCAAGTCAGCTTACCAAGTCTACAGAAGGAATTCTCCTATTGGTAACCCGAGTTGAGTCGGCTAGCCCTCGATACAGATATGCTGGATAGGCCCTGTCTTTCAGTGGCTGAATGTTCTTGAAAACAAAGTCAGCGACCACAACTTCAGCAGTTAGACCTCTCTCTTTCAGCAGTCCAACTTCAGTTAGCAACACACCTGCCTCAGCCACTTCCTGATCTGTGGGAGACTCGGTCCAGCTCAGAGTGCGAACGTCTGGCTGTCTTCCCGACCGGGAGGGGAGAGAATTTCCATAATTATCAACTATGAACCACTCTAGACGCCACCCCTTAATACTGTCCTTGAGGGGAATCTCAAGATACTCAGTTTTCCGCCCGCGGCGCATCTCCAAACTGGCACCTCCGACCAACTGATGTTGTCCCCCGGCCATCCCAGGGCGACAATGATACAAATACTTCCATAAACCGAAATGCGGCAGCACGCCAAGAAAGGCTTCGCATAAGTGAACGAAAATGGAGATTTGCAGAATGGAATTAGGGTTCAAATGGGTCAAGTTAATGTGGTAGAAATCAAGGAGGCCACGGAAAAAGGGAGAGATGGGAAGGCCGAGGCCGCGGAGAAGAAAAGGAGCGTAAACTACAGACTCGTGGGTATCCTCTGTCGGGACAGTAGTCCCGTGGCAAATCCGCCAAGAACAGAGTTCCCGTGGAGGAAGAACCCCGATGGATACGAGGTGGAGAAGTTCAGCTTCGGAAATGATGGACATATGGTTACCTGCGAAAGGCAACTGGCTGTTGGGATCGATTGGAGGGATCACCGCAGCAGACGAGCTCGCAGTCTTCCTCTTGGGCGCCATCTCGATTTCACCAGCGAGCAGAGTAGGAGGCGAATGGCAGAGAGGATTCGGAAGCGGGAATGCAAGAACTAGGGCACGGAAAGCAAAGGCGGCTAAAAGCGCAGCTCTTATGGGATATTCTCGAGCCAGATACCGTTTCAAAAAGTGCCCAGTCATCACCCGGCGGTTATTTCCAAAACCCCAGCATGCCACGTGGTCATCCGGCGGTTATTTCCAAAAAGCCGATGCGCCACCTCATCACTCGGTTATCATCCTCAAAATAGCTCATGCGGCCTGCTATCACTCGGTGTTGACTCTAAAAAGCGCTGATTTCATATTCAGTCGCTCGGCATTACCTCTAAAAATGCCGACATCACCATCCAGTCACTCGGCGTTGACTCTAAAACGCTGATTTCATATTCAGTCGCTCGGCATTACCTCTAAAAAGCCGATGCCGACCTCCAGTCACTCGGCGTTGCCTCTAAAACGCTGTTTTCATATTCAGTCGCTCGGCATTACCTCTAAAAATGCCGACATCACCATCTAGTCACTCGGTGTTGACTCTAAAACGCTGATTTCATATTCAGTCGCTCGGCATTACCTCTAAAAAGCCGATGTCGACCTCCAGTCACTCGGCGTTGCCTCTAAAACGCTGTTTTCGTATTCAGTCGCTCGACATTACCTCTAAAATGCTGACATCACCCTCCAGTCACTCGGCGTTGCCTCTAAAACGCTGATCTCGTGTTCAATCGCTCGGCATTACTTCTAAAATGCCGACGTCGACCTTCAATCACTCGGCGTTGCCTCTAAAACGCTGATCTCGTGTTCGATCGCTCGGCATTACTTCTAAAATGCCGACGTCGACCTTCAATCACTCGGCGTTGCCTCTAAGACGCTGATATAGCGTTCAGTCGCTCGGCATTACTTCTAAAATGCCGACGTCGCTTTTCAATCACTCGGCGGTGTTCTTTAAAAAAACGCTAATACTGTCTTCAGTTGCTCGGTGTTACCTCTAAAACGCCACCGACTACAAGATTACTCGACAGCTACTTCTGGAAGCGTCAGTGTGATGCCCAAGTTATTCATCTACTGTCTCAAAAGAATCAGTTTTATAATCAAGCAAAGCGAGTCATCAAGAAGAAGCCAACGTCATTCTTTCATTAAGGGAAGACAATAAGCTTACAAATCAACTCTTTGCGAGTTGATGCTTCCCTACTATTACTACATTACATTACTACTACTACTATACTACGCTATACTACTCTACATTACTACTACATTATTCTAACTACACTATACTAATATCTAAAGACCAGTGGCGTTTAGCCACTGGCCTTGCTGCTGCCACCACCGCCGACCCTGGTGCTGCCCTTGCTGCCGCCGCCTCTGGTGCTGCCCTTGCTCCCGTCGCCGCCGCCGCTACCCCCGCCGCTGCCATCACCGTCGCCGTCGCCACCGTCGTCGTCGTCGCCGTCGTCGTCGTCGTCGTCTTCGTCCTCGCCGCCGTCCGAGTCCTCCTCATCCGAGGAGTACTCCGACTCATCCGAGCCCTCGAGCCCGGAGCGCTCGACGGCCCGGATGTACGTCCAGACTTCCGCGGCAATCCCCTGGGAGTCATCTGAATCATTAGACGACGCCGGGGGAGAGACGGGAGCCGGAGACCCCTCGGACTCGGAGGAGAACTCCTCCTCCGAGTATTCCGAGTCGCCGAAGTCCTCCGACGGAGGAGTCGGCTCGCGCTTGCGTTTGTTACTCTTGCCCATGGCGGAAGCAGACATGAGAGAAGAGAAGGATGCAGTAAAGAACAGCGAAGAGATGTGAAAAAACCAGAGGGCCAACGACGTTATTTATAGAAGGGAAAGGCAACCGCTCACCTCCAACCGCGGTCACTAAACAGTCGCAAAGCATTCAATAAGCACTTCCACCCGTCTGAAGACACGTCAGGCGGCTGACGCCGTTTCATGCAACACTACACCCATTGGGACTCCAGTCAACAGCGCAAAGGATATGATTACACTCGCCGTCCCATCACATTACTACTCAGAAGCAGCCGGCTAAAACACTCAGCGTACCAAGCCGTCCCTTGCCCACACCCATTGGGGGGGACGCCCAGGAATTATCAGTATATTTTTCAAAACGGTCACATCTGTGCAGGGCACGCAGTGAATACCTCAAGACAAAAATGAGATATCAGTAAGGATCAGAGGAAAGCCAAATATAGCCAGCGAAGTACAAGATATGGCCGACAGAAGCGACGTGAAGACTAGACAGAGAACGTCCATCAAACGTCCAATCAGTCGCAGAAGCAAATAAATTGCACTACCTAGCAAGATATGGATGGATTGCAAACTCGGCTGCTAAAGACAAAATATATGCTGACCTCTGCAGCAAAATATTGATGACATAATGCTGACCTCCAAAGCATAATGCAAATAGCTTCATGCCAATTTCTACAAACGAAAGGGATAATTTTCAGCAAAGAGGCACGGAAGGAAGACCTTCGAATGGATTATCCTTAAAAAATTCATTTGAAGGTCGGGGGCTACACCCATTGGGTGCACCTCCGGTGCACCCCATGGATTATCATTCCAAGCCGAGATAGTGCCGACTTCTAAGGCGTGGGACAAGATTAAAAGACCAACCCTCAACCAAGATGCAGGAGCACAAATGGAGATAATTTCTGGGGAAGACCTTCGAGTAGATTATTTTCTAAAATCTACTCAAAGCTCGGGGGCTACACCCATTGGGTGCACCTCCGGTGCACCCAATGAAGTTCAGAGTCCTACAAATTGAAATGCTGACCTCTAAGGCACAAGCATGAAATTGAGCTTCGGTCAAATGAGTGATCGGAGCAAGAGAAGACAGCAGGAAGTCATTTTTCTTCAAAACACCCGCAAGTTGGACCTAGGATCTTTGGGCTGATTACCTCTAAATTAACCCAAAGATCGGGGGCTTGTGGGGGATAGATATCCCCCGGGTCCACTAAAGGAGTAAAAGACCTCACGAAAGGCCCAAGGGCCCAATAAATCGTAAGGTCATTCTTTCGTGGGCCTGGGGAGAAACAACCAACAAAGCAGAGCGACGTGAGACCGGATTGGAGCAAACCCAGACAGCCCACAACGTCGAGCGAGTAAATCGCAACAGAGACCCGACTTTCCCGCGCTGAAGCCCCCATGCAACGGAGCCATGCGAGGATAAGTCGGCGAGGGTTACGTAGGGATAAACTCAAGAGGTTCACTACCTTTTAGCTACTTGTTGTTATCATATCCACGTGTACTGCCCCACGGTCGAGTATATAAGGCCTAGGGGGCACCCCTTCAGAACGATCGACCCTATTACTTAGCCACCCGCGTCAACTCTCTGTATTCTCAATTCGGAGAGCTCTCTTGTAACCACATTCACCAAACATACTCACCAGGACGTAGGGTGTTACGCATCTCTAAGCGGCCCGAACCTGTAAACCTTGTCTACTGTTCCTCGTGCAGTCAGCACGAACCATTTTGCTACAGTCGTCGACACCGTCCTACTTCTAAAAACACCTCGAGGGGCAACCCCGGGTGTGCGGTCGGACCCAAAACACTGACAGGGACCTTCCTAAGAATTGGCACGTCCCCGATGTGCTCTTCCTATCGACCTTACATCCAGCATAGTTAGAATCTGAATATCCAATCAAGTCAAAGTTAGACCCCTTTGGATATCAGATCCCGAAGCAAGGCGTAGCGACTAAATATCTAAGAATTCGCTTCACGGCCACTAAGTGACACTCCCTTGGATTGGATTGAAATCTAGCACACATGCATACGCTAAGCATAATATCCGGTCTACTAGCACATAAATAAAGCAAAGAACCTATAATGGACCGGTATGCTTTTTGATCAACGGACTTACCTCCTTTGTTGAGGTCGGTGTGTCCGTCAATTCCCATCGGCGTCTTTGCGGGCTTGGCGTCCTTCATCCCAAACCGTTTCAGCAAGTCTTGCGTGTACTTCGTTTGGGAGATGAAGGTGCCATCCTTGAGTTGCTTCACTTGGAACCCAAGGAAGTAGTTCAACTCGCCCATCATCGACATCTCGAATTTTGTCGTCATCACCCTGCTAAACTCTTCACCAGACTTTTGGTTAGTAGAACCAAATATTATGTCATCGACATAAATTTGGCACACAAAAAGATCACCATCGCAAGTCTTAGTGAAAAGAGTTGGATCGGCTTTCCCAACCTTGAAAGCATTAGCAATTAAAAAGTCTCTAAGGCATTCATACCATGCTCTTGGGGCTTGCTTAAGTCCATAGAGCGCCTTAGAGAGCTTACACACGTGGTCGGGGAACCGTTCATCCTCGAAGCCAGGGGGTTGCTCCACGTACACCTCCTCCTTGATCGGCCCGTTGAGGAAAGCGCTCTTCACATCCATTTGGTACAACCTGAAAGAATGGTGAGCGGCATATGCTAGCAAAATACGAATTGATTCTAGCCTAGCCACAGGAGCAAACGTCTCCTCAAAGTCCAAACCTGCGACTTGGGCATAACCTTTTGCCACAAGTCGAGCCTTGTTCCTCGTCACCACCCCGTGCTCGTCCTGTTTGTTGCGGAACACCCACTTGGTTCCCACAACATTTTGCTTGGGACGAGGCACCAGTATCCAAACTTCATTGCGCTTGAAGTTGTTGAGTTCCTCCTGCATGGCCAACACCCAGTCCGGATCTAGCAAGGCCTCTTCTACCCTAAAAGGCTCAATAGAAGAGACAAAGGAGTAATGTTCACAAAAATTAACTAATCTTGAACGAGTAGTTACTCCCTTGCTAATATCACCCAATATGTGGTCGACGGGATGATCCCTTTGGATCGTCGCTCGAACTTGGGTTGGAGGTGCCTGAGGTGCTTCTTCCTCTTCAACTTGAACATCCTGTGCTCCCCCTTGATCATGCGCCTCCACTTGAGGTAACTGTTCATCATCTTGAGTTGGGGGATGCACCATAGTTGAGGAAGATGGTTGATCTTGCTCCAATTGTTCCTGTGGTCGCACATTGCCAATCGCCATGGTGCGCATTGTGGCCGTTGGAACATCTTCTTCATCTACATCATCAAGATCAACAACTTGCTCTCTTGGAGAGCCATTAGTCTCATCAAATACAACGTCGCTAGAGACTTCAACCAAACCCGATGATTTGTTGAAGACCCTATACGCCTTTGTATTTGAGTCATAACCTAATAAAAATCCTTCTACAGCTTTGGGACCAAATTTAGAAGTTCTACCTTTCTTCACAAGAATATAACACTTGCTCCCAAATACACGAAAATAAGACACATTGGGTTTGTTACCAGTTAGCAGCTCATATGAAGTCTTCTTGAGGAGGCGGTGAAGATAGACCCTGTTGATGGCGTGGCAAGCCGTGTTCACGGCTTCCGACCAAAAACGCTCGGGGTCTTGAACTCTCCAAGCATAGTCCTTGCCATATCGATGAGCGTCCTGTTCTTCCTCTCTACCACACCATTTTGCTGAGGTGTGTAGGGAGCGGAGAACTCGTGCTTGATCCCCTCCTCCTCAAAGAACTCCTCCACTTGAAGGTTCTTGAACTCGGACCCGTTGTCACTCCTTATCTTCTTTACCTTGAGCTCAAACTCATTTTGAGCTCTCCTGAGGAAGCGCTTGAGGGTCCCTTGGGTTTCAGATTTGTCCTGCAAAAAGAGTACCCAAGTGAAGCGGGAAAAATCATCAACTATAACAAGACCATACTTACTTCCTCCTATACTTAGATAGGCGACGGGTCCGAAGAGGTCCATATGTAGCATCTCCAAGGGTCTTGATGTGGTCATCACATTTTTGGTGTGATGAGAGCCTCCCACCTGTTTCCCTGCTTGACAAGCTGCACAAGGTCTATCTTTTTTGAAATGTACATTAGTTAGACCTATCACGTGTTCTCCCTTTAGAAGCTTGTGGAGGTTCTTCATCCTCACATGTGCTAAGCGGCGATGCCACAGCCAGCCCATGCAAGTCTTAGCAATTAAGCATGCATCTAGACCGGCCTCTTCTTTTGCAAAATCAACCAAATAAAGTTTGCCGTCTAATACACCCTTAAAAGCTAGTGAACCATCACATCTTCTAAAGACAGACACATCTACATTTGTAAATAGACAATTATATCCCATTTTGCATAATTGACTAACAGATAACAAATTATATCCAAGCGACTCAACTAAAAACACATTAGAAATAGAGTGCTCAGATGAAATAGCAATTTTACCTAACCCTTTTACCTTGCCTTGATTCCCATCACCGAATATTATTGAATCTTGGGGATCCTTGTTCTTGACGTAGGAAGAGAACATCCTCTTTTCCCCTGTCATGTGGTTTGTGCATCCGCTGTCGATAATCTAGCTTGAACCCCCGGATGCATAAACCTGCAAGGCAAATTTAGGCTTGGGTCTTAGGTACCCAACTCTTGTTGGGTCCTACAAGGTTAGTTAGAATTGTCTTAGGGACCCAAATGCAAGTTTTATCTCCCTTACATTTGGCCCCTAACTTCCTGGCAATCACTTTCTTATTCTTACTATAAATGGCAAAAGAAGCATTGCAAGCATGATATATTGTAGAAGGTTCATTAACTTTCCTAGGAACATTAACAACATTTCTCCTAGGCACATTATGAACAACATTTCTCCTACCAATATTTCTATCATGCACATAGGAAGAACTAGAGGCAAACATGGCATGAGAATCAAAAGCATCATATGCATTACAACTCCTATGAGTATTTCTAGATTGTCTCCTATCATGGTACATAAAAGCATGATTCTTTTGCACACTACTAGCCATAGGGGCCTTCCCTTTCTCCTTGGCGGAGATGGGAGCCTTATGGCTTGTTAAGTTCTTGGCTTCCCTCTTGAAGCCAAGACCATCCTTAATTGAGGGGTGTCTACCAATTGTATAGGCATCCCTTGCAAATTTTAGTTTGTCAAATTCACTCTTGCTAGTCTTAAGTTGAGCATTAAGACTAGCTATTTCATCATTTAGTTTAGAAATGCACTCTAGGTGTTCATTACAAGTATCAACATTAAGATCTTTACACCTAGTGCAAACATGTTCTACACAAGAGTTAAATTTACTAGCTACTTCTAGTTTAGCATTTAAATCATCATTAACACCTTTTAAAGTAGAAATGGTTTCATGACAAGTAGATAGTTCATAAGAAAGCATTTCATTTCTTTTAACTTCTAAAGCATAAGATTTTTGTGCCTCTACAAATTTATCATGTTCTTCATACAACAAATCCTCTTGCTTCTCTAAAAGTCTATCCTTTTCATTCAAGGCATCAATCAATTCATTGATTTTATCAATTTTATTTCTATCCAATCCCTTGAACAAGCTAGAGTAATCTATTTCCTCATCGCTAGAATCATCATCACTTGAAGAAGCATAAGTGGTATCCCGAGTACATACCTTCTTCTCCTTTGCCATGAGGCATGTGTGATGCTCGTTGGGGAAGAGGAATGACTTGTTGAAGGCAGTGGCGGCGAGTCCTTCATTGTCAGAGTCGGAGGAGGAGCAATCCGAATCCCACTCCTTTCCGATATGTGCCTCGCCCTTGGCCTTCTTGTAATTCTTCTTCTTCTCCCTCTTGTTTCCTTTTTCCTGGTCACTATCATTATCGGGACAGTTAGCAATAAAATGACCAAGCTTACCACATTTGAAGCATGAGCGCTTCCCCTTTGTCTTGGTCTTGCTTGGCTGTCCCTTGCGACCCTTAAGCGCCGTCTTGAAGCGCTTGATGATGAGGGCCATCTCTTCATCATTGAGCCCTACCGCCTCAACTTGCGCCACCTTGCTAGGTAACGCCTCCTTGCTTCTCGTTGCCTTGAGAGCAACAGGTTGAGGCTCATTGATTGGACCATTCAGTGCGTCGTCCACGTACCTCGCCTCCTTGATCATCATTCGCCCGCTTACGAATTTTCCAAGGACTTCTTCGGGCGACATTTTGGTGTACCTGGGATTCTCACGAATATTATTCACCAAATGTGGATCAAGAACGGTAAAGGACCTTAGCATTAGTCGGACAACGTCGTGGTCCGTCCATCGCGTGCTTCCGTAGCTCCTTATTTTGTTGATAAGGGTCTTGAGCCGGTTGTATGTTTGGGTTGGCTCCTCGCCCCTTATCATTGCGAATCTTCCAAGCTCTCCCTCTACCAACTCTATCTTGGTGAGCAAGGTGACATCGTTCCCCTCATGAGAGATCTTGAGGGTGTCCCAGATTTGCTTGGCATTGTCCAAGCCGCTCACCTTATGGTACTCGTCCCTGCACAAAGAGGCTAACAACACAGTAGTAGCTTATGCGTTTCTATGAATCTGTTCATTAATAAATATGGGACTATCCGAGCTATCAAATTTCATTCCATTCTCAACAATCTCCCATATGCTTGGATGGAGAGAGAACAGGTGACTACGCATTTTGTGGCTCCAAAATCCGTAGTCCTCCCCATCAAAGTGTGGAGGCTTGCCGAGAGGAATGGAGAGCAAATGTGAATTTGAACTTTGAGGAATACGCGAATAATCGAAAGAAAAGTTTGAGTTAACCGTCTTTCGTTTGTCGTAGTCGTTGTCGTCGTTGTCCTTATGGGAAGAAGTGGACTCATCATTGTCGTCGTAGTAGACGATCTCCTTGATGCGTCTCGTCTTCTTCTTCTTTCCATCTTTGCATATGTGGCCCGAGCCTGAGTCGGTAGGCTTGTCATCCTTTGGCTCGTTGACGAAGGACTCCTTCTCTTTATCGTTGATCACGATTCCCTTCCCCTTAGGATCCATCTCTTCGGACGATTAGTCCCTTTGTGAAGAGAACGGCTCCGATACCAATTGAGAGCACCTAGAGGGGGGTGAATAGGTGATCCTGTAAAACTTAAAACTTAAGCCACAAAAACTTGGTTAAGTGTTAACACAATAATCGCCAAGTGGCTAGAGAGGAGTCTCAACAAAACACAATAACCACAAGAGATCAATCACAGAGATGGCACGGTGGTTATCCCGTGGTTCGGCCAAGACCAACGCTTGCCTACTCCACGTTGTGGCGTCCCAACGGACGAGGGTTGCAATCAACCCCTCTCAAGCGGTCCAAAGACCCACTTGAATACCATGGTGTTTTGCTTTGCTTATCTTAATCCCGTTCGCGAGGAATCTCCACAACTTGGAGCCTCTCGCCCTTACACTTGAAGTTCACAAAGAAGCACGGAGTAAGGGAGGGATTAGCAACTCACACAAGACACAAAGATCACAGCAAATACACACACACAAGACCCAGACTTAAGCTCAAAAGACTAGCACACTAGAACGGAGCTTAAATCACTAGAATGTCGAACAAGTGCGCAAGAATGGAGTATGAGTGATCAAGAGTGCTCAAGGAATGCTTGGTGTGCTCCTCCATGCGCCTAGGGGTCCCTTTTATAGCCCCAAGGCAGCTAGGAGCCGTTGAGAGCAATCCTGGAAGGCAGATCTTGCCTTCTATCGACTGGCGCACCGGACAGTCCGGTGCACCACTGGACACTGTCCGGGGCAGATATCCTTCCTTATTTGGCGAAGCCGACCGTTGGAGTCTGAGAGCCGTTGGCGCACCGGACACTGTCCGGTGCACATCAGACAGTCCGGTGCACCAATGTGACCGTTGGCTCGGCCACGCGTCACGCGCGGAATCCTTGGTCGACCGTTGCCCCGGCTGACTGTTGAGTCACCGGACAGTCCGGTGCACCACCGGACAGACCGGTGAATTTTAGTCGTACGCCGTTAATCATCTCCCGAGAGCGACGAGTTCGCCTGTGAACGGCTCACCGGACAGTCCGGTGCTCCACCGGACAGACCGGTGAATTATAGCCATACACCGCCGTCGAAGTCCCGAGAGCAGCCTGTTCGCCATAGCCAGCCTGGCGCACCGGACACTGTCTGGTGCACCACCGGACACTGTCCGGTGCACCCAGACTGAGCAGACTTTGGCTGAACAAAGCCATCTCATTTCCAATTCAATTTTTCCCGTTTCCAACACTTAGACACAATACATTAGTCCATAAAACAATGTACTAAGTCTAGAAACATACCTTTTGACATGATTTGCACTTTGTCCACCACTTTGCATAGATTAGCACAAAAGCACTTGTGTTGGCACTCAATCACCAAAATACTTAGAAATGGCCCAAGGGCACATTTCCCTTTCAGCTGCGCGCAGCTTTTTGAAAACCGGTTCAACCGGTTTTGGGACCGGTTCAACCAGTTTTGGGCAGAAAAGTCAAAAACGGCTAGTTTTGGAGCCCCACCTATATATACTCACTCCTACCTCTCTCCCCCACAGTAGAGCACGCACAAAACTCCATTTCTAACCTGAGAAACACCTTCCACTCTCTCTCACACACCTCTTGCCTCTCCCATTTCAAATCTTTGGAGAGAAATCTTTGAGTGAGTTTGAGAGCTGCGGTTTTTGTGCTTCATCTCCAAATCTCTCTTGCTCTTCTTCATTCGAGCTTTGGTACTACATCGAGTTCTTTGTGGATTTATTACTCTTGGAGCTTCTAGCTCCTAGACGACTAGGTGTCGCTTGTGAGTCTCCAAATCTTGTGGAAGACCACAAGAAAGTTTGTATTACCCGCTCGTTTGAGCAAAGATTAGTGTGTGGGCTTGACCTTTGTGGTCGGCAAAGGGAGGATTAGGGTTGAAAGTGAAAAGGAAATGTGCCTTTGGACCATTTCTAAGTATTTTGGTGATCATGTGCCAACACAAATGGTTTAAGTGTGAAACTATGTCAAATGGTGGAAGAAGTGCAAAGTCAACACAAAGGTATGATTCTAGACTTAGTACATTGGTTTTTGTGTACTAACATATTTGTCTAAGTGATAGAATCAGAGAAAATACAATTGGAAAAGACTTGTCTCGAGCAGCCAAGACTCTGCTCAGTCTGGGTACACCGGACCGTCCGGTGGTGCACCGGACAGTGTCCGGTGCGCCAGGCTGGCATCTGGTCAACTGGCTGCTCTCGGGTCTCGACGGCGGCGTATGACTATAAATCACCGGACTGTCCGGTGGTGCACCGGACTGTCCGGTGAGTCGTCTGCGGCAAAGTCGCTGCTCTCGGGAACCAAGTCAACAACGTACGACTATAATTCACCGGACTGTCCGGTGAGGCACCAGACTGTCCGGTGAGCCAACAGTCGGCCAAACCAACGGTCGGCCGCGCAATCCGCGCGTGACGCGTGGCCGAGCCAACGGTCGGATGGGGGCACCGGACTGTCCGGTGTGCACCAGACAGTGTTCGGTGCGCCAACGGCTCCAAGTCTTCAACGGTCGGCTGCGCCAGAATAGGAAAGAAATCTGCACCGGACAGTGTCCGGTGGTGCACCGGACTGTCCGGTGCGCCAGTCGACAGAAGGCAAGGATTGCCTTCCTGGATTGCTCTCAACGGCTCCTAGCTACCTTGGGGCTATAAAAGGGACCCCTAGGCGCATGAAGGAGCACACCAAGCATACCTTGAGCTCCGTTCTAGTGATTTGAGCACTCGTTTGCGCACTCCGTCTTTGCGCACTCGTTTGACATTCTTAGTGATTTGAGCTCCGTTCTAGTGAGAACCTTGTGATATTCATTTGAGCTCGAGTCTTGGCCGTGTGTGTGCGTATTGCTGTGGATTTGTGTGTGTTGCTTCCCTCCCTTACTCTAGTGCTTTCACTTTGATCCTTATTGTAAGGGCAAGAGACTCCAAGTTGTGGAGATTCCTCGCAAACGGGAAAGAGTAAAGAAAAGAAGAACACCGTGGTATTCAAGTTGATCATTGGATCACTTGAGAGGAGTTGAGTGCAACTCTCGTCCGTTGGGACGCCACAACGTGGAGTAGGCAAGTGTTGTACTTGGCCGAACCACGGGATAAATCCTCGTGTCTCTTGTGCTTGTTCTCACTGTGTCTATTTTGCTTCACAAGAGCTCTCCTTAGCCACTTGATTTTATTGTGCTAACTCCTAACCAAGTTTTGTGGCTTTAAGTTTCAAGTTTTTACAGGATCACCTATTCACCCCCCTCTAGGTGCTCTCAATTGGTATCAAAGTCGTTCTCTTCACGAAAGGGACTAATCGCCCGAAGAGATGGATCCTAAGGGCAAGGGGATGGTGATCAACGACAAGGAGAAGGGGTCCTTCATCAATGAGCCAAAAGACGACAAGCCCACTTACTCGGGCTCAAGTCATAAGAAGAAGGACGGGAAGAAGAAGAGGCGTATCAAGAAGATCGTCTACTGCGACGACAGCGACGAGTCTTCTTCTTCCCAAAAGGACGACGACGACAACGACTACGAGAAAAAGAAGACAGTTAACTCAAACTTTTCTTTTCATTACTCTCGTATTCCGCATAATTCAAATGCACATTTGATTTCCATTCCTCTTGTTAAACCTCCTCACTTTGATGGAGAGGACTACGGATTTTGGAGTCACAAAATGCGTAGCCACTTGTTCTCTCTCCATCCAAGTATATGAGAGATTGTAGAAAATGGAATGCAATTTGATAGTACGGATAGTCCCATGTTCATCAATGAACAAATTCACAAAAATGCACAAGCTACTACTGTACTTTTAGCGTCATTGTGCAGGGATGAATACCATAAGGTGAGCAGCTTGGATAACGCCAAGCAGATTTGGGACACCCTCAGGATGTCTCATGAGGGAAATGACGTCACCATGCTCACCAAGATGGAGTTGGTGGAGGGCGAACTGGGAAGGTTCGCAAAGATCAGGGGGGAGGAGCCAACCCAAACATATAACAGGCTCAAGGCCCTGGTCAACAAAATAAGGAGCTATGGAAGCACGAGATGGACGGACCACGACGTCGTCCGTCTAATGCTAAGGTCTTTCACTGTCCTTGATCCACATCTTGTAAATTCTATTCGTGAAAATCCTAGGTACACCAAGATGTCGCCCGAGGAAATACTTGGGAAGTTTGTAAGCGGGTGAATGATGATCAAGGAGGCGAGATACGTTGATGAGGCGTTGAATGGCCCAATCCACGAGCCTCAAACCATTGCTCTCAAAGCAACAAGTAGCAGGGAGGCGCTACCTAGCAAGGTGGCGCAAGTTGAGGCGGCGGGGCTCAATGAGGAAGAAATGGCCCTCATCATCAAGCGCTAAAGGGTCGCAAGGAGCATCCCAAGAAGAACAAGACGAAGGGAAAGCGCTACTGCTTCAAGTGCGGTAAGATTGGTCACTTTATTGCTAATTGTCCCGATAATGATAGTGACCAGGATCAAGAAAAGAAGAGGGAAAAGAAGAAGACTTACAAGAAGGCTAAAGGCGAGGCACACCTTGGCAAAGAGTGGGACTCAGATTGTTCTTCGTCCGACTCCGACGACGAAGGACTCGCCGCCACCGCCTTCAACAAATAATCCCTCTTCCCCAACGAGCATCACACCTGTCTCATGGCAAAAGAGAAGAAGGTAAGCACTCGCAATACTAGTACTTACGCTTCTTCAAGTGATGATGAATCTAGTGATGATGAAATAGACTATGCATGTTTATTCAAAGGATTAGATAGAACCAAAATTGATAAGATCAATGAATTGATTGATGCCTTGAATGAGAAGAATAGACTTTTAGAAAAGCAAGAAGATCTTTTGTATGATGAGCATGATAAATTTGTTAGTGCGCAAAATCTCTTGCTCTAGAAGTTAAAAGAAATGAAATGCTTTCATGTGAATTGTCTACATGCCATGAATCTATCTCTAGATTAAAAAGTATCAATGATGACTTGAGTGCTAAGTTAGAAATAGCTAATAAATCAACCTCTTGTGTAGAACATGTTGTGATTTGCAACAGGTGTAAAGATTTTAATGTTGATGCTTGTAGTGAACACCTAGTTTCCATTTCTAAATTAAATGATGAAGTGGCTAGTCTTAATGCTCAACTTAAGACTAGCAAAAATGAATTTGATAAATTAAAATTTGCAAGGGATGCCTACACTATTGGTAGACACCCCTCAATTAAGGATGGGCTTGTCTTTAAGAAGGAAGCCAAGAACTTAACAAGTCATAAGGCTCCCATCTCCGCCAAGGAGAAAGGGAAGGCTCCAATGACTAATAGTGCTCAAAAGAACCATGCTTTCATGTATCATGATAGGAGATATTACAGGAATGTTCATTATGATAGAAGTTATAATGCTTTTGATTCACATACCATGATTGCTTCAAGTTCTTCTATTATGCATGGTAGAAATTTGGCTAGGAAAAATGTTATTCATCATATGCCTAGAAGAAATGTTGTTCATGTACCTAGGAATGTAAGTAATGAACACTCTACAATTTACCATGCTTGCAATGCTTCCTTTACAATTTGTAGAAAGGATAAGAAAGTGATTGCTAGGAAATTAGGGGCAAAATGCAAGGGAGATAAGACTTGCATTTGGGTCCCTAAGGCTATTATAACTAACCTTGTAGGACCCAACAAGAGTTGGGTACCTAAGACCCAAGCATAATTTGCCTTGCAGGTTTATGCATCCGGGGGATCAAGCTGGATTATCGACAGCGGATGCATAAACCACATGACGGGGGAGAAGAAGATGTTCACCTCCTACGTCAAGAATAAAGATTCCCAAGATTCAATCATATTCGGTGACGGGAATCAAGGCAAGGTTAAAGGCTTAGGCAAGATAGCCATCTCAAATGAGCACTCTATCTCCAATGTATTTTTAGTAGAGTCTCTAGGTTATAATCTTCTGTCGGTTAGTCAATTATGTAATATGGGATACAATTGCTTATTCACAAATGTAGATGTGTCTGTCTTTAGAAGGAGTGATGGTTCATTAGCTTTTAAGGGTGTACTAGACATCAAACTCTATTTAGTTGATTTTGCAAAGGAGGAGGCTGGTCTAGATGCATGCTTAATTGCTAAGACTGGCATGGGCTGGCTGTGGCATCGCCGTCTAGCACATGTGGGGATGAAGAACCTTCACAAACTTCTAAAGGGAGAACATGTGTTAGGTCTAACAAATGTGTATTTCGAAAACGATAGACCTTGTGCAGCTTGTCAAGCAGGTAAACAAGTGGGAAGTGCGCATCACATCAAGAATGTTATGATCACATCAAGACCCATGGAGCTGCTGCATATGGACCTCTTCGGACCCGTCGCCTACCCTAGCATCGGGGGAAGTAAGTATGGTTTAGTAATTGTTGATGATTTTTCCCGTTTCACTTGGGTTTTCTTTTTGCAGGATAAATCAGAAACCTAAGGGACCCTCAAGCGCTTCCTAAGGAGAGCTCAAAATGAGTTTGAGCTCAAGGTGAAGAAGATAAGGAGCGACAACGGGTCCGAGTTTAAGAACCTTCAAGTGGAGGCGTACCTTGAGGAGGAAGGAATCAAGCACGAGTTCTCCGCTCCCTACACACCACAGCAAAATGGTGTGGTAGAGAGGAAGAACAGGATGCTCATAGACATGGCGAGGACAATGCTTGGAGAATTCAAGACGCCCGAGCGATTTTGGTTAGAAGCTGTGAACACGACTTGCCACGCCATAAACCGAGTCTACCTTCAGCGCCTCCTCAAGAAGACGTCATACGAGCTACTAACCGGTAACAAACCCAACGTTTCGTATTTTCGAGTTTTTGGGAGTAAATGCTACATTCTAGTGAAGAAAGGTAGAAATTCAAAATTTGCTCCCAAAGTTGTAGAAGGGTTTTTGTTAGGTTATGACTCAAATACAAAGGCGTATAGAGTCTTCAACAAATCATCGGGTTTGGTTGAAGTCTCTAGTGACGTTGTATTTGATGAGACTAATGGCTCTCCAAGAGAGCAAGTTGAGCTTGATGATGTAGATGAGGATGATGTTCCAACGGACGCGATTCGTACCATGGCGATTGGAGACGTGCGACCGCAGGAACACAAGGAACAAGATTAGCCTTCTTCCTCAAAAATGGTGCAACCCCCAACTCAAGATGATGAACAGGTTCCTCAAGAGGAGGCGTGTGATCAAGGGGGAGCACAAGAAGTCCAAGTTGAGGAGGAAGAAGCGCCATAGGCCCCTCCAACTCAAGTTCGAGCAATGATTCAAAGAAATCATCCCGTCGACCAGATTTTGGGTGATATTAGCAAGGGAGTAACTACTCGCTCTAGATTAGCTAATTTTTGTGAGCAATACTCTTTTGTCTCTTCTATTGAGCCTTTCAGGGTAGAAGAGGCCTTGCTAGATCCGGACTGGGTGTTGGCCATGCAGGAAGAGCTCAACAACTTCAAGAAAAATGAAGTTTGGACACTGGTGCCGCGTCCCAAGCAAAATGTTGTGGGAACCAAGTGGGTGTTCCGCAACAAACAGGACGAGCATGGGGTGGTGACAAGGAACAAGGCTCGACTTGTGGCAAAAGGTTATGCCCAAGTCACAGGTTTGGACTTTGAGGAGACTTTCGCTCCTGTGGCTAGGCTAGAGTCGATTCGTATTTTGTTAGCCTATGCCACTCACCATTCTTTCAGGTTGTTCCAAATGGACGTGAAGAGTGCTTTCCTCAACGGGCCAATCAAGGAGGAGGTGTACGTGGAGCAACCCCCTGGCTTTGAGGATGAACGGTACCCTGACCACGTGTGTAAGCTCTCTAAGGCGCTCTATGGACTTAGGCAAGCCCCAAGAGCATGGTATGAATGCCTTAAAGACTTTTTAATTGCAAATGCTTTCAAGGTTGGGAAAGCCGATCCAACTCTTTTCGCTAAGACTTGTGACGGTGATCTATTTGTGTGCCAAATTTATGTCGATGACATAATATTTGGTTCTACTAACCAAAAGTATTGTGAGAGTTTAGCAGGGTGATGACTAAAAAATTTGAGATGTCGATGATGGGTGAGTTGAACTACTTCCTTGGGTTCCAAGTGAAGCAACTTAAGGACGGCACTTTCATCTCCCAAATGAAGTATACGCAAGACTTGCTCAAGCGGTTTGGGATGAAGGACGCCAAGCCCGCGAAGACTCCAATGGGAACTGACGGACACGTCGACCTCAACAAAGGAGGTAAGTCCGTTGATCAAAAAGCATACCGGTCCATGATAGGTTCCTTGCTCTATTTATGTGCTAGTAGACCGGATATTATGCTTAGCGTATGCATGTGTGCTAGATTTCAATCCGATCCAAGGGAGTGTCACCTTGTGGCCGTTAAGCGAATTCTTAGATATTTAATCGCTACGCCTTGCTTCGGGATCTGGTATCCAAAGGGGTCTACCTTTGACTTGATTGGATATTCAGACTCCGATTATGCTGGATGTAAGGTCGATAGGAAGAGTACATCAGGGACGTGCCAATTCCTAGGAAGGTCCCTAGTGTCGTGGAGTTCTAAGAAACAAACTTCCGTTGCCCTATCCACCGCTGAGGCCGAGTATGTTGCCACATGACAGTGTGGCACGTAACTACTTTGGATGAGGCAAACCCTCTGGGACTTTGCTACAATCTGAGCAAAGTCTCACTCCTATGTGACAATGAGAGTGCTATCCGCATGGCGGACAATCCTGTTGAACACAGCCGCATAAAGCACATAGACATCCGGTATCACTTTTTGAGAGACCACCAGCAAAAGGGAGATATCAAAGTGTTTTATATTAGCACCGAGAACCAGCTAGCCGATATCTTTACCAAGCCTTTAGATGAGAAGACCTTTTGCAGGCTGCGTAGTGAGCTAAATGTCTTAGATTCGCGGAACTTGGATTGATTTACAGCATACATGTGGTTTATGCCTTGATCATGTTCCTTATGCTTTTTGTTTATGGTGAACTTGGACCATGCAAGGCTTCCACTGCACTCCGATGAGAGGGCAACTCACTCGAAGTTCATATCCATATTCTTATTGCCTTTTTACTCTTATTTGAAGATTTTGGTGAGGCAATGGGGTTTAAGGGCCAAGATTGATCCCGTTTTGGTGCTTGATGCCAAAGGGGGAGAAAATAAGGCCAAAGCAAGAAATGGATCAGCTACCACTTGAGAATTTTGAAAATAATAGAATTAGAGCTTTTGGTTTGTCAAAATACTCTTATTGTCAAAAGTTGGTCTCTTGTGGGGAGAATGTTTGACTATGGGAAAAAGGGGGAGTTTTTGAATTCTTGATCAATTTCGCTTGGAATACCTCTCTCTATGCTTCAACAAGTGACTTTGACTTAGAGATAGGAAATTGAGTTTGATTTGCAAAAACAAGCCAAGTGGTGGCAAAGAATGATCCAAATATGCCAAATTTGAATCAAAATAAATTTGTGTTCTCATTTGTATTGATGTTGCACTTCTTTTAGTTGTTTTTTGTTGTGTTGGCATAAATCACCAAAAAGGGGGAGATTGAAAGGGAAATGTGCCCTTGGGCCATTTCTAAGTATTTTGGTGATCATGTGCCAACACAAATGGTTTAAGTGTGAAACTATGTCAAATGGTGGAAGAAGTGCAAAGTCAACACAAAGGTATGATTCTAGACTTAGTACATTGGTTTTTGTGTACTAACATATTTGTCTAAGTGATAGAATTAGAGAAAATACAATTGGAAAAGACTTGGCTCGAGCAGCCAAGACTCTGCTCAGTCTGGGTACACCGGACTGTCCGGTGGTGCACCGGACAGTGTCCGGTGGTGCACCGTACAATGTCCGGTGCGCCAGGCTGGCGTCTGGTCAACTGGCTGCTCTCGGGTCTCGACGGCGGCGTATGGCTATAAATCACCGGACTGTCCGGTGGTGCACCGGACTGTCCGGTGAGTCGTCTGCGGCAAAGTCGCTGCTCTCGGGAACCAAGTCAACAGCGTACGGCTATAATTCACCGGACTGTCCGGTGAGCCAACGGTCGGCCAAACCAACGGTCGGCCGCGCAATCCGCGCGTGATGCGTGGCCGAGCCAACGGTCGGATGGGGGCACCGGACTGTCCGGTGTGCGCCGGACAGTGTTCGGTGCGCCAATGGCTCCAAGTCTTCAACGGTCGGCTGTGCCAGAATAGGAAAGAAATCCGCACCGGACAGTGTCCGGTGGTGCACCGGACTGTTCGGTGCGCCAGTCGACAGAAGGCAAGGATTGCCTTCCTGGATTGCTCTCAACGGCTCCTAGCTGCCTTGGGGCTATAAAAGGGACCCCTAGGCGCATGAAGGAGCACACCAAGCATACCTTGAGCATTCTTGATCATTCACACTCCGTCTTTGCGCACTCGTTTGACATTCTTAGTGATTTGAGCTTCGTTCTAGTGAGAACCTTGTGATATTCATTTGAGCTCGAGTCTTGGCCGTGTGTGTGCGTATTGCTGTGGATTTGTGTGTGTTGCTTCCCTCCCTTACTCTGGTGCTTTCACTTTGATCCTTATTGTAAGGGCGAGAGACTCCAAGTTGTGGAGATTCCTCGCAAACGGGAAATAGTAAAGAAAAGAAGAACACCGTGGTATTCAAGTTGATCATTGGATCACTTGAGAGGAGTTGAGTGCAACTCTCGTCCGTTGGGACGCCACAACGTGGAGTAGGCAAGTGTTGTACTTGGCCGAACCACGGGATAAATCCTCGTGTCTCTTGTGCTTGTTCTCACTGTGTCTATTTTGCTTCACAAGAGCTCTCCTTAGCCACTTGATTTTATTGTGCTAACTCCTAACCAAGTTTTGTGGCTTTAAGTTTCAAGTTTTTACAGGATCACCTATTCACCCCCCCCCCCTCTAGGTGCTCTCAGAAAGAGACTCATCTCTTTGTGGGCGCCTCAATGAGAAGTAGGGCACCTTGGTGGTGTGACCGAACCTCAGGATAAATCTTGTGTCTCTTGTGTTCTTGCTCATTGTGTTGGTTTGTGTTCTTCGTTCTCTCACCATTCCGTCAAAGATTTGTTTATATCTTTTTGGTGTGTGGATTTTGAGAAGTGCCCTTCTCAGATCTACTACTTTGAACCCTGTGGATCATTTAGAACATCTCATTTCCAAAGTTAACTGGGTGAATTTCGAGATCAATTCAGTTTTACCCAGTTTGCTTCTAGTTTTTGTTGAAAAAGTTTTAACTTGCCTATTCACCCCCCTCTAGGCAACTTTCAAGAATGAATCGAGCACTTAGCAACAGATGGGACAAGATTCGAGTAGATGTTAGTAAGTTCTCAGGGTGCTATGCAAGAGTCCTCCGATAGAAACAAAGTGGCTTAACTGACGACGACAAGGTTAGCGCCGACGTAAAGAATTTATGATCTATTTCTACTTACCTCCATCTTTGCAAAGTGGTTGGCATATTCTTATTGCTTCCTTACTTTTGCAGACTTCCAAGGCAGCTACTTTGTTTGCTCATGAGGAGAACAAACCATTCCATTTTATTCATTGCTGGCATAAACTGAAGGGAGAACCCAAATGGGAGAGCATTTGTCAAGGATCTTCTTTCCGAGGATCACATGGAAAATCAATTGGATCTTCTGGTGGTCCTACAATTGCTGTAGAAGAATCTGATAGTGGGTCAGCTGGTTTGACAGGAAAACGGCCTCTTGGCCATGATTCTTGTAAATCAGAGAGAAAGAAAGTTACGTCATCATCGTCGACACAATACTTAAGCCGTCTCCAAGATTTAACTGAAAAACAAATTCAGCGCTGCATAGAAAAGGGTGAGAAGAAAGATAAGTTCAATGAACAAGAGAGGGAACTAGAGAATAAGAGGTTGGACTTGGAAGCAAAAAAATTAAGCATTCGTGAAAGGGAATTGAGATTAGAAGAACTCAGAACGGCCCAACAACAGCTACAGATGCTGGAGTGTACTCGTGAAGAAGGGGTGGATCCTGAAGTTTGGACTATGATGAAGGAGAACAAAAAACACTTGCAGCAGTTCATATTTAGTTTTCGCTAAATGTACTGTTGTTTGACATGCCATACTAGTGTTTTCGTATCCGGTTTGCGAACAATTATATAATTTCATTGTGTTATTTGTTTTGTCAAACATTATAAAGTTGTTGTATGCTTATGTCTTGCAAGACATGTGGGTACTATTAAAGGTTGTAATGTGAGTACTAAATAATATTTGAGTTGTATGTGTAAAGACCTATGATTATTATTTGTTGCATTCTTATGTTGTGGTTTGCTTGTAAAATTGGTTGTACATGTGTAATGTGATAGAATACATTTGCATCACTTAGTCCATGAACAAATGACATCGACTACTAACTTGTACACCTTACACTTATTGAATTGTAGAAGCATAACATGACATAACACGACTAAAACCAATAAGCCACTTCGGACATTTAACTTATTCAATTTAAGATGCAACTACGTAGTTATGTAAACATACGCTCACATGCTTCCACGCCGAGCCCACAAATGCTCCACAAGCTCATTTTGTAGTGTCGAAGACCTTTCTTGGCGACGGAGATCGAAATGATTGATCACCCATTCGGACCGTCCTTCTTGAATTAGTTGAGATGGTTCAATGCCTGAACTATTGTCTCCGAAATCTGTGTTTCCTGCAAACTCACCTTCGTCTTTGACAATCATGTTGTGCATGATGATGCATGCTGTTATTATCTCGGTTAAACGATTATGATCCCAACCATACGTAGGACCACGTAGCACTGCCCACCGTGCTTGAATAACTCCAAATGCGCGCTCAATATCCTTTCTGCAACTTTCCTGCATTTGTGTGAAATATACATTCTTTTCCTCATAAGGGTGTCTAATAGCTTTGACAAAAGTTGGCCAGTTGGGGTAAATGCCATCGGCTAGGTAATAACCGAAGTTGTAAGCATGATCGTTGATTGTGTAATTCACGGGTGGCATTCGACCGCTTGTCATGGGGTCAAATACTGGTGATCGGTGAAGCACGTTTACGTCATTATTTGTCCCAGACATGCCAAAAAATGCATGCCAAATCCATAGATCATACGTTGCTACCGCTTCGAGTATCATCGTAGGTCTTCCATTTCTGCCACAAAACTATCCACGCCACACGGTAGGACAGTTCCTCCACTCCCAATGCATGCAATCTATGGAACCCAACATTCCTGAAAAGCCCCTGGACTCGCTATTGTGCATGATGCGTGTAATGTCAGCTTTATTAGGAGTTCGTAGATACCACCCACTAAAATATACAATGATTGCGCGACAAAAATGATTAAGGCATTCCCTAGCGGTAGACTCCCCAATTTGAATGTACTCGTCTACGGCATCAGTAGTTAACCCATAAGCAAGTATCCGCATTGCCGCACATACTTTTTGAAGGGGCCGAGTCCTGGTAGGCCTGTTGCGTCGACCCGTTGCATAAAATAACTATCCTGATGTTGCACTCCTTCCATAATGCGGATGAACAACGGCCTACTCATGCGGAACCTATAAAATGTAATAGGTAAATTATGAAGACAATGGTAATGAGAGAACATATTCAGAAAAGTTTGAACTTCGTACCTTCTACGAAACACGTGGGGTGGATACACTGGGTTGGGGCCAAAGTGGTGATGGTGGATGAGGTTTTCTCCAGCAAAATGATCCCTGTGAATGATGCGGCGAGGTATACCGAAACGTCTTCGGAGAAGGCGTCTAGCCTCAATGTTGAGGGTAAGAAGAGTGACAAGCATAAGTGTGTTGTCGTCACTATCACTGGAATCGGAATCATCGTCCCTATGGAGATGAGACATACCGAACAATAGCTAACTAGCTGGAGTTCTGTGCGATGTGGCCACATTTGGGAAGACGAAGTATGCATATATATAGGTGAGATGAATGTGGCTTCTAGGGGAAGCTGGTGTCTTTCACTGCAAGCCAACCGTGGTTTCCTGCGTACGAATGTTCGGTGTCTGCTTGCGACGTAAGGTAGGTTCAATTTTGACATCGCAATGTTTCAGAATAATCTTGACGAAGCACAATTATGAAGTTTGTTATGGAATTCCTAATTAAAATTTAACTAAATTTTTGTTTGTATGTTCTGCATAATTTGTAAACCAAAAAAACATTTATTGAAAAAAATAATTTACAACATGGCAACATGTCAGACGTGTGAAAAGGAAAAAGAAAATAGAAAATGAAGTTGATTATGTTAGTTATGTGGAAATGTATATTTAATGTGTAGAGGGATATATAGGGGAATTTATAGGGGGAACGGTTGCGGGATGAGTGAATATAGGAGAGGGAATCTTGCTGACGTGGCTGCATAGTAACATTTAGGGGAGAAATTTAGAGGGCACCGCTGCGGACAGTCTTAACTTCCTCCCTCTAAAGTTTAGAGTATGCGACAGAGTAGGTGGCTATACGAATTTTTTATTCGACACATTACTCGATTAGGGCTTCCTTTACAGTATGTGGCTGTGCATAGCCTGAGGACTAGAGCTAGGCAAAAAACCCGTAACCCGAAATACCTGAACCCGAAATACCCGAAACCCGAATTTTGTTCGGGAATTTCGGGTAGCAACTTGCAAAACCCGAATTTATTTCGGGTAATTCGGATATCACAATCGGGTACCCGAAACCTGAATTACCCGAACTTTCATGTGTCATGTACTCATGTCATGTTTAATTATTAATTTGTACATCTATAATTTTATGTAAGTGTGCATAACTTGTGATTGTAGATTGCTTGTGTTTTATATGTCCATGTATATCATTATTCAAACTATATTTTTATACTAATTTAATAGGGTGTATGCGTTTTTATGAAGCCAACACAATAGTTCGGGTAGTTCGGGAATACCCGAACCCGAACCCGAATCCAAAATTCCGGGTACCCGAATTTTCGGGTATTATAAAACCCGTTGTAATTTCGGGTATCGAATCTCAAAACCCGAAATTTAAAATACCCGAATTATCCGACCCGAAATTTTCGGGTAACCCGAACGTCCACCCCTTGAAGACAGCGAAATCTCTAAAGCTAAGTCAGCACTTGCCTGGTCACCGGCGCCGTCGCGGCCTCCATCACGCATTATTGCTGGCATGGTGAGAGGCACTTTAACCTTTATTAGCTTCTACTACTCTTATAATATTTTATTTTTATAGGTTATAGCTGCTGCAGTCTGAACAATTCACGACAAGCTTTAGTTGTTGATTAGGGCCCACAAGACTGAATTGGATATTGTCATGCGCTGCAATGGCGCACGGAGAGTATATACAAGCTAGTTTAGAAAAAACAGAGAGCATTGATTAGTACTGACCATTGATTCCATGAAGAGGTACGATTAAGTGCTCATTCTATTTTAAATTATAAGTTGTTCTATTCTTTTCATATACATACACACACATACTATTCTGACCAATTAAAGGCGCATGTCACTGTTTCGTATATAATGGCTGATGTGACGAGGATGATTATTAGTCAGCTCAGATAAAGTAGATCCGTGCTGATCGCAGAGAGAGAGAGAGAGAGAGAGAGAGAGAGAGAGAGAGAGAGGTGTAAAAAATCAACGATGAAAAAAAGCTTGGAGAGTGAGTGCTAGCGGGCTCTTTGGATACAAGTGAGGTCACTGCTGTCCAAGCCATCAACATTGATATGGGCTAGTCATTCTTCAGAGAGGTTTCCTCTCTACCATCAGTAAGCCGTGTTCATCGTAGTCTGCGCAATTCCGGGCATGTTTATATTAGATATCAAAGGATTAGTTGTCAACCAGCTAAAATTAGCGCTAGCGTATCCAAACAGGAAGCTAACAGACTACAACCAAGCCTACAAGGCTAAAACTAACTATCACGTAAACGTATCCTGAGTCGTGTTCATCGTCAGAAAAATAGCTTCAGGCGCACCCTCACTTCTTTATACGTTTTGGCGCTGGCATGCGCTTTAATTAATTTTGCGCCCCTTCTTTAGTTCTTTCTTTTTATCCTGAAAGGGGATCATGCCGTGACTTGGTGTGTGCCACATCAGCGCCTACAGGTCGACAGAGACCTCCGCGTGGCCGCGTCTCCTGTGGACCTGGAGGGTCCATGGGCAAAGCTTCTTTTCGGCTCGGTCGAAGGCCCAAGTAATAAATATTCCGTAATGTATATACCTTAGCTTCTTTTCGCGGCATCTGGAGGTTACTCTTACAAATTTGTTAATCCAGTCTTTAAAGATACGCAATGTAATGTAACAACGTCTGGCTGGATCAGTCGCTGTATATGGATGGTGACTAGTTTAGCTTATCCCGCTAGCTCACGCCCGGGCATGCATGGCTGTAGCGCGCGGACCGTTGGCGTCGCTTCACGCAATGCATGTATAGAGTCGATCGGTGGTCACTTTTGGCAGACTCCATCCATGCAGATGCAGGTTCTTGAAAGAAGTAAATAATAAAGCTAAACAAATAATAGACAAAAGGAAGAAGGGGCCCGTACCAATCATCACCATCATCACATGTGGGTATGGCACGCCGCAGCGCAGGTTGATTGATCTTTCTCTCGTCTCGTCCGATCCGGCGTACGAGACATGCATGCCGATGAACGACGCGTCGATGCTGGGAAGTGTGTGTAGGGATATATATAGATAGAGATAGGGCCCGGGGCAACGAGTCGTCCGTCCGTCGACGATCATGTGCTGGCACGTTGCCGCGGCCAGCTTTCCAAGCGACACCGTCCGGATGCTTCTGGCCTTTTTATCTGGAAGAAGATGATCTAGCTAGCGCGCGCGATCGGCCAACACGTATGTAGTGTAGGTGCCTAGGTGGCCTCCGGAGTAATTTATCAAGCACAAAAGTGAGCTGTGCATTGCATCTATCCACAGTAACGCCGCCGATCCTACGTACTACCGTGTTCTCTAGCAATTGTTAAACCTGTGCCACCCAAGTCATTTGTTATTTTTTTTAATGATGGCATAAAAAATCGAGGTGGCTGGCAGCGCGCGTACAATATGTTTCCGGGATCCTTGTTCCAGCTGCCATGTCGTGCCGTGAGAATGAACATCGATTGTTTTGATTAAACATCCGTACAGCAAAATTCCCTGTAATATTATAAGCTAAGGTAGGTGCACACCGGCATGATACCATGCCCTAAATCACTGGCATCATCGATCCAAACACAAGTATGTAGCCACGTCCTTGTGCACTGCACAGGGTATGATATATGAACCGCGGAAAAGTTGGCTCGATCGGGGATATTATTATATTCCCAGCACACATCCAGCTTTTGATGCTCCCGTTCAGAACATTATTAAAATAAATACATATATATAAAGTTCATAAAATTAATAAACGCCTGAAGATTTTCAGAAGAAAAACTTCATCGTATATGTTTTATTTCATCGGTTCAGATAATCAGTACAGTGCTGTTTTTGTAACGTAGTGTGCTAATTAATTATTCCTTCTTAGTTTCGAAGGCACCACTAGTGTAGTGTAGCTGTGTAGGCCGGTTTGGCACCAAAGAAAAAAGTTTGATCAAGGTAGAGTAGCTTAGACGGATGGATCATCAGATAGATAAATAAGCTGTAGCATTCTTGAGCCACACGCCGGTGATTATTCAGCCATGTTAAAAATAACACGCGGCGAAGGAATCTTTTTGTTTGTTTGTTTGTTTGTTTATCCATGTTACCCCTGATCGATGTAGTACGAATAACGAGCATGGCGTGATTATATATAATCTTCCCACCTCCTGCATGCGAGACTCTCTCCACCCCTTTCCCTTAGTTTCGTCTCAAAATTCTCACCAAGCTCTTGAGAGATCCAAGAAGCCATCTCTACGAAGGTGTACGGTGGCTGTCGTCATGGGCGACGACGACGGCGCGAAGGCTGCGACGGGCGCCAAGCAGATGGTGCGGCTGCGAGAGCTGCTGCACAAGTGGCAGCACCTGATGGCGCTGGCGGATCAGAAGCAGCAGCGGGAGGAGGAGGAGGATGACCACGCCGCCGGCGGCGGCGTGCCGGAGGAGGCAGTGGCGCCGGCGATCCCGCCGCTCGTGGTGCGGCGTCTGCGGCGCACGGAGACGGCGGAGTCCGTGTCGGACGACGAGAGCTGCGGCCACAGCCCGGAGCCGCCGCCGCCGCCGCCGGACGTTCCCCGGGGCTACTGCCCCGTGTACGTGGGTGCCGAGCAGCGGCGGTTCGTGATCCCGACCGGCTACCTGGCGCACCCCGTGTTCCGGCTCCTGCTGGAGAAGGCCGAGGAGGAGTTCGGGTTCCAGCACCAAGGCGCGCTCGCCATCCCCTGCGAGACGGAGGCCTTCAAGTACATCCTCCAGTGCGTCCAGCGCCACGACAGGCGTGGCGACGACGGTACGTATATATACGTGCGCAACGCAAATGCTTGTTATTAGTTCTGGCGTGATCGGCGGATGAACACTGCAGGTTCTCATTCAGTTCAGGCGGTCGTTCTCGTTCCCGATAGAGACAGACAGAGCCATGCATGCATTTCTGACGCCTCTCCCTCCCCCCTTGAATTCTTGCAGAAGCGGCGAACCAAGAACCGGCAATGCATCGTGCTTAGACCCTAGACTAGACGGTACGTGTTGCGCTGTTGCAGTGTGATGTACAATGTTTGTATTTCTCTCTCTCTTTTTTCGTTTTCATATTACTCCCTCCGTTTCTTTTTATTTGTCGCTGGATAGTACAAAATTACACTATCCAGCGACAAATAAAAAGAAACGGAGGGAGTATTTCTGAAGAAAAGGGATTCCGTTGTATTGTATTGTATGATGGCTAGCAGTGTGTGTGCGTCCAAGACATTGTTGTAATAAGGCCAAGGATTCAGATTGTTCTGTCAGTGTGTAGGCAACTCACAAGTATTTGGACGTGAACTCAGTTATTATTATTACTCTACGATGGTAGATTATCTGTCGTTTTGTTATCCTCCAGCCTGACCAACTGGCAAAGGTTTCGTCGTGTCTAGCTTTTGTCACGCTGCGTCGGCTGTCCGCGGACCGTGTCGCACCGCCCGGCCCATGTTTCACTGCCCGACGCACGATACGGACAGCTACATGCTCGGCCTGGTCCATTGGTAAGTAAAAAGGCAAGGATAAAGCCCAGATAGCGCCTCACCAGGCTTTTCTATAGCCCAATCCCATATATGGACTACTACGAATTTGTGATCCTTCTTACAACGACAGTTTTCGGCTGCCTCGAACCTGAATTTACAAATTCGCAAGGATGTTGTTGTGTTGCCCTTAGGTCGGCTAGCAAGCCTAGGAAAACATGTACTCCCTCCGTTTCTTTTTATTTGTCGCTGGATCCAGCGACAAATAAAAAGAAACGGAGGGAGTACTACGCTGCACCACGTTCAACCAAGTTAGCATGTGAGGAGAGGATCATGATCCTTAACATTAGACGCGCAACATAGTGGAATAAAAACACATCGATGTATTGGAAGTAGTCGAACGTCCTTGGATACCACCACCGGCAACAACACGTTCACACGTCCATCTCATGCAAGTCCGTTGTCGATGAACGATGCAACATCAATACCAGTGTCTCCATAGCATCCACACACCTGTGTACGCCAAATACCGTTTACCCTAGAAGCAGGCGAGTACCCGACAAAGCCGTGTAGCCACAGATTCTGGACCTCCTGTGGTCACGACAGCTCCTGAGCCCTGAATTTGCGCCTACACGGCCTGGCCCAAGGGCGCCTGCGCATCCTCGTGGGCGATTCAATGCGCGTGGAGCGGGTAGTTGCTGCAGGTTGAGAGTGAAGGCACTTGCCCCCAGGCAACTCGACAGTGTCGTGTAGCTGCAGGAAACCCCAGTACTAGGTGGTAGGAGTACACGGCGGCTCTGCAATGCACGCACGCGCCATGTCTTGGTGCTGGTGCATGCATACTCTCGGGAGTGTACAAGATAGCTACTACTAGCTAGCCTTTTATCGATTAGAGGTAGATTAATTACAGATACAAATGTGAGCAAATCGATCATACTCCTCTCATCTCTGCCCGACCGACAGGCACATGCACGGGCGCGCGAAAGGCAAGCGCGACCTACCGGGACGCCGGCATAAATGCGGTGGCGTAGACGTCACGACTGGGCCAGCGGGCCGGCCGGCCAGTGCCAGTGCCAGTAGAGAGAGCACGCGGGGCAGCGGCACGTACTGTTGGTCGCGTCCATGACTCCATGAGGTTGAGGTGAGACGTCGTCGTACGCCCCCGCTCCCGCGCGCGGCCGGACACGGACGGGTCGACGACGTGGGAAACGACCAGCACAGCACATGTGACTGTGAAGCGCGCTAGCTGCTGCTGCTGCTGCTGCTGCTGCTGGATCTGATGGTGTGGTGCCCGATCGTCGCCTCGACGACCCGTCATCCGGGTTGTAGGTGACGTCGGACGTCGCCTTACCCTTATGGGTCATAGCATAGGCCGAGAAGGTGGAGCAAGGCCGACCACCATGTGACGCCGACCGCAACGAAAACCAACGAGATAGTTAGAAATAATATCTAACTTAGTGCTATATATCTAAATAAAAAAGGTGGTGTACCCATGCTTCGGCATATTGGCCCAGGCTCCGGCTGCCTTGGTGGTGGGAGGGGCCTATATATTCGCAAGTTAAAAGACGCTATATTGAGTTCAAAGACGTATCTCTTTTACAAATTAAGCACGTACCTTACGTTTGAACCAGGAAATGAAATCGGGCAACCCATTTCTCGCAACCTTTCTAAGAAGAGCGTCATATTCCTGTGGAATGGGATCCCTTGATCGACGCCAGAATTCATGAAGAAATTGTTCCATGTATGGCGTCACCTCTTCAAGGTTGGTCAATACGTATAGCATGATATGCCGCCACCCTTCATGTGTCATGGTCTTGGTGGTTGAGCCACTTGCGCTTCCGAGTTGGCCTCGAAATATACTAAGGTTCGATTCATTGTCGCCATCATTGTAACGAGGGGGTGGATTATGCACGCTCGGCAGTTTGTCACCAGAATAAGTTGTTGTGAAGTTTGAGACCTCCTCTAGAATGTATGCCTCTGCAATGGAAGCCTCGATTTTGCATTTATTTCTACATTTCTTTCAAATAGTCTTTAGACATCTCTCGATTGGATAGCACCAACGTCCCTGCACGGGGCCCCCCATTCGTGCCTCATAGGGGAGATGAAGAATCAAATGCTGCATTGGATTGAAGAAGCCGGGTGGAAATATCTTCTCAAGCTTACACAGTAACACGGGGGGCCAATCTTTCCAAGTCTGCAACAACGGTCCGAGATAACTCTTTTGCACAAAGCTGACGGAAGAAATAGCTCAACTCTGAAAGCGCTAGCCAGACATGCTCAGGGACATAGCCTCGAACCATCGCAGAAAGAATCTGTTCAATCCATATGTGGAAGTCATGACTCTTCATCCCTAAGACTCGCATAGTAGATAAGTTCACCCCCTACTCAGGTTAGATGCATACCCATCAGGGAACATCAACATCTTGATCCACTAAAGTACTTCCTTCCTCTGGGCCCTGCTTAGGACGAAATCGGCCTTAGGCCTTCTCCACGTCTTTCCGCCACTTGGCGGCTTCTGCCGGTGTTTTGGGGTCCGACCGCACACCCGGGGTTGCCCCTTGAGGTGTTTTTAGGAGTAGGACGGTGTCGACGACTGTAGCAAAATGGTTCGTGCCAGATGCACGAGGGACAGTGAACAATGTTTACAGGTTCGGGCCGCTTAGAGATGCGTAACACCCTACGTCCTGGTGAGTATGCTTGGTGAATGAGGTTACAAGGGAGCTCTCCGAATTGAGAATGCAGAGAGTTGAGGTGGGTGGCTGAGTAATAGGGTCGATCGTTCTGAAGGGGTGCCCCTAGGCCTTATATACTCGACCGTGGGGCAATACACGTGGATATGATAACAATGTGTAACTAAAAGATAGTGAACTGTTTGAGTTTATCTCCCTATAGTTCTGCCGACCTATCCTCGCATGGCTCCGTTGCATGGGGGCTCCAGCGCGGGAAAGTCGGATCTCTGTTGTGATCGCTTGCTCGACGTTGTGGGTCGTTCGGGCTTGCACCAATTCGGCCTCCTGTCAACCTGCTTTGCTGATTGTCCCTCCCCAGGCCCACGAAAGAATGACCTTACGATTTATTGGGCCCTTGGGCCTTTCGTGAGGTCTTTTACTCTTCCAGTGGACCCGGGGGATATCTGTCCCACATAAGCCCCCGATCTTTGGGTTGATTTTGAGTTAATCAGCCCAAAGATCCTAGGTCCAGCTTGCAGGTAATTTGAAGAAAACGATTTCTTACTGTCTCCTCCTGCTTTGATCACTCGTAAACTGAAGCTTTGTTTCGTGCTTGTGCCTTAGAGGTCGGCATTTCATTTTGTAGGACCCTGAACTTCATTGGGTGCACCGGAGGTGCACCCAATGGGTGTAGCCCCCGAGCTTCGAGTAGATTTTGGAAAATAATCTACTCGAAGGTCTTTATCAGAAATTACTTTCATCTTACTCTTGTGTTTTGGTTGAGGGTCAGCCTTGTCTTTAGTTTTGTCCCATGCCTTAGAAGTCGGCACTACCTTGGCCTAAAATGGTGGTCCATGGGGTGCACTGAAGGTGCACCCAATGGGTGTAGCCCCCGACCTTCAAGTGGATTTTTGAGGATAATCCATTCGAAGGTCTTCCTTTGGTGTCTTTTTGTTGAAGATTATCCTTTCTGCCTGTGAAAATCGGTATGATGCCATCCGCATTATGCTTTGGAGGTCAGCATTATGTCATCAATATTATGCTTCAGAGGTCAGCACGTATTTTGTCTTTTGCAGCCGAGTTCACAATCCATCCATATCTTGCTAGGTGGTGCAATTTATTTGCTCTGCGGCTGGTTGGACATTTGATGGACGTTCCCTGTCTAGTCTTCACGTCGCTTCTACTGGTCAGATTCTATACTTCCCCGACTATATTTGGCTTTCCTCTGTTCCTTACTGATATCTCATTTTTGTCTTGAGGTATTCATTGCACGCCCTGCACAGATGTGACAGTTTTGAAAAATATACTGATAATTCCTGGGCGTCCCCCCCAATGGGTGTGGGCAAGGGACGGCTTGGTACGCTGAGTGTTTTAGCCGGCTGCTTCTGAGTAGTAATGTGATGTGACGGCGGGTGTAATCATATCCTCCGCGCTGTTGAATGGAGTCCCAATGGGTGTTGTGTTGCGCGAAACGGCGTCAGCCGCCTGACATGTCTTCAGACGGGTTGAAGTGCTTATTGAATGCTTTGCGACTGTTTAGTGACCGCGGTTGGAGGTGAGCGGTTGCCTTCTCCTTCTATAAATAATGCTGTTGTCTCTCCGGCTTTTTCACATCTCTTGTCTCTCCGGCTTTTTCACATCTCTTGTTGTTCTCTGTTGCTTGCTTTTCTTCTCTCCCTTTCGCTTCCACCATGGGTAAGAACAACAAGCGCAAGCGTGAGCCAACTCCTCCATCGGAGGATTTTGGTGACTCGGAATACTCAGAGGAGGAGTTCTCCTTTGAGTCTGAGGGGTCTCCGGCTCCCATCCCCCTGCGTGAGTCGTCTGACGACTCAGACGACTCCCAGGGGCTCGCGGCGGAGGTCTGGACGTACATCCGGGCCGTCGAGCGCTCCGGGCTCGAGGGCTCGGATGAGTCGGAGTACTCCTCGGATGAGGAGGACTCGGACGGTGGCGGCAACGGCGAGGACGACGACGACGACGATGAAGGCGGTGGCGGCGGTGACGGTGACGGCAGCGGCAGGGGCGGCAGCAAGGACGGTGACGGCGGCGGCAGCGGCAGCAGGGGTGGCAACGGCGGTGGTGGCAGCAGCAACAGGGCCAGTGGCTAGATGCCACTGGTCATTAGATGTTAGTATAATATAGTTAGAATAATGTAGTAGCATTTAGTAGTGTAGAGTAGTATAGTGTAGTGTAGTAGTAGTAGTAGTAGGGAAGTATCAACTCATAATGAGTTGATTTGTAAGTATGATATCTTCCCTTTAATGAAGAAATGATGTTGGCTTCTCTGTGATGATTGCTCGTTGATATTCATAACTCAAAGTTCTTGAATCATTCCTCTTCCCACCTTTTTCGTGAAGTTGATTCCCTTGGAATAGTAAGTGAATAACTCGGGCATCATATCGATGCTTTTAGAGATAGCTGCCGAGCGACTTGTAGATGATGTCAGAGTTTTAGAGATAACTGCCGAGTGACTGAACACGATGTCGGAGTTTTTGAGGTAACACCGAGTGACTTGAAGACAACGTCAGCGTTTTAGAGGTAGCGCCGAGTGACTTGAGGGCGACGTCAGCGTTTTAGAGGTAATGCCAAGCGACTGGAGACGACGTCAGCGTTTTAGAGGTAACGCCGAGTGACTTGAGGGCGACGTCAGCGTTTTAGAGGTAGCGCCGAGTGACTTGAGGGCGATGTCAGCGTTTTAGAGGTAACGCCGAGTGACTTGAGGGCGACATCAGCGTTTTAGAGGTAACGCCGGGCGACTGGAGACGACGTCAGCGTTTTAGAGGTAACGCCGAGCGATAGCGGGCTATGTGGGCCACTTTGAGGATAATAGCCGAGTGATAATGTGGCGCACCGGTGTTCTGGAAATAACTGCCGGGTGATGACGTGGCACGCCGGTGTTTTGGAAATAACCGCCGGGTGCTGACTGGGCGCTTTTTGAAATGG